>NW_023270323.1:69217239-69537948 GCF_011800145.1 Mirounga leonina | reverse complement strand
ACCATTGTTGGCATGAAGGACAAAACCTTTACCTGCCATTCCTGCCACCAATGGGCTTTTGAATATTTCTAGTATTTTTACATAGAAGAGTGAGCAAACTCACACCTTAGGGAATCCACAAGCCTTACACAAGAAAGTGAGCTTGTATCAGGAGTGGGACTTACATTGAAGATTTCCCTTTCCTTCACATTTTGATTCAGACTGTATAGCCCTTGAGAAGAAGAAAAGTAGCATGTGTAGCCCAGGGTCATGTGTCTTTCGTTGATCTGAAAAATGATGGCCAACTTTGGCCAACTAACCCCCCAGTGGAGATGGGAAATAGAAGTCAGGGTATAGAGAGGAAACCAGGCAAAAGAGTGCTAAGAACCAGAAATCTGAACACTGTCTCGATGTCATCAAGACTGTCTCTTTTGGGGCCTTGAAGGTTAGAAATAGTCCACTAACAAATTTTTCTCATCATTTCATCGAACGGGTGAGATGCTGTCCACATTTTACATTTGAGGAAAGAGAATTAAACATATTAAGTGTTTTTCCCTCAAGATATCTACATGATGATGGTAATAGTGGTGATGGGGTTGATGATGATTATTTTGGTGATGGTGGTGATGATACTGATATTAATTCACAAGTACTCTCACAGTGCTTCTATTTTTCAAGCACCATTCTAAAAAGTTATCTTACTTTATTTGTACAACAACCCTATTATTACTTCATTTTATAAATGTAGGAACTAACCCTACACCAAAGGTAAGAATTTAGACAAGTTACTTCAACCTGGAAAGTATATATCTCAGCTACATGTGAGGGAGAATTATGCCTACTTCATAGGGTTGTTTACGCTCAAATGTGATACATACAGAAAGTGCCTTGCCCAGTGATTGACACACAATTATAAATCTCATGTATGAAAGATACTTCTAGTATTTTAAAAATGAAGTAACATACTTATGTATTTAAGAACTCTCCCCATTTTCCTCTTATTCTGTTAAAGTAAAAAAAAAATAATAAAAGTTTTGGATATATAGAAAAAAATAAAACCCCTGCCCCATATCTCACCCAGGTTGGCCTATCATTAATCTCTTTTTTTTTTTTAAAGATTTTATTTATTTATTTGACAGAGAAAGACACAGCGAGAGAGGGAACACAAGTAGGGGGAGTGGGAGAGGGAGAAGCAGACTCCCTGCCGAGCAGGGAGCCCGATGCGGGACTCGATCCAGGGACTCCAGGATCATGACCTGAGCCGAAGGCAGTCGCTTAACCAACTGAGCCACCCAGGCACCCTGGCCTATCATTAATCTCTTACATTACTATGCTACATATATAAAAAGTATTGGACCAATATTGATACATCATTATTGAAGTCCATATGTTATTCAAACTCTTTAGAATTCACCCAGTGTTCTTTTTGAAGTTGTTAATAGGCTATTTTTTAAGGGCAGTTTTAGGTTCACAGCAGAATGGGTGGAAAGTACATAGAGGTCCCATCTTCACACATAAACAGCCATCCCTCCCTGTCAGCATCCAGCACTGAAGTGTACATTTGTTGCAATGTATGAACCTACATTGACATATCGTGGTGACCCACAGTCCATAGTTTCCAGTGTGGTTCACTCCTGCTGTTCTGCATGCTGTGGATTTTGACATCTATAATGACATGTATCCACCAATATGGTCTCAGAGAGAACAGTTTCACTGCCCTGAAAATTTGTTGTATGCCACCTCTTCATCTCTTCTTCCATAAGCCCTGCTAATCACTGGTCTTTTTCCTGACTCCATAGATTTGCCTTTTCCAGAATGTCATATGGTTGGAACCATACAGAATTTAGTGTTTTCAGATTGGCTTCTTTCACTAGCTTTATTATTTTAAGGTTCTTCTGTGTCTTTTCATGGCTTGAAAGCTCATTTCTTTTTAGCACAGAGTAATATACTAATGTCTGGATATGCCACAGTTCATTTATCCATTTGCCTATTAAGGACATCTCAGTTGCTCCCATGTTTTGGGTAAATAAATAAATAAGAATAAAGCTGCTATAAACATTCATGGTTTTATTGTGCCCATGAGTTTTCAACCTCTAATGGTATTTTCTGTCCAGGATGCCAGCCCATGTCCCACAAGGCATTTAGGAGTCTTGACTCTTTGGCTTCTTTGACTGTGATGTTTCCCAGCTGTTCCTTGTTTTTGATGACCTTGAGAGTTTTCAGGAGGACTGGGCAGGTGTTCTGAGACTGTGTCCCTTTTGGAGTTTGCCTGGTATCTTTCTCATGATCAGATTGGTGTTATGTCATTCTTCTCTTCATCAAAGATTTAAATGATGGATGTCAGGTTTCCTTGGATGTTCCATGGAGGCTGAATGCAATTGGTGACCACCTACAGGTTAAGGCTGGTGGATGAATCCGAGTTTCATGCCGTCCGGTCCCTGGCAGGTGATTTCAAGTTCAAAAGCTGATTTTACTCTCATGTGTTTGTTACTGCAATATCATTCCTTGACTTAAGGACCGGCACTTGTTTGTGCAGACACCAGAGATTCCTCAGTGGGTGTAATTTGGTTGTGAGGTGAGCTTTAACTGCAATAATACCAGGCCAAGCTTGGTCAAAAACCAGCCCTCCTTCAAAGGTGACCACGTGAACAGGCTTAGAAAATGCTGAGTCATTGCATCAAAGTGATATTAATTTGTAGGGCCAGGTCATGTGCATTAAAAACTTACTGTCAGAAAATAAGGAAATTGTCTGAAAAACTTTAACTAAAATCTAACCAGTCTGGAAAAAAGTATTCATCTTAGCTCCACTGAATGGTATTTGCATTCTAAATTTAAAATCCTCATTAGTCATGAGATTTCAGAATTCCTGTTCAGCAAATCAATTAATACATAGTGCTAAAGTTTTCCTTTAGAAAAATAAGAGACAGTTAAAATTTGATAGTAGAGTATTTGGTATGAATGAAAATTGAAAGCCTATAAAGTTTATTTACCTTAATAAGACATCCAGATTTACACACTACAATTTTGAACCCATTTTGTAAGAAGTTATGTGCAATGCTTGGCTTTTATTCTAAATCCATTTAAAAAGAAATGCACATTTTTTGCAACAGTTTAAACCATATGAAATTGCTGTTTGTAGTAGGTCAAAAGTGGTAGAATATCAGCAATTTTGAGTGGATCAAACTAATTATAAGGATTTTTTTTTTCCTTCAAGTAATAAGGCTCTTTCAAAGTCTTATATGTTATTATAAATTATTTTTTTATTGTTCCCTGACTTGATTTTTATTTATTTATTATTTATTTTATTTATTTATTTTTTTTATTATGTTCAGTTAGCCAACATATTGTACATCATTAGTTTTTGATGTAGTGTTCAACGATTCATTAGTTGTGTATAACACCCAGTGCTTAGCACAACACGTGCCCTCCTTAATACCCATCACCTGGTTACCCCATCCCTCACCCCCCTCCCTTCTGTAACCCTCAGTTTGGTTCCCAGAGTCCAGAGTCTCTCATGGTTTGTCTCCCTCTCTGATTTCTTCCCCTTCTTTTTTTCCTCCCTTTCCCTGTGGTCCTCCACGCTATTCCTTATGTTCCACATATGAGTGAGACCATATAATAATTGTCTTTCTCTGCTTGACTTATTTCACTTAGCATAATCCCCTCCAGTTCCATCCATGTCGATGCAAATGGTGGATATTCATCCTTTCTGATGGCTGAGTAATATTCCATTGTATATATGGACCACATCTTCTTTATCCATTCATCTGTTGAAGGGCATCTCGGGTCCTTCCACAGTTTGGCTATTGCGGACATTGCTGCTGTGAACATTGGGGTGCATGTGGCCCTTCTTTTCACGACATCTGTATCTTTGGGATAAATACCTAGTAGTGCAATTGCTGGGTTGTAGGGTAGCTCTATTTTTAACTTCCTGAGGAAACTCCATACTGTTTTCCAGAGTGGTTGTACCAGTTTGCATTCCCACCAACAGTGTAAGAGGGTTCCCCTTTCTCCACATCCTTACCAACATTTGTTTCCTGTCTTGTTAATTTTAGCCATTCTAACCGGTGTAAGGTGGTATCTCATTGTGGTTTTGATTTGTATTTCCCTGATGCCGAATGATGTTGAACATTTTTTCATGTGTCTGTTAGCCATTTGTATGTCTTCTTTGGAGAAGTGTCTGTTCATGTCTTCTGCTCATTTCTTGACTGGATTATTTGTTTTTGGGGTGTTGAGTTTGATAAGTTCTTTATACATCTTTGATACCAGCCCTTTATCTGAAATGTCATTTGCGAATAGCTTCTCCCGTTCCATGGGTTTCCTCTTAGTTTTGTTGACTGTTTCCTTTGCTGTGCAAAAGCTTTTTATTTTTTAGTGTTTTATAACAAACTCTCCAGAAAGCAAGTTCATTGATTACCTCCAGGTTTTCGTTTTCCCTATCTTTGTTTTTAAGGAAAACATTGTAAAACAGGTGAAACATGCTTTAAAGACGTCTGCTTTTATTTGAGTAACATTTCTGAGACACTCAGAAAAAAGCCAGTAGCCCTTTTGAATTTTCAGTGTGTCACAAAGAGAGACAGTCGCCACCCTGGATAGCTCACAAAGGGAGAAGGCAAGTTGAGCTTTCTTAGTGTTACCCCTGTGAGCCACCAGGCACGTGGGCATATGCATTGCACTTCTGTCACAGTAAGAGGTGAAGACGTTACGATGAAAAGCACACCCAGGACAAGAAGATGGCACTCACACCCAGAGAGCAAAGCACTCTCATGTGCCATGGGCTATGGAAGGGAAGTCAGGGATGTGCAGGAGAAAAAGACACTGGTTGGCTCTAGGAAGAACAGGGTTGCCCTCTAACCAGATGTCATTCATTCTGCCACTCAGTCATTCATTCATCCTGTCATTCACTCCTTCTTCCATTTATCCAGAGAGCACTCATGAAACACTTAAGGTCCCAGGCTCTCTCTGTCATGGCCCAGAATGAGTCAAGGTGACATGGTCCTTGTCCTCAAGGAGAGGCAGACAATAAAGGGAAAGACAAGGATCTCAATCATGACAATTGAGGGGCAATTGCCGTATAGGAGGGAATGTGGGGTGATCTGGGTGGGGACATCTAACCTAGCCAGAGGCAGAGAGAATGTCTTATGAGCCTGCAACTGGTTAATCTTATGAGCCTGCAACTGGTTAAAGGACACTCAACAGCTGCAGGAGAAGGAATGTCATTTATTCAGTTCTGACTCAGTTACTGCTCTATGCCAGTTGCTGACATCCGTTTAGGGAATCAAAGTGAATAGGATTTGGCCTTTGCCCTCAAGGTGGGCTGGTTTAGTCTGTGGCTCACTATCTGATGAGGGCTTTAGTGGTGACACTTGCCACTTCCAAACATTAAGCAACAGACGGTTTTCATTTTTCTACAGAATAAAGTCCTAATTTCTGAAGGCAACATATAGAAACTTACTCTTTTGAATCCCAGCCAGATTCTGTCCAGTATCCGTCACCCCCTACAGGCATGTCCTTGGGCTGCCATTACATCTGAGTGCTCATTCTTCTGCCCAAATTTCAGACTATTTTAAGAGACTCAAACTCTGCCAAACTGTTACTTTTGTCTTAAAATTCCATTCTACCATTGTCTACTTGGCAAATAGTCATTCTGATTTCCTGTGCCCACAACAAAATCTATGGTTCTTTGTCTGGATTCCCCTAGATTTTTACAGCCTTCACTCTTATTACAGTTGACTTGTCATTGTATTTGGTTCATTTATGTTCTTGCCACTGTCTTCATCCTGGGAATTGACATCTCCAGCCCAGATCTCTAGCTTGAACCTTAGAAAAAACTTAGCATAGAGTCCTTGGATTGAATTGGATTTTGTGTTTTTCAAGAACCTTCTGCTCTCAGTAATAGTAACTAATTAAATGTAACATGTTAAAGAAAATTGAGAATTGGGGGTAAATTTCTTATAAATCATGGATGCATGGATTGGGAGACCACTCCCACACAGAGTTGGGACGAGAAGCTCTGTTCTCACATTGCCTCTCAGTTTTCTCTGCACGAGTTTTTTATTTTCTCTCCCTGCTTTTATCTCCCTGTTTTTTTGACACATTTTTTTTACGGGTATCAGCAGCTCTGAGCCGAGCTGCGGTGTGGAAATCTCTGGGGGAGACTTTGATAATTTGGGCTTGAGTCATGTTCCCGCCATTGGACTCCTCCACCCTGGCAAAGAGCAGGATTCTGGGGTGAACAGCCCGGCACCTAAAACATGTGGTTGGATTTACAAAAGGAGCAACTGTTCTCAAAGAATGGAGAGCTGTTCCCAGCGTGGAGGGGCTCCCATAGGTTTCATGTCTGCCCTGGAAGAAAGTTATGGATAAGGTAGATGAGGAAGTGGGCAGGAGGACATTCTAGATTTACCTGAGGCTGCATCCAGACCAATGGTTCCCCATCTTCCCAGGCAAGAGGACTGTTTATGACACCACAACCTGGGCAGACCTCCCCACCACAGCACCCACACATTTACTAAAAGTGCTTGAGCAACACCATGGTGAGGGCAGCAACAGCTATGACATGGGCCATTACTGCACACAATTTGCGTGATGAGCTCACCCAGTCCCTGCTCACCAGGTAGGTGCTAGTCTTATCCACATGCAGCGAGGAGGAAATGAAAGAGCACAGACAGCTAGTGACTGGTGAAGCCAGGGCTCTAAACAGGTCATGGAGTCTCTAAAAAAGCCGGTGTACTTACCCTAATCTTCTTTCCGAAGGTGCCACAAAGCCCATGGAAATTTGGTAATCTATTTGCATTTGATTAACCACAGTGCTATCTACTGTCATTTGAATATGCATTGTGCATCTATTTACAAGAGATCTTTACCACAACAGTAACAGGAGTGGCCGTTATTTTAAATTGAATTAACAATGAGCAAACTGACCGAAAGTCATTTCTTTCAGGTGCACTGGATCCCCAGCTCCAGGTACAGCCTGCTTTCTGCTCAGGTAGAAAAAGATGAAAAGTGACACCATAGCTCCAAACCAAGCCTGATACCACCTGTGTACAGGACTCTGGGAGAATCCAGGAGGAGAAATCCTGGTGAGACTTCAGCTTGCAGCTGGCCTGCCGTGACTCTGGGGACAGAAAGGAAGGAAAGGAAGGAGAGGCAGAAAGGGAACAGGCATCCCTGGGAAGTGTGGGGTTGGGGGTACTGGAGATGGTTGGAGAGGGGTGGGAAACATGTCTCCACACAAACTTGGTCACTATCTTTAATAGGTCTGAAGTTTTTCCAGCTGTCACTCCTAGAGCATGGACACATATGACTTCAGGACAACATTAAGATATTTTATTTCTTTATTTGAGAGAGAGAGCGCATAAGCATGCAAGAGTGGGGGAGGGGCAGAGGCAGAGGGAGAAGCAGACTCCCTGCTGAGCAGGAAGCCCTACTCGGGGCCAGGATCCCAGGATCATGACCTGAGCTGAAGGCAGACGCTTAACCAACTGAGCCACCCAGGCGCCCCCAAAAATATTATTAAAAGACCAGTGAGAAGACCTGCCAACTGCCTCCCAGACAACATCCGACTTGAGCTCTCCAGGCAGAAAGAAGTCCTTCTGAGGGTCCCTCTGTGCTGATTATAAACTGCAATCTTTCAGGAGCTCACAGACCCAGATATATTTGCAAGTGGATGCGCAGCAAGGATTTTTCATTCTCACATTTTTCTTAGCCATTTTATTCAAAGCAGTTAGACCCCTGCCATAATATATGCACCTCCCAGGCTGGTCCTAAATCCTTCCTGCAGACAGTGGGATTGTTGTAAAAGGTCAGTAACCGGTCTGTGCTTAATCTGTCCCACGTTCATATAAACTTTGAATCCTCAGGTGTGAGAGGAGGAGTATATATTAGGGATGAGGAGGTCAATACCATCAGTTTAAAGTCATCAATTTAATTAATCTGACAAACAGATTTCCTGTATGAAACCCAGGCAGATTATGTGCCACTCACGAGGTCCTAGAGACTGTGCAGTAGCCGAGTGCTTCAGCTGGGGAATGCCAGTTGCTAGAACAACAACACCCAACCCTGTGGGCTTTACACACTGAAAACTCATTTCTTCCTCACGTGAATCCAAAATGGGTGTTTCCACTGTGGATTAGCACGAACAAAATTCAGTTGTTGCCTCTAGAACCCCAGCCTTGTCAGACTTCCAACTGCAGCTATATTGATCATGCATTTTGGCAGGATCCTGTCTTGGGCATGGCGAGTGCCTTTTGCTCAATCTCTTTGGCACAAAGTGTCAGAGATCGTTTGTCTGCAAGCTCACCTGGGCCTGCAAACATGTTTACTGTCCTGCCCCAGGGATGCCCGAATGCTCACACTCTTGTCCCCTGAAGGGGTGACTGCACGGACGAAGTCAAGCCCGTGGGCTCCCGGGAAGAGCCGGCGGCAGCAGCTTAGGAGCCGAGTCCTGAGGGGCCAGCCTCCGGTCAGTTCTCGGGAGGACTGTGGACTGAGGCTTGGAGATGGATTCCTGAGACAGCAAAGGAGAGTTACACCCCCCACAGACCTCACTAGCCAAGTGGGAAGCGCGGACTTAGTTGGGCTGTTCGGGGACAGGAGACGATATGTGCCTCATCCTGGTAACTTGCTGAGGCTGGAAAATCTGCCCAGTTTGCCTCGGGACCTGGGTAGCAGGTGTGCGGGAGGCAGCCCTATGGGCCCCCTACCCAGGGCCTGCGAACCCCAAGGACCTTGGTGGAATCCCGCGGTCTGACGCAGGGGAGTGTGCTGAGGGACGCCTCTGGCAGCCGGAGGCACCCCTGCCCAGAGTCGCCATGGCCATGGGGCTCCTCCTTCTGCCCACGAGGCTCCCCGCTGTGCAGCACTTGACACCCTGCAGCTGATGGCTGCTGGACACTTGTGGAGAGCGAGTGGCTGAGGGACGACTGCCAGACTGTCCTCTGCCTGCATTGGCCCCCTCGGATCCTGGGAAAGCAGATGTTTTTTACTTCTCATAAAAATGGAAACGGAACATCCCAGAACAGCAAGTCAGGTCCCAGAGGCAGGTGCCCTTCACACAAGAAGGCAGTGCCCCACCTCTAGGGACCCGTCGTATCTCCCGTGATTACTCACACACGAGCCTTTGGCTCCCTGGACTGGGCTCCCAGGAAGGTCTGAGGGTGCGCGGCTCTGGCTTCTGGAAGGCTCATCTCAGTGCGAGCTGACGGAGTCCCCTGGGTGCAGCCGCCCTGTGGTGCCAGTGACAGCTCTGGAAGGAACTGGTGGGCTAACTTCAAAGGCTCTTGCCTTTCTTGACACAATACCCTTAAGTATCAGGCATGCCTCTGCCATCTGTCCTTGGCCCCGCTAGCAACCGGACTGGTGGTGACGAATGACACGTATGTTGAAGACCCCCGTGTCTGGAATTGCGAGTTCTGGAAGGCCACTGCTGCACCTGATGAAACATTTTCTGTACCCCACATGGATGCCCGTGGGGAGGTGCAGGCCGAGCCGGGGCTGTTCAGACCTGCATGGTGGCCAGTGCTGTCGCCTGTGTAGACCAGTCCTGCCACCGACTGCATGGGCCCTAAGGACGAGCCTCCATCTGCATGCCAAGGACACTGAAATGGCCTATACAATGATCTGATTTTCTTTTCTTCTCTTTTCTTTTCCTTTCCTTTCTTTTCTCTTTTCCTTTCTTTTCCTTTCCTTTCCTTTCTTTTCTCTTTTCCTTTCTTTCCTTTCCTTTCCTTTCCTTTCCTTTCCTTTCCTTTCCTTTCCTTTCCTCTCTTTTCTTTTCCTTTCCTTTCTTTTTAATCTTTATTGGCCGTTTGTTTATCCTCCTTTGTAAAATTCCTCCTGATTTTCTAAGATTAAGCAAGAACCCTCTAGCGCTAAGGGCATGCTTCGCAAATAGATTACACGTGTCCTCTGCTGCCATCTTGTGGCAACTTCTGGCTTCTTGTGGCCTTTGACCCAACCCGATAAGCGAAATTGCCATCGTGTGGGAGTGGCAGGCTCTGGCCACCCTATAGTGGCCCTTGAGACCGAGCTCTGCCGTATTTTGGAGGTCTGGGACATTTACCATCATATGCTGCCCAGGGGGTCCTGACAGCGGGCTAGTGGACGTGACATTCAGTGGACATTATCTATTCCTTCTCATTCTCAGCTGGTGGTGTCATGAAGAAGTAGAATGGACTTTGAAAGACTCGACTGGGCAAGATGGGCAAGATCGCTGGATTGACCATGTCATCAGCCTTGCAGACTCCCCACAGAGAAGACAGTGCGAGCCCCATGCAGCTGGTCCTCAGGACTGCAACAATGGCTGCCCGCTTCTGCATCCGCACCTCTGTGATGAGGAGCAGCGATCAGTGAGCAGAACACAGATCTCTGAGACCTTATCTGAGGGACAGGGTCCTTATGGATGAAATGCATAGAGAGCTGTATTAGTTGTTCTCAAGCCAGGTTGTACATGAGAATTACATGGGATATATCCCAGAAAATGATTTCATTAATCTAGGGTAGTGTTTCTATTAGAATCACCTGGGGAAATTTTTTTTTTTTTAAAGCTTTATCCATCTATTTGAGAGAGAGAGTGTGTGAGTGGGGAGGGGCAGAGGGAGAGGGAGAAAGAATCTGAAGCAGAGGGCGCCTGGGTGGCTCAGTTGGTTAAGCGACTGCCTTCGGCTCAGGTCATGATCCTGGAGTCCCTGGATCGAGTCCGTATCCGGCTCCCTGCTCGGTGGGGAGCCTGCTTCTCCCTCTGACCCTCCCCCATCTCATGTGCTCTCTGTCTCTCTCATTCTCTCTGTCTCAAATAAATAAATAAAATCTTAAAAAAAAAAAAAAGAATCTGAAGCAGACTCCTCACTGAGCGCAAAGCCCGATGCGGAGACCATGACCTGAGCCGAAACCAAGAGCTGGACGCCCAACCAACTGAGCCACCCAGGCACCCCTTACCTGGGGAAATGTAAAAATCCACATGTTTGGGCCACATCCCTAGCCAACTATATCAGAATCTCTAAGGGTGGGACCTAAGTATCAGCCACGTGAATCCATTGCATGGCAGGGGCTGGGCATCACTGTGTCAGATAAAGAGACAATCTTTGCTCACAAGCAGTGGAGTATTAACATGTTCTTAAATAAAGACAAATGTAAAATGAAGAGGGGGTGAGTCACTATCTTGTACATGCCTCGTAAAATTTGTCATTTTTCTGTCTCTTGTGATTTGGGTTATTTAACTTAGTTTCTGTGTGTAGATTAGCTCTCCTTCAAACTCCCTCCCCTATCTTTCTGACTATTCGCTATTGCTGTTGTGTGACGGGGCTGTCTTGGACCGTGTCCGCCCCTCCCCCCCGAATTCGTATCCGCCTAGAGCCTGTGGATGTTTGGAAATAGGTTGTTCACAAATGTGATGAAAGCGAAACGAGGTCATTCTTGATCAGGATGGGCCCTGATCCAATGACTCCTTAGAAGCAGAAGGAAATTTGGACCCAGGCACACAAGGGCAGACTCCGTTCTGTGAAGACAGAGGCAGAGATTGGAGTGATGTGTCCCAACAGTGCCATGCATTGTCGCAATCATCAGACTCGAGGAGAAAGGCATGAAACAGAGTCTTCCTTCTCTGGGGAAGGGGATTTCCGACCCCTGGTCTCCAGAACTGCGAGAGAAGACACTTCTGTGTAGAGCCACCCCCTCTGCATAATTTATTACAACAGCTCTGAGAAAAGGACACAGTGACGTAACTGGTATTTATCATATAGGAATATTTTTCAATAAGAGGGTTAGAGTCAGATTTCTGAAATCATTCTTTTATTGTTCACACACACGCACATCTGCGATTTGCTGAGCGTTCTCTAACTACAAGTCTAAGTTCCCAAGCAAGGAAATGGGACACAATTCACGTCTTGTTCCCAAAGCTAAACTGGAAATTCGGTGAATGTATTACATATTGAAACTTTCATCGAAGGCTCAGATTATTAAAGCAAAACTTCTAGAGATTAAAAAAAAATAGGTGTACACGCTTTTCACTCTTTGGCGCGTCAGTGCATGTTGAATATAAAAATCACTGAACTCTGTAAACTCGAGGAGGGAAGTGTTTCTTTTCCAGTATTTGGAGGTGCTGTGCCGTTGGATCTGTTTAAAAACTTTGTTCATACAGTCTGAGTAGAATGATGTCTATGAAAACCAATATTACCATTTTCTATACTGCAACAAAAATAAATATACCAAAAACACCACGTTACCTCTAAGATGAAGTATTTACATCATGGGTTACAAAGGCAATCTAACGGTCATGAAAAGTATATGACAATTTGTGAAGTCTACAAAGAAGGTGAAAAGGTATATTCACATTCTGCTCCCTTTAAAAGCAAGTATTGAAACAACCATTTTATAGATAAATAAACTGAACGTATAAAATGTCATTAGTTCAACAAGTATTTCTTCAGGACGTTGTATGTGCCAGCCCTCATTTTAAGAGACATCAGCACTGATTTTTATCTGGGCATATCTAGTGTCTTTATGTAATTTTAAGATGTTATTACTTTTATTTTATGAGCCCATCATATATTAATAATGATGACCTCCCCAGTCCCATCTGATAAATATGGTTAAAAAAAGAAAACGCTTACTTTTTGGCAATACAGTTCCAGCACTATAAAATACTAAAAAGGGAGATACAGTATTTTTTTTAATTACTATTACAGCTCAACAGCTGCATCCCCCACATTTTTTTACCCTAATACAGATGCTGACAGAGTAAGTTCAGGAGAGACACAGGTCGAGAGGGAAGTGAGAGAAGTAAAAATGAAGCATACAGGGTCATCACAGAGGCTACGGAGCGTAGGCTACAGAGTCAAAATGAAAACTGGTAAAAACAGTTATAAAGTAAAGTGCCAAGTCCCCAAGACAGAGGAACTGCAAACAAGAAACAAGAAGGTCGGTTAAGGACGCCGAGAAGAGTAAGCAAGAGGGAAAACAGAGCTAAAACAACCATAAGAAAGTCGGTACAAAGAAGACACCTGAACAGAGGTGACCCCTACTTTAAGAAAAGACCAAGTGTAATCTCATCTCTCGCAAGCTCTCTGAGATGAGTACCACTTAGAAAGTGACCGCGCTCCCCAAACTCTGCAGAAATGTCTACTTACTCATCGTACACGTCCTCTGAGTCCATTCGACGATAGTACTTGGCCAGCTTCACAGCGAAAATGATGGCTGGGAGTAAAAATATGGTCGCTTTCCCTATGCCAAACCAAAACAAATTCTAGGGAAGAAAAGAAAATCAGGAGGATTACATGCCTGAGGATGGGGAATGGGAAACAGCAGTTGCTTGGCGGCGGGGTGGTGGTGGGGGGGATGTCCCTTCCTTTTGCAATTTTTTTAATGAGTCCTAATTTTGTTCATGGAGACCATTTGTGAACAAAATACGAGTCAGCCACTGTGTGAAGCGCTACATATTACTGTAAGTCCTAAAATCTTTCTGAAAACCTCGAATCGGTCCTATTATTATATTGATTTTACAAATGAGGAACAGTGGCAGAAAGTGGAGAAGCAAGGGTTTGAATCTAAGACCCCACCAGATGGCGTCCCTTTGCTGCCAAGGAGAAGCGCAGGGCCCTCCGGCCGCCTGAGCCGAATCACTTTCCGGAGTTGTCCGATGTGCTAATTCACCTTCCTGGCCTTGCTGGGCATCAGAACAGGGGGACCACAGCCTCCTCATTCCAAAACAGTATTGTGTGGAAAAGGCAGAATTACGAGGCTCTCAACAAACATTCCATAGTTCATTTAGCCAATTTGAGGGCAGATCATAGGCTGTATTCAACCCTGTTTTGTCTAAAAGGCAGCTTAAAGTAGTTTCAAAAAGTAGTTGCCAACATTCATAAGTCGGATTTCACATAGGAACTTGGGTTTATGTCCTTTCTTGAAAAGGCTGAAGTTCAGTCTCCGAACACTGAGCCCCCATCCCCACGAGGCGACACCAGCTGTAGCTGAGTGGTGGTTCTTCCCTCGAGAGGGGTATCTGTCCTCGGTTTGCCCCAGGCCACACCGCTAGCTTTTGCAGGGGCGACACCCAACGCCGTGTAACCTTACTCACCAGTCACAACGGACGCACCTGGGAACGACCAGCATGACCCTGTGGGCATCGTACACTTGGCCGACTTCGTAAATGCACAAAATCTGCCGCTGCCTTAGGATGTTGTCGTTAACACTAGGACCGGCTCCCCAGCCCACCGCGAGGCAAAGGCAGCTTGGATGTCACAATGGCCCCCCACCCCAACCCTCATGGCTCAGCCACTGCGATCCTGCTCTTCTCCTGATGGGATGTGCTATCGAATGGCAGTGGCCCCTCCTGGCCCAGAATTCCCAGTAAATTTGTTCTCCTCCCTCCCCCCCCACCACGTTCTTTTATTGGCATGTTTCTAAGCTTTCAAACTTGTTTTGAGAGGCTTTAGAGCTTGATGACAACCATATACTTTTACTGGAAGCTGCCATAATTCTTCCGGGAACAATCGAGATATAAAAGGAACACGTTAGTCAGTCTGGAGTCTGTTTTCCTGGCAAAATCAATGCCCAGAGCTCTTTCTGACTATTTAGACCGCCCTGCTATAAAGCTCCAGCCTACGATCTTCCTGACCAGCCTCCAGGCCTCCCCTTCACTGGTCTCCAATTATTTGCGGAAAGCATCTGATAGTTGGGTGATTTGAGTAGCTGGGGCAGGTGGTGAAGACTGGATGCAACGAGATTAATTCAGAATCAACAAGATTAGCCCAGGATGCCTGAGGAGGGTTCAGGCAAGCGGGGGTCCAAGCAGCAGCACAAAGCCCCTAACGGGCTGGGGAGGAGGGAAGGCGGCCAGGAAGCCAAGCCTTGGGGTCTGCATGGCTGGGAGAGCGCAGGAGTGTTTCCATTCAGGCGTGAAGGTCCGTCTCGCAGAAAGATGGACGTGTGCATGTGGGACAGGGAGATGGGCAGATGGAGCGATACAGATGTACTTTGACAAACAGCTGTCCGATCATCATTCATTCAATTGCCTATGCCAGGCAATCATCATTCATTCAGTTGCCTATGCCAGGCAATGTGCCAGATGACAGGGACGCAGCAACACATGGGCCCTCTGCTCAGGGAGTCGAGAGTCTAGAGTGTGCCGCAGGGGACAGGCCTTAATCAAAGAACCACACAAATGTGCAATTCAAACAGCAATAACACCTCTAAAGGAAAAGCATAGAGTTCTATGGGAGTGTAGAAAAGGGAGCTCAATCTAGGTGGCAAGATCAGAAAGGCTTCCTGGAAAAAAAGACATGTTTGAGCTAAGACCTGACCGCTGCTCACTAGTAATAGCAAACATGTATTGAGTGTCAACGTACCAGCTATGGCGTCAAGGGCTTGACACATAATCTCTCACTGAACTATCAAACAGCCCTACTCGGGTGATGAAGCTCAGAAAATTCAATAGTTTTTCAAAGTCACAGAGTTCAGAAAATGTAGAAGTACAGTCCAAATCCAGAGCCTGTGTTCTCACTCACTGGCGGACTTAGAGCTAGAGTTAGCCAGATGGGGTGTGGGTGTGGAGGGGAAGAATGAGAGAGAGGGAGAGAGTGTGTGTGCATGTGGTTTACAGTCCAGGTAGCAGAAATGGCATGTGCAAAGGCCCTGAGGTGGGGACATCGAGATGGATTTAAAGAAGAGAAAGAAAACGTGTGTCTGGAGAGAAAAGTGATCAAATAGTGCAAAATGTGGCCTCCGTGGCCAGGGGCCCAATCATGCAGGGCCTAGTGTATTCAGTTAAGGACCCTGATCTTCACTGGGGTTGCCACAAGAAGTCACCAAGGTGCTTCCAGCAGAGGAAATGAGAGGGTTGGCTCGCAGAGATGGTCAGTGTATATTGAGGAGTGAAGACAGCTAAGGAATAAACTTGATTAATTGGAACTTACCATCCCAATGGTAATATCTCAAAGGGTTTTAAATAAAAAATTAAATTAAGTGGCACTTGGGTGGCTCAGGAGGTTAAGCATCTGCCTTTGGCTCAGGTCATGATCCCAGGGTCTGGGGATCGAACCCCGTTTCAGGTTCCCTGCTCAGCGGGGAGCCTGCTTCTCTCTCCCTCTGCTTGCCGTCCCCTCCCTGCTTGTGTTCTCTCTGTCTCTCTCTCTCTGTCAAATAAATAAACAAAATCTTTTTAAAAAATTAAATTAAGTTTGCTATAGCTTTGGGGTTATGTATCTATATCTATATCTATATCTGTAACTGTATCTACATAGTTGCACTAAGAATCCTTTTACATATTGGCAATATGCATACCAGTGACCACTCTTTCCATCTATTCTGGACAAATAGAAGTTTTCTTCATGAGGGTCTCCTGACTTCTATAAATATAACTCTTGTAAGAGACAAAGGTAAGCAGCTAGGTCTTTGGCTTTTCCCAGCCTGTTAGGTATCACAACACGTTCATCTAAATTTTAGATTTTAGGTCTTGGATTCTACAACAGTAATGGACTCAAGCGCAAAACTATTTTATATCCTAGGGCGTACTACAGTCTGCCAACGAACCATGAAGAGTGACCAGTTTATTGTGTTTCGTTATTTCGAAAGATGAAATTCTTACCAGGGGGTCGATAACGTAGCTACACAGAAAGACGTCCACAGCAGAGTCCAAAGCGGTGGCCACGGGTTTACAGGCTGCAATTTGCTCAGTAATCTGTGGGGTAAGAAACACAGGGGAGCTTTGAGCCACGCCCACAAAAATCCACAAGAATTAGATGTGTCGTTTACCCTTGACCTGTTCTCACAAAAAGGATCTCTACACCGTCTCAGATACAGAGCTGCGAGCTGATGGCTAGGGATGAGCTCCACGGTGTATACAAGTAGGTACTCGAAAGCGAGGTGCTGATTCTGTCTGAGCCCGGGTCTCTGAGTTCTGCCCTTGTTATTCGGAACAATAAGGCCCACCCTGCCAGGCTCCCGAGAGAATGCATTAGTCCAGATTTCCAGCACAGGGGCTCAGTCTGAATTTCTCGCCTGACCCCTTTGAGATCTGACAAAGGATATGGGGAAGAAATGGAAAGCTAATTAAACAATACTTCTATCATTTAGACCAGGGCTTGGCCAACTTTTTCTATAAAGGACCAGAGAGTCAATACTCTCGACCTCGCAGGGTAGGCTGAGACACTTTTGTCACAGGTGCTGGACTCCCGCTCGGTATGGCAAAACCAGCCACCGAGGATGCAGAAACATACGGCTGTGGCTGTGTGCCAGTAAAATTGTGTTTACAGAAACAGCGCCACCTGCTGACCCCATTTTAGAAGATTGAAAACTATGAACTCATTAATGAGGTGAGAATAAACAAGTTTTTAATAATCAATTAAACTAATTTTATTTCTTTTTAATTTAAATTCAATTAGCCACCCTATAGTACATCACTAGTTTCAGATGTAGCGTTCAACAATCCTTCAACTGCGTACACCACCCAGTGCTCATACAAGTCTAATGAATCACACACAGATGCTCCAATCCCATTGACTTAAGATAACTATAGTCATTCATTAAAAAAAAACTTCTGAGTGCGTACAGTGAGCTAGATGTTCACTCACTGGGACAGGGATGTGTCCTATTTCTTTTCCTTTATGGGTGGACTCACCTTCCCCTTTTCTTCCATATATACCTTACAAGGCAACCCACGTTAACAACTTTATTTTTACCAAGCTCAGACAACCCCGTACACTCTCTTTCTGGGCTTTTCAACTGTTGGTTTTACAAAAAGCAGGGTAGGAGTCATATTCTGTATGCTTTTCTGCATCTTTCTTTTCTCTCTTATTTCTACCCTGTAAAAATCTCTCCTAGTCCCTTGGCATAGCGCTGATCCATTTTGTACAAATGGCCACTTAATATTCCCATGGTGTGGCTCTTGTACGACTTAACCATTCCTGTCCAGATTCACTTGGGTTTCAGGGTATTTGCTTTATATGAATGTGACCAAGCTGTGGTTCCTCGGTCTGGTGGAGGAGACGCACAGGGTTGAGTGGCCGTGGTGGTGATGTTGATAATGCATTTCTTCTGCCCTTACTCACCTGCGTGTGCACGCCCTTCACCCCAGTACTGGGAAGACCCCGAGGTCTTCACATCTGGGAGGCAGGAGGAGGTGTCAGAATAGACATCAGAAAGCTGGGCCTTGAGGGAGAACCAGGCTCAGGGCCCAGACGGTGGGGACTGGAGGCGGGGACTGGGGAGGGGGAGATGATACGGAGGGAATCACGTGGAGAACTGTGAATGTTTCCGAGAATCAAGCAGTTGGGTGTGGCTGGAATATGGGGGTGGGGCAGCAAAGAGGGACGAGACGGCCGGTAGTCTCGGCTCATGCGGCTGAGGGCTGGGAATAGATAGGAGACACTCGAGGCTGCTTGGGGTAGTCCAAATTTTCCTGAGTCCCTAGAATTCTCAAAGCCTGTCTTGGCTGACAGCAAGTAGCCCACATAACTCAGCCCAGGTTATTCAAGTAACTCAGCTGCAAGCATCTCCCTCCACCCCCCACCCACCCTCCGCACCTCTCCCCAAGTGGAATAATCCTCAGAGGGACGCAGACCCAAAGCCCAAGATGACAAAAGTCCTACCCCCCGGCTTCTTGGAATGTGACTGTATTTGGAGGTAGGGTCTTTGAAGAGGCAGTTCAACTCAAATGAAGTTATCAGGGTGAGTCCTAAACCAACATGACTGGTGTCTTTATAAAAGAAGAGAAAATTCGGGCACAGACATGCACAGAGGGATGACCATGTGAAGATAGAGAGAGAAGACAGCCACCTACAAGCCAAGCAGAGAGGCCCCTGAAGAAACTAACCCTGCTGACACCTTGATCTTGGACTTCCAGCCTCCAGAATTGTGAGAAAACAAATTTCTGTTTTCTGCTCAAGTCACCCCAAGTAGACTAATACACCAACCACCTGACAAGCTCAGCGGGGCCCAGGGCACGAACACACCACCGCTTTGAAGGGAGGTCATAGTTCACTGGAGAGACAGAGTCAAGTGCGGCAGGAACCCCCAAAATGGCGAGCAAAGGAGCTGGGGGAGAAAGTGAGGGCATGTTCTCCAGCTCAGTGGGCCGGCCTGAGAAGGGGTCCAGTGTGGATGACATGTGCTGAGTCCTAGGTGCCCCCTCTTCACGGTCCCCACGTTCGAGGTCCTTTGCTTATCTCCTACCCAATTACTAGGAACTTAACTTTATTTCCTCCTGATTTTATCCTAGAACATGACTATCCTAACACATGGCCCTCTTAAGTTCATTAAAGATAAACTACTTACTGAGAACTTGACCCACTGCAGATAGCGTTCAAAGTATCCTACTATCGTGTTCCCATACTTCTTACTTTCCTGGAAAGAAATCAAAGAGTAGTAAAATCATTAAGAGGACTATCCCATACTCTCTGCAGCCACGGAGTGACGGGCTCACATCCACTTACTTCAACAATAACTGAGGAGATGCGGGTTTTGAGGAAGTCCTGAGCAGAATCCAGAGAGGAAAGGATATTGACCACTTTGACCTGGAAAACACAGCGATCGACAGGGTCTCAAGGGATGAAGGGATTTAACTAGATGGTTGGCATGTGGATTTGGGTGCTGTTAGCTTGGCCCCACACCACTACAACTTGCTAGTTAAGAAGACCACAGAACCAGCCCAGCCCTCTGAGGGCAGGGGAAGGAGTGGAGTATGTACCAAGCACTCACTTTGTGCCCGACACCGGGCCAAGCTCTTAATCCAAATCACCTCACTGAGTCCAAGAATCCCCCACCTTATCCACAGTTTCCTTCACCCGGGATCCAGAAGCAGATGACCCTCCTTCCGACGTATGGTCAGAAGGTCAATAGTAGCTAACGCTCTGCCACATGCCTACGCCATTCCCCTCCCTTTGCCCCGCACTCAGGCTTTTTATCATCTCACCTCATCACGGGAAGAAGGGGGAGTTCAGTACGGTAAGATATTTTGAGAGAGAGAGACCACATTCACATGATTTCTATTATGGTATATTGTTATAATTGTTCTATTTTATTATTGATTATTGTTTTTCCCCTCTTATTGTGCCTAATCTATCAACTCGACTTTATCGGAGCTGTGTATGTATGGGAAAAGAACTAAGTACGATGGGGTCCCATACCCCCTGTGGCCTCAGGCCTGCACTGAATGCACCCCCCGGCCAGTGGGTCGAGAGCTGATTTGCACCCCAACTCGCCCCCACACCGGCCCTTTGTGAAGGGGAAGGCATAGCTGACCACCGTCACCCTGAACGTAAGAGGTGCAGCGTAGTAAGGGACCAGCACGCAGTCCCCAGTCTGTCTCCAGCTTCCCTTGGCATGGGACAACCGTGATTAGAGGTACAGTGATGGTCCCCAAGCAGAGTAAACCTACTAGAATAGTCTTCAGGGGGAACTCAGGGTCTTGGTATGTCAGTCAAGTAGCAGACTCAGTGTTGCCCAGGGAGTGTACCAGCTAAACTGAAGGAGCTCACGGTTCACGCGGGAGACCCAGCTGCATGGGGCAAGAAGCCCTGTGGCAAAGGTCTGCAAAGGCAGCTGTGAGGAAAGCGCAGGGAGGACCACGGAGTCTTCCACTGTGGCTGACTGACATTCCAAACCTCTCACGGGCAGCCTAGTCTGCTCAATAAAGAAATATTTTCTGAGTTGCCTATTGGCATTGAGGATACAAGATGCACACACCATAGCCACAGAGCTCAGTTTCTGCTGTGGGGATGTCTGTGGTCCCAGGGAGGCCCCTGTGGTCCCGATCACTGATGTCTTTCTGGGCCTGGCTTCTCATGGGCGGGGGCATACGTCCCCACCCCATGACGATAGGTCCGGCCATGTCACGTCCCTTGCTTTGGCCAATCGAACGTAGGTAGAGCGGCAGAGTGCTGGTTCTAGGCAGTCTCCGAAAGGGCAGCCTGTTTCCATTCACCCTTTGATTGCCTGTCCTCCACCTCGAGGACATGAGGTGGCCCAGACAGGAGCTGTTCCTTCAGGCTGGGTCTCTGGGCGGGCAGATAGGTGGAGAAGCCCGCCATGGACCCAACAGTGAGAATGCGTTTGTGGTCAGAAGGCACTGGATTGTGCAGGTAGCCTTATTTCAGTAACAGCGACCATGCATCTTCTGAGCTTGCGTCCCACACATCAAGACACAGCTTTCGCCGGGATGCCTGGGTGGCTCAGTCGGTTAAGCGTCATGGTCCCAGGGTCCTGGGATCGAGCCTTCAGCTCAGGTCATGATCCCAGGGTCCTGGGATTGAGTCCCGCATCGGGCTCCCTGCTCCGTGGGGAGCCTGCTTCTCCCTCTGCCTCTCTCTCTCTGTCTCTCATGAATAAATAAATAAAATCTTAAAAAAAAAAAAAAAAGACACAGCTTTCGCCTGTGTGTCGAATGGTGCACCAAGGTGAGACGTGCTTGCAGAAAGCAAGTGGTAGGAAAACCCAGTTTGACACTTAACATGGGTAGATAGCCAAGCCTTTTGTTTGTTTTTTTAAACTTAAATACTTGTAAAACCAACATCTCTGAGAGTCTGTGTGTGCTTTTATGATAAGACCCGCCCCACCCAGGGCAGAAAAGGAAAAATCAGTCCTTACCTTCAGTCTGCTGCTTTTGTGTTGAAGTTCCTTGACGCTTTGGTAGATAGTGCTCTGGTGAACAAACATACGCAATATTTTCTAACTTATGACATGAACCAGCAAGATCACATGCCTGTGTCTCCCCTCCCTCCCCGCAGTCAGCCATTGGATCTGACCTTACTCTGCAATGGTTTCATTCTAGAAAAAAACAACAGATCCAAGTAATGATAGCTCTGGTGTCAGGAAAGCTGAAGAAGGAAATCAGGATATGTCTTCTAGAGCAGCATGCCCCATGCAAGGTGCCCAAGAAACCACGTTGAGTCAGGTTTGCTCAAAGTAGCAGGAACTCCTTAAAAGAAATTCCGCCCAAATTGCCCAGAGTAGTTTAACCTAAATGGTTTAGATCAGGGAGTGGTAAAAACAAAGGCCAGATAGTAAATATTTTAGGCTTTGTGGGCCATACCCTGTCCAAAGCACTGAACTTTGCCATTTTATTTTATTTTATTTTTAACTTAACTTAATTTAATTAATTTAATTTAATTTAATTGTAAACTTTGCCCTTTTAGCCAAAAGCAGCCATAAATCATCTGTAATAAGGGGGCATGGCTGTGTTCCAAGAAATCTTAATTTATAAAAACAAGCAACAGGCTGGATTTGGCCCACAGATTGTAGTTTTGGGGGTCATGGTTTGCTAAACCCTGGTTTAGATTGTAGGTCACATGTACAGAGCTATTTGCCTATTTGTAGACAGGTTGCCCGAGCTCTGAGAAGGCCAAGGAGTCTTGTGTCTCCTTGAAGGAAAGCGTTTAAGGAACAGGGAAAAATCAGCTTAAAATGTTAACAAATCTGTGCTAGGTATAAACAAGCAGAGCAGAAAATTGGGATGAGCATAGCATACAAAATTCAGAAAATCAATTTTCTTTGTGAATACTCTAATTAGAAAGTCAGAAGGGGAAAGAGAGACAGAAAGAAAGAGAGAGACATGGTAAAAACTAGTTGTAGAAGGTTTCAAGACTGGAGTCGAGTGGACTGATACGCTTCTCCAAATCTGAGCAAGCCAACTCTGTAACAGGTTTCCCACACAAGCCTAATAATCATTCCTTTGTTCACAGAGTCTCTCTGGGACATCAGCCCCTTCATGTCCAGGAACCAGGTGACCGCAGGGCGGGACCCGTTCCCACCATCTTCAGACGAGAGACGGAAAGCCCTAAGACTTGGTGGAGGCAGAAGCAGGATCTGAAATCAGCTCCGCCTGACTCCAGAGCCCGTGTCCTTTCTCTGCTACAAACTACCTTTCTGGAATTCAGGGAAAGAAACCAGAAGGCAGTGAGAAGAAAAAGAAAGGGGAAGTCAGAACAGAGGCTACGAGAGAGGAGAAAGGAAACATCGCCCATCGGATCAGCGAACTGAGCTAAAGGAGGCAGAGAGAAAAGGACTTACCCTTGCCTTCCCATATTTCTTGGCAGGGTTTGGAGAAAAAGAATTTGAGAACAAGTAAGTAAGAGTGAGTCCAGGGCACAGACATCAGCCTTCCAGCTAGGTGCCTGGCTTCCGGGGGCCTGTTGAAGGCCAAGAGAGCTGGAGCTCGGTACGTGGGGCAATCCCAGAGTTAATCTACCTGGTCACAGGCAAGTGGAAAAGGCAAGGAGATAAGGCACGAAAGGAGTGGTGACATTGAAAATGTGTCTTCTTTAAAGCCCAGCTGCTATCATTTATTTTATTTTTTTAAGTTTTATTTTATTTTATTTTAATTTTATTTATTTCAGAGAGAGAACAGAGGGGAGGGGCAGAGGGAGAGGGACAAGCAGACTCCCCGCTGAGCACAGAGCCTGAATTGGGGCTCCACCCCAGGACCCTGAGATCATGACCTGAGCTGAAATCAAAAGTCGGATGTTCAACCCACTGAGCCACTCAGGCGCCCCTGCAAGTTATTTTTTTAACATAGCTCAGTTTCTTAGCCTGAGGCCAGCTGGGTTTGACCTTCGCGCGTGAGGTTAGTCTACATGAAAGCCAGCTAGTGAGATGGGCTTTGCTCGGGTCCCGGGGAAACCCCAGAGGTTGTAGGTTGTTACCATTGACTGTTCCAAAGGAATGACTTGGCCACGGTGAATCGTCCTAATGGTTTGTGCATTACTTTTCAGGGACTGTTTCAAACTTCCTTGGGGCTACAAGCAGAACCAAATAAACACAGGTCAACACCATCCTTCCAGACTCTGGAGCACTCTCCCTAAGTGCAGGAGCTCGGGGCAGGGCAGTCGTGACCAGCGTGAAGCCCTCCTTGTCCGCTTGTGGGTGTGGGGACCACCCGGAGGGCAGTACCAAGACACCTGACCTCGAATCATAGAACCATGACGTCTCAGCGGCCACCCAAAGCCAGGGGACTTTCCTGAGGGCCAGAGGCTGTGCTCTCTTTCTCACCTCGCCAGAACAGAGCTGCTGTAAAGCCTGCTTTCCAGCAGCTATGTCCCCATTTTACAGACCGGGAAACTAAGGCACAGAGGGGTGAAACATCTCGTCCAAGTTCCTCTCCTTAGGAAGCGGTGGAGTCAGGATTAAGATCCCAGTCTTCCTCCAGAGCCCAGGCTCCTCATCCCCATGCTCTGCTGCTTCGTGAAAGGGGCCCGTTTGAGCCACCGAGTCACCAACCAGCAGGGGAAGTGAAGACGGAAGTTTACGGGGCTCGGGTGATGTCTTTGCTTTCCCTTATCCAGTTGCTATTGGTGACGCAGAGTACCAGATGGAATCTCCTCCCGTTGCCTACACTGCGAGAAAAATGATGTGGGTGTGTGTGCGCGCGCGTGCGCATGTTTGGAGGTAGAGGGGTTGGTGGGCGTGAAAGCAGAGATGGTTCTAAAGCACCAGCACCACGAGCAGAGGTCAGGAGACCCGTGGGCACCCTGATGCCACCCCGGGACCATTCACGTGCTCACGGATTTCTGGGCCACACGGCGGTGGCGGCTGGTGGGAAGTCTTGACATGCCCGAGAGAGAGAGAGGCGCTTTTAACTGAAGGTTACTTGTGGTATAAGGAAGCTAAGAATAGTACGGACATTTGACATCTCTAATGATTACAGCATTTAGAACTGGACTGTTTGAACTCACCAAATGGTCGGCTTTTGCTTCTAGATCATTTGCAAAGGATAAAAGATTCACTTTGGTGGGAGCTTTACCCATCTACAAAAGAGGGGGAAAGAGAACCATGTCATGGCTGTGGGATTTTTAAGCCTTAGCGATATCTAATAGACAATAGGGTGAGCTATGGTCCATAAAGTAAGGCTGGAAACTCTCAACATAGGTGACCACAGCTGCACTCGTGTTTATACATATAAAACCATATTATTTTTATCCAGCCACATGATCCAACCATAAAAAGAAATCAAGTACTGATCCATGCTATAATGGAGATGAATCTCAAAAACTTTAGGCTCCATGAAAGGGGACCAGGAAAGACCATGAAACACAGAAGGTCACATGCTGTATGATTCCACTCATATGACATAGCCAGAATCAGGAAATTCATAGGAGCAGAACACAGATTAGTAGTTGTCAGAGCTGGGAGGGCAGAAGGGAAGCAACTATGTAATGGGAATGAGGGTTTTTTTTCAGGTGATGAAGACATTCTGGAACTGGATAGAACCGGTGGTTGAGCAACATGGTGATTCTACTCCAAGCTAATGAATTGTTCACTTTATTTTTTAAATTTTTTATTATTTCTTAGAGATTTTATTTTTAAGTAATCTCTCCACCCAAAGTGGGGCTCGAACTCATGACCCTGAGATCAAGAGTCACATGCTCTACTGACAGAGCCAGCCAAGCGCCCCTGCATTGCTCACTTTAAAATAGTTAATTTATGCTATGTAAATTTAATCTCAATAATTAAAAAAAGGAAAGAAAAATAAAAAACCGGAGCTATCTGCTGTTATTCCCCCCCCCAAAGATCAAGCACGAACACATGGGTCACACCTCAGCCAAGTAGACATTATAGTCTATGGTGTCTACTCCTGAAGAGCTGAAATCCATAAGGTTTCTTCTTCCTGCTTCGTCCAGCAGCACAATATTGTCAATACTTACATTCAGATTTTTAAAATCATTGTCTATGTTTCCAGCATGCTGCATGATAAAAAGAAAAGTTATAGGTAAGCCCATCCTTCAAGAATGCCACATACGCGTTAAAAGAGCAATGACACAAGACAAAGAAAACACAGACGTGCCCTTGACTGGCATTTCCTCCTGGTACTCTTCTCTCCCCTCCCACTCCTTCTCTGCATCCCTGCCTCCTTCCTTATGCCCCACGCCAAGCACTGTGTGAGGAGCTGGGATGCAAGGCAAAATAATAGTCTATCTCAGGCCTCAAAGCCCTCAAAGGAAGAGACAGCGTTGTAATAAAGGCATGCAAACTGCGTCAGGACCCCAGGGGCAGGAGAGAGTCTGCCAAGGCAGGGGGCTGGAGGGGGCAACGGAGGGGAGGCGGGCTCTGAATGGGTCTGGACAAATACAGATGCTGAAGGGGGCCAGGCAGGCTGTATCCCAGGGGAAGGAGGCAGCACGCCCTGGACTCGCGCGGCGAGGACACTTGAGATCACGGGGACATGGCTGGTGACGTGGGGTTGTTCTAAGAGGCAGGCAGAGTTTCAGGCAGCGAGCGTGTAGTGCCCGAGTGCCCTTGAAACTCTTTTGCTCCTCCTCCTGTCCATTATGCTCTTGAGTGGGCTCTGCCTTGGGGGTGGGCTTGGGGGAGGGGGGGTGGGCAAAGAAGCAGAGGAAGTCAGTCCCTTCTGTCCCTTTTCATCGCTGTTGCCATGCCGTCTTGCTGAGGGCTGGCGGAGCTCCGCAGAGGCCCCTTGGAGTCCTGCAGCCACAGCCATGATTCCTGAGGGGCAAGGACTGTGTGGGGTGGAGTTCTGGGTGCCTAGTTCCCTCTTCAGGGACCTGGCCGAAAAGGGTGGCCAGTGTTGGCTCTCCAACACCCCCGGGGCTTTGTTCCTCTAGGGACACTGACACACACACAGCAAGATCTTCCTGCGTCGTGTCCGCACCGAAGGCCGCTTTAGAGATTTTGGGTGGTCAGCTAGAGAAACTCAGGCCTCAAGAAAGACAACGGGTTGGGGGGTGATGAAAATGATCTGGAGTTAGACAGAAGTGAGAGTTGCACGACCTTGTGAGCATTCTAAATGTCACTTTCAGATGGTGAATTTTATCTTATGTGAATTTCACCTCGATGAAGAAAAAGAAAAAGGCAACTGGCTTTACTAAAGACATACATCCCTTTCCTGATTGGCTCTAATTCCTTACCTCTTGAAAGTTGAGATGCTCACTGATATTGTAGCTGTTCTCTAGCTTAAGTGTGGTATAGATGCCCTTATTTTCTTTGCAGTCGCTGTGGGAATAAAGAGAGAAATCACGATCCAGAAAGGCAGCTGTGTCTATCTCTGTCCCCCGCTAAGGATGGAGAGAAAGGTTCACTGTTTATCTTTAGTTTTGTTTAAATCTGGGTGCAGAGAAGCGGCTTCTGAGTGCCGATGCAGGAGGTCACCACCCCTCCCACCCCCACGCGCCTACAATTCGGGACTTTGTTCCCTGCTTTACTCAATGTCCCATCTTCGGAACAGATACAGTAAGACTGGTAAAGCATCCTTCTTTCTGTCTCCTTTGTGTTTTTTCTACTGCTGTGAGGGATAACAAGTTCACAACTTGGGAAGAAATAAATTCTCATAAAAAACAAACAAAAAAGGACACCACCTGCTAGAAAGAGGTGTGTTACAGAGCATATCATGGGCTTTATTAAAAGATTCTATCAAACCCCTGCCAGACCACCTGCCTCCATATTTCCAGGGCTGAGCTTCACTTACCAAACAAATGGTTGGATGTATATTTTAAGGGCAGGATGGAGATAGGGAAGGGGGCCACACCTATATCCAGACAGTCAGTACACCTAACTTGGCCTCACCTCTCTGTGCTTCTCTAAAATGTGCAAAATGCCTCCTTGACTGAGCTAAGAAGAGCAAGCTCATCTGATGCATGTCCCTGCCACTGGGACGGGCACTTCCCGGGGGCGCCTCTTCCTTGTCCAGCAGCGAAAGCCCTCTAGCCCCGAGGGATGCCTGGGAGAAGCCACTTTCCCACAGCCCTAGGAGGAGTGATACTCCTCTCCAGGGAATCCCCAGTCAGCTGGTGTTGTTGGAACAGAGAACTAGATACACTAGCCACCAGGGGTAGGCTGCAGAATTCTGCAGGAGCCAGGGGCACAAAGAGCTGGCAGGCTGGGCCAAGAAGATCGGCTTTGTCTTTTCAGCCCAAAGATGGTTTAATCATTCCCAGAGACTCCAATCAATCGATAACGTCTGCCTACAACATGCTGTGGAGAAGGATCCTGAGACTCTTCTGGCTATGAGCAAGACCACCAAGGGCTGACTACCAAGGGCTACCACGAAGGCCACTCATTTGCTATCTCTGCTAGGGGAGCCTCTGAACTGTATTGAGCAGGGAGGAAGTAAAACTGCCCAAAGTCACCAAGGCCTGCTCCCTGATGGTACAGCCAAGACTGGAGCCTGTCAGTCAGCTGCTTCACTATTAATTAGCATGTCTGAGATTTGGACCCATCTGCTAACTTCTTCTTATATAGCATTTACTTGGGGTGGCGTGATTGCCGTACAAAGAGTTTTCAAAGGGTCTCATTAATGCATCTTAAGGTCACCTTAACCAGCAAGGTCTAGTGCATACCGGACAGGGGGACCTTGAGACATCACCACGCCAAAATCTAGAAGGCTTTCAGGGGAAGGATGCTCTTTTTGGTCTTATTTTTACCACTTCCTTGCAAAGACTAGAGAATAGCTGGTCTTATCAAGCTTAAAGACACTTTGAAAGCAAAATTCTCATTCTGGAACAACAACATTTTCAGTAGCCGAAAAATGCATAATGCCATTAAGTCTACCTGTAAACTTGTTCAAAAGTGAGATTAATATCCGGGTTGTTAAACACCATGCCAGAGAGATAGTATTTCCAATTCTCATTTAGTAAATATGGTGTGTCCAAAATCTAGAACAAATTGAAAAAAGCTTTTTTTAAAAGAGATACTCTTACACTAATACACATACATATAATAAAATAAATATTCTGTTAAATATATTTTGGGGATTTTCAGATCATGGTTCTCTTCATTGGTTTCCAATTTAAAATGGGAAAATAATGGGGCGCCTGGGTGGCTCAGTCGTTAAGCATCTGCCTTCAGCTCAGGTCATGATCCCAGGGTCCTGGGATCAAGCCCCACATCAGGTTCCCTACTCAGTGGGAAGCCTGCTTCTCCCTCTCCCACTCCCCCTGCTGGTGTTCCCTCTCTCACTGTGTCTCTCTCTGTCAAATAAATAAATAAAATCTTTAAAAATAAATAAATAAATAAATAAAATGGGAAAATAATAGTGTGATTGGAATAAATTGTCCACTGGGTAGATCAATAAGAATTACTGAACTACTTCTTTTGGAGAACACCTCTCTTAGTAAGACAAGTACATTAGAAATGGGAGAACTGACAACTCGATTCAGAGTAGCCAGTAGAAAGCCATAAAGCAGTTGGTCCACCTCTTTGCTACTTTTCTCTAGACAAAATGAATTAAAACGTGCATACTCTTTCACTTAATATCATATATTGAAGATGGCTAATATGTCATATGTATCATAAAATTAAGACGAGCTCATTAGTGCGTGATCGTATATGTGCCCGAGGAATGTAAATGGTTTCAAAATATCCCCTATTTTGGGGCACCCGGGTGGCACAGTCGGTTAAGCAGCTGACTCTTGGTTTCGGCTCAGGTCATGATCTCAGGGTCATGAGATCAAGCTCTGCGTCCGGCTCAGTGCTCAGCATAGACTCTGCTTGGGATTCTCTTTCCCTGCCTCTGCCCCTCCTGCTAGTGCTCATGCTCTCTCTCTCTCTCAAATAAATAGATAAATCTTTAAAAAGAAAATCCCCTATATATATATATTTTTAAGAATTCCTCTTTAGCAATTTAACGCAGCACGGGAGATAATGAAGTCTGGTTTGATGTATCACTATTATTTTTTATCAAGAGGCCAAATGGACATAATTTAACACATCAACACTCCCAATTCAATTTTCCTCAACTGAATAATTAAAATACTAAGACAACTGGTTACCTTTGTAGTCACTCACCAAATTTTGTAACAGATTTGAAGCGAAAAGGCATATACGATAAAACAGGAAAACAGAAATATATTTTAAAAACCAGAACCTGGAGAAAAGCACTGGAAAGCCAGAGTGACGAGAGCGCCACCCAGACCCAAGCTGCCTCATTAATTAGTGACACTGAACTGAGAGGTAGGTGGTCCCGTCGAGTCCACGGGACTCGGTTTCAGAGGGAGAAGGTGGAGCCTGAACTCATTTCCAACGGCCTCGTCAGACATCCACCGGGGCATCCACCGGGGACGACACTCGGCCACGAGGCGTGGAATTTTTCCATGTCTTTCACTTCACATTGAAGGCCTCAAAGCATCTGCGTGGGCAACCATCATTTGAGAACCTCTTTAAAAGGTCAGAAGCCTCCTGGGTTACCCCTCCTTGGGAATTTTCTTCCCCTGCTTATTACAATCCACACTGACCCGCAGGCCTCAACTGCTGGTGGTTGGTTCACCTGACATTCGAAAAACAGTACTTTACCATGTTTTTTTCCTTTTACTCTGACGAATAGAAGGAATCTTCACGCACTGAATAAAAGCCAAAATGCTCATCTTTCTGCCCCCACTAGATATGGGGAAATCGAAATTTCCACTCAAGCCCTTTCTGCCGTGGGGACTGGAAGCCATCCTTACCTGGAATAACTTCCTGTTTTTGTAAGGCTCGCAGACCAGTTTTTCCATGTTTCCACCGATGACAAACGTGAGAACCACGATGGCCATCAGTACCCAGCAGAAGAGGAAACTGACGCCAACCCCGCTGGAAACAAAACAGAAATGAGGTTTGGAATTCTACAGTAACTTACTCAACATTCACGGGCGCCTGGTTGGCTCCCTTGGTAGAGCGTGTGACTCTTGATCTCGGGGTCGTGAGTTCAAGCCCCAAGTTTGGTTAAAAAACAAAAACAAAACTACGGATCCAATATTACCTACCAGTACTTACGAGTCCTACCTATGCAGTGTAGGAAAGCGACCTAGAGTCTTTGCTTTGTGCAGGTTAAGCAAGCCCCCTGCTCCGGAGCGGAGACAGGAAGCCGTAAGCACTGTGACCTTTCAGTCCCAGGCATATATTTAGGGAACACTGGTCTCCTTGCAGCCCAGCACGCACGGTGGTTCCGTCATGGCCTCTGAGGTCAGGAGAGTGAACCTGGCCTTCTGCAGGGGACACGGTGAGTGGGGAGGTTCCGAGGCAGGAATTGCACCCTTGGGAGTCTGTGGGGGCCAACGTGGCTCTGCATGCAGAGGGAGGGCTGAGTGGCATGAGCTCCAGAGGCAGGCAGGGGTGCACGGGACAGGGCCCGGCTGGTCCAGGAAGGGGAGGCTGCTGAGGGCCTAGAAGCACGGGAGGAACATAACCCCCTTTCTCTCCGAGGAAGAACATTCTTGGCAGAGCGTGCAGGACAGGATGGACAGAGGCCCGCGTGGCCAGGGCTACCACTGAGGAGGCTGCTGTCGGTCCTGGGGTGGTGGGCTGATGTGGCTGGAGGCAGGGGACAGAAGAGATGGGACACAGGAGATGGACACAGCAGGATGTGCTGGAGATTCTGCCCGAGAGAAGGCGAGGAAGGGCCCAGGGTGATGCCAGGGCTTGTCAGCAGGGAAAGGAGACACTGGTGCTCGGGGAGGGAAGAGCAGGTGGGATCTGGGCCTGCTCCCGTGAGACATGGCCCTGGGGGTGCCGGAGGGGAGCCGGCTGGGGGTGGAGCGCACATGTCTGGGCTACGGGCTGGCACGAGGCAATCAGCTGCTTAGAAGTGACCACTGGCCCCTGGGACTGGGATGGCAGGGAGAGGCAGCCCGGGGTGGGGCCTGGGGGACTGTGCCGCTTGCTGGAGGGCAGCCGGCGACCAAGGCCGCCAGGGAAGGTTGCTGTGTGGGAAGGAAAGCACTAGGCTCCCGTGCTGGAAGGGAAAACCAAGGCGTGTCTGCAGGGGGAGGGAGTGCGCAGGGGACCCTGTCACCGCGGGGAGGGCACATTCGGGGTGGGGCAGCTACAGGAAGTCCCGGGGCTGGAAGCCTCGAGGTCACTGCTGACCCGAGGGCAGGGCGGGGAGATAAGGACACAGGCAGCAAGCATCATTATTTCCAGTTGTCTGTGCAGGGAGGGGAGTGAGAGGGAAGAAGTGATGTTGGGAAGTTTTCTGTTGTCCTGTTTAAAGAGGGGAGAGAGCAGACCGTGTTTAAGGGTTGAGAAGCAAGGCTAGGAGAGGGGAAGAGAAGGAGGACACCGGAGAGGGAAGGCTGGTCCACGGCACACTCACCCTCGGGGCAGTGCTCAGGGAGCAGCAGGTGGGACGGCCCGAAGGGAGACACCCCTCTGCACCCTCTGGACACAGGGGAGCTGGAGTTTGCAGAAGGTGTATGATACCTTTTATATCCTCTGTGAAGAAGGGGGTAAAGCCTTCTGCTAAGAGAGGGGGAAATGAGGAGGATGGATGCATCAGAGTGGAAAAAGCCACTGCCGAAGGAAGGGAGGGAGGGAAGGAGGAGGGAGGAAAGGAAGGAAGAGAGGAAAGGAAGGAAGGAAGGAAGGAATTGGGGGAGGGAGGGAAGGAAGGAAGCAGGAAGGAAGCAAGTGGGGGAGGGAAGGAAGGAAGGAAAGAAGGAAGTGGGGGAGGGAGGGAAGGAAGGAAGGAAGTGAGGAGGGAAGGAAGGAAGAAACTTGTAGGGCTCTGAAGGATCCATTTGAGGAGGGGATCATAATTTTGTAGGGATGCCAATGTGCCCCCTTGTGTGACTTTTCTCTAGGGTGCTCAGTTACTAGGGTGTAGAGGCGGACAGAGCAGACTCTTGACTCCGTCTCGGTGGACTGGCCAGATCATCAGCGGTGATTGTACCATCACTGGTACAAGCAGGAAGGACCCTCGAAGTGCGCAGGCTGAAGGACTTAGAAACAACAGCCTCCCTTCCTAAGGGCACAATTCCGCCCAATCGACGCACTTAAGGCATAATTACCAATATTTGCCTGGTTTGGCTGAAATAAATAGCAAGATATGTTCACTGCAGGGGCCTCTGTCAGCCTGAATTTCTCTGACCTAAAAGGCTTGGGAGTCAGGGAGCGTATAAGGAAGAGGAACATTGTGGAGCGTAAGCCAGTCACCATGGTTTTAACCGGGTGCCGAAGCATGCGTGTGCGTTAGAGTTACAAAAATCATCCAAACCTTCCATAGAACACTACAAATCAACACGGCTACTCTCCAGAGCTTACTGTTAGCATTTCCAGCCTCTGTTTCTTAAATATGCTTCTATCTAGATAAGGCTGAGGCCTGTCACTCAGATAAGAATAGCTAATGGTGCTCAAAGTGTTGGAAAGAAGAAGGAGGAGGAGAAGTAAAACAAGAACAAGAAAAATAACAGGCAACAAAGATCGTCTGTGGTCAGCAGAAGCAAAAATATTTATTATCTGGACCTTTATAGAAGCGTGTGCTGACTCCTGATCCACACAGTTAGGAGAGTGACATGTGCATAATCTTGGGAGCCCCAGTCAAACATCTTCAGGACTCTGGTCAACCATGCAGGGTAGACAACCTCGTTCCATATCAGTGACCCCAGGATCTCCCACTCCTTGGTGGCTGACATTGGTGCCATTCCCCGTGCCTCAAGATTATAACTAAAAGTACAGAAACACTGCTTGTGATGCTTTGTCCATAGTTGGGTCCTACTTCCTTATAATGGATCCCCTAGAATGGGAATGACTTGGCCAAGGGAGTTCTTGGGTTTTTAGGGCCCCTGATCCCACCTGACAAACTGCTTTCTGAACTATGACCGATGACCTGCCACCCATGTGGCCCATTTTGTGACACCCACGGCCACACCGAGTATTAGCTCCTCTTCAAAACTCCGGATAATCTGAGCACAGTTTTCAAGAGATAAAACTGGAAGCTTCACAGTGGGCATCAGTACAAGAGATGGTTTTCTAGCTGCCTGGGTGACGTCTCCTTCCCTCCGGGGAGACCTTCCCTGGGCCCTAGAGACAGATGTATGCCCCCTGCTGTATCCCATCAGGTCCCTAATATGCTCCCTGGACCCTCAGGAGACACAAGGATCAGAGCAGAGTCAGGGCTTTCTGCCTCTCCTTCCCCCCTGATCTTTCACTAGGAGTCCCCGGGGAGATAAGGATTCTTTGTTGGTTTTTGAAGAGACCATGCTCTTCAACAGATGGTGTCACTGTTTTTAAGAACAGGTGGTCTTGTGGTTACGGCTGAACAAAATATACTCTTTCTAATTCCTACAGGCAAATAAACGGTTTTTTAGAAGAAATTACATTCTTCTAATTGGTTTGACTAGACTGACTACACCTCTACTGTTTTCCCCCTTTACAATTATCCAGTTGTATATCAGATGTTTTAGGAGATGGAAGAGCCTGCCAAACTCGAATTCCAGGCTGAGTGATGGGTGTCGCCTTACGGGGCCCACAGCCACCCTTAGGCTGCAAGCCACCTGAAATGCATCTGATCAGCATTTTTCCTACGGTGTAATAAAGCCCAGTGCTCCCAAGCCATGGGCTTCTGTGTGACTTTGTCTCTTTAGAGATTCCTTAGTCTACAGAGGTGAGAGTTATACCCAAACTGAAGTAATTTTAGCCTCCCTCCAATGGCTCATGACTCCCCTGTTTCTTTTTTCTTTGAAGCTAGACAGCACATATTTTGGTTTTGTCCCTTAAAAATGTGCAAATAGAATTTTACCATAAGTGCACCCATTCAGAGCAATGTACTCCCTCCCGTCAAGCAGTTAAAAAGATGTGATCTAGGGCGCCTGGGCTCAGTTGGTTAAGCGACTGCCTTCGGCTCAGGTCATGATCCTGGAGTCCCGGGATCGAGTCCCACATCAGGCTCCCTGCTCAGCAGGGAGTCTGCTTCTCCCTCTGACCCTCCTCCCTCTCATGCTCTCTCTATCTCATTCTCTCTCTCGCAAATAAATAAAATCTTAAAAAAAAAAAAAAGATGTGATCTATAGATTCACCGTCGAAACACTGACAAAACAGCCAAGTACCAGGATTGGTAAAATCTGAACATTAAACTCATTTTCTATCTGTAACTGTGTACATGGAAACAAAAAGACAGGGCAATATACTCTTTTTCGCTGGGTTAATTTCTTAAGTGTAAGCATGTGAGCAAATAGGCTTTTCCATGCACGGAGTTCTGTTCAGTTTTGTCCAATTTTGGCAGACTCCCATGTTGTTAGCTTTAAGGTTGTTTGTAAGACAACTGAGCCCGCGGTGCAGTTCTTTCTGCCCACAGGTCCTGTCCCCATGCTTTAATAAAACCACCTTTTTTGGCACCAAAAAAAAAACCCAAAACAAAACAAACAAACAGAAAACCCCAAAGACTCTTGTGTTGCATTAATGCTAAGAAAGCCTCGTACCACACCAGAGGCTACAGGTTTGACGGAAAGGCCATACCATCATAGCTCATAAGTCTGATTAATTATTGTAGCGACCCAATGTTTGGAAAAGCACATTAATGCAGGACACTTGCTGCTTGCTTCTCGCAGCCTGGTACTAGTGACGTAAGAGAAATGAGAGCGTGGCTGAGGTTTTGAGTCTCCATTGCTCCAGGGACTTGTTCTAAACCTTTACCTTCCTCTTGAGCCCCCATCACGCTCCCTGCCGCTGATTCTTGAGGTACGGACTGGAAAAGAAGATGTCAACTTGGAAGCCACACAGCTTCCTCTCTGGGACGCATTCAAAGCTTCTACCTCTGCCTCCTACTTGACATTTCTGGCCCCATCTGCAGTCACATCCAGCTCGTGCTCTGTGCTTTGTCCCACCCTGGTAGAGTAAAGGTTTTTTGCTTGTTGTTTGTTTCAAAACTACGAACTTGAATATGAATGTCTTGGAAGCAGGCACGATTGCTCCACGCTGGACCCGCACCTGCTCTTATCACTGATTTAGGCTCCATGTCTAAATCCTAAGGGTGCTGGCTCGGCAATCCCTTTGCTAAATCATCTCCAGAGTTTCAAAGTAAACAAGCTAATGATACTGCTGACCACAGAGAACAGTGTCTGAGACCAGGTCAATCCTCAGCGAGTTTCTGGTGAATAAACGGATGGATGGAGGGAAGAGAGGGAAGGAGGGAGAGAGAGAAAATACAATGGGAATCAGGATGGCAAGCTTATAAATAGTTTCGCTACCGAGGAGCCCACCATATACAGACACTGTGTTTATGCTTGTCTATCGAAGTGCTAACAATTTAGAGTTTTCTTTTACTCTTGTCCGCGTGGTGGCATCTCCCACACCGAAAGAAGTACAATCACACCAGGACGCCTCCTCCGCTGGAACCCAGAACGCTCAGCCCAGAGGCCACCGGCTTCATGTCATCTGCTCTTCTCCCTGCATTTCCACCCCCCACGTGACAAGGAAGAGCAAACACTCACGCCATGAGGAAGATGCCCCCGGTGTTCGAGACGCAGCCTCGTCGGGTCGGGGAGGCATTCCGGTTATAGCCGCACATGCCACAAATCAAGCCCAGGTAATAAAAAACCACCATGAGTGTCAGCAAAGAGCAGACAACCAGGCCACCCAGCCACCTGGTGAAGCAAGCACAGTGTTATTAGACACAAAAGAGGTTGATATGATAACGCAGAAGCTGTCGGGCTGGGGCTGGAGCCGTAGGGTAACACTGGGCAATCAAATATCCGATTCCCCTGTTAATGCCTCCGAGAGTGACCCTGTAGTGACAAGACCCCTTCCCATCCCTAGTCCTCCAGCCCAACCAGCAGGAGACCTTAATTTTTATCTTGGTTTTGAAGAGCTCTGTCTTGCTCATTGGTCGGGAGACTACTGCTTCCTTCCTTTGCTTCATTTCCGTGGGGCTCCTGAGCAGGGTCTACTCAAGTTCTCCAAAGCTACCGATCACCGTACCCCTTCAGACCCCTTCTTTTCCCTGGTCTTTCTCTAAAATGCTTTGGGGTTGCAGGAATAATTGGGGAGGGGGGCATTGTGTTCTTTGCTGAACCAGAAACTCTACACGGGGAGTGCACTGAATATTTTAGAATTTACCAGCATCCTAAATCAAGTGCCTGCAGAATGCAAACCTCAATTTTGTAATGGTCCTGTGAGACATTTTAGGATGATGGGTCCTCAGTTAGGTCTTACTGGCTTTCCCGGAATGTACAACAACCTTTTCCAGCAGCTGAGGGGCATTCAAGGGTAGAAATGCTTCCCAACCGCTAAAACACTAAAAAATAAAGAATTTACTTCTGCAACAAAAGCTGCCACTGAAGCTTTTCATTAAATTAAGAGCAATCTCAATAATTGTAATAGCCACCTGCACCTACTCTTTGGCTTTTTGTTCCAGATACTGGGGACGCCAAATTAAACAAGCCATGGATCCTGGCCTCGGAAATCTTTCACGGTTAATGTGTGCTTCATCTGCTTGGTTAAATTTCCTTTAAAAATAAGCTTTTAGTTTCTAGGGCAGGGGGAGCCGACGTGTAGACAGATAATTGTATCATTCTTTTCATTTGTGAGACTAACCACTAATGAGATTGTAAATTCATTGAGAAAGTGTCGGTCTTATGTTTGTCCTGACACCTGCTGGGGTGACCTAGCCACACGGTAGGAAAATGGCTTACTGATTACAGGGCAATAATTGAGAGCATAGTCAGATGGGGGCTGAAAACCCACCTCGCAAACATTGCCACTGACCTTGTGAAGGTTATTCCACTCCTCTGAGCCTCAAGTTCCTCATGTATGAAACAAGGTTACAAATAGAACAGAACCCTGCAGTTTTTTGTTTTTTGGGTTTTTTTTTTTTTTGAGTATTAAATGAGATGTCATGTGTACAGTGCTTTGGAGGGCAGGCCGTAACTGTTCCTGAATTGCTAGCAATTATTGTTATTATTTTATTATTTATCTTGGGTTCTTGCATAGTAAATACCTGAACAGGAATGGAAGTCTCTGGAATCTCCATGAGTTTGGGCAGTAAGAATGATTCTGAAAGTGACAGGTGGTGGGGCTGAGCCTTTCAGAGGGAGAGCACATCTTACATGTCACATGGTCCTTGAAGTAACTCAGGTCTGTAGGTCCACCACTCCCTAGCGCTCCTCCCTGAGATGTCCACTGTCGTCTCCAAAGCCAAACCCCACTGGCTAACATTTTCTAATGGGGCAATCCACAGCTGAGGACCGCACTGCTTACCTGAGCTCTCGAGCAATTTACTCATTTCAAGGATGTTCTTTCTCTAAGAACCAACCTTGATGTGTTGATTTTATAAGACAATGAAAAGAATATTATCCAAATGCCCTCCTTAATTCCTTTTAGGCTTTGAAATCCTTTTACACACGTTAGATAGTTATAACGAAGATTCTAAAAGCCATTAATGACATCAAAATCGCAAATTATTGACTTCTTGGCTCAAGAACTTCCAGTCTTCAGTTTTTAAAAATATACATAATACTTCATGAATTTGCATGCCATCCTTGTGCAGGGGTCATGCTCATCTTCCTTGTATCGTTCCAATTTTACCATAGGTGCTGCTAAAGCGAGCACTCCAACTTATTAAATAAACATAAAGTAGGGTTAACACATACCAGGTTATGTGCTCTTTGTACAGTCTTCTCTCACAAGATGATCCTGGTTATCATGTCTGATTTCTACCCTGTTCCAGAGCAAGTTTCGCCCCCTAGCTTGCCGGCTCCGGGGGGTGGGGCACTCACCTGAATGAATCATACTCCTCCAATGTGGGTAAATTTCGGTGGACGTAAGTTTCAGTGTCATTAATGTAACCCATGAAATTGGACAGCTTATCCTGAATCGGAATCTGCTCGCCTATATTTTCAATATCTGAACCAAGGGAATTCAAGGTACTTTTGATATCTGAAAACAAAGATACCCAGGTTATGCATTTTCAAACCTAAGGGAAACAGAAACTCTGTTTCAGAACCAAAATGAAAAGCTTCAACCACTTTAAGTTTTCCCCATGTTATGCGTGTGTTTTAACCATGGAAAGGTTCTACAAGCATGAATGTAGCCAAGACCATCAAAGAGCAATTACTTAACAGAACAGCAAGCTATGGGCGCTGACTTTAATGACATGGTGCTGAAGTCAAGCCAGAGTTTTCTTCTGCTGCTTATTTCACTAAAAAATAAAATGAATCTGAAAGTAAAGCCTATGGTGTGCCTACCATGGACCAGGCACTTTTATAAATGTTAACTCATTTATTCCACCGAGGTAGATATTCTTCTTCCTATTTTACTAAGTGACCCTGAGGCCCATCGAGGTTAAATTACTTGCCCAAAGATCTTTTTTTTTTCTTTTTCCAGAAAAGCACTAGAAATGGGATTAAATCCCAGGTTTGTCTACCAAAGCTTTGGTTAAATGATTTTGGAAAAATAGTTTAATAAGAAATAGCATTCAGGAACACAGTAATTCGCCAGGAACAATTTTTTTGAACAAGTGGTCCCAGGCAACATTTTTGTTAAAATTTGATTTGACTCATACAAATTGAGATGTGTTCAAGTACATCTGTGCTCTCTCCTATGCAGATAACAATGTATTCCCAGTGGTCAAAGAGTTTCTGTTAACATCCATCCTAACCTTTCAGAGAGAAGAGAAGTTCTAATTTTCTGGAAAGTGTTTGTCCATTGTGATAGGTCCTGGGATCAAAGCTATCCAGGACACAGATGTCATCTAATTTAATGCTCACACAGATCTGAAGTTGGTGCTATCTGCAGTGATTCTTGACATGGACGTACTAACAACATGCTAATCAGTTAAACATCCACTGATCCTGAAAAGGGAGATCAATCTCTTTGCAGCCAGCAGAGAGATTCGCTGTTCTCACAATGAAATCCCAGGTGAACTTTGGGTAGATGGCAACATGAATCAAAATGGAGTGACATAAAATGGTGGGAATCTTCTTCAAAGGGTGTTGTTCACACAGAGCTCCCAGGAGGAGACTGCTGCCCACAGTGGTTCAATTCTCCTCTAAATGTACCCAGAGGCTCCAGGATCCTCAACAAGGTGACTCGGTGGGTCTCTTCTTTGACTCTGGGATTTCTGGGAGTTTGAGAGATGTGGGATGCAGACTCTCCCTCCCCTTTGAACAGTTCCCTCAACTCCGAATCAGGTTCCTTCTGCTTCTCAGGCTGTCCTGCCCTCCCACACGACACAGCTCCCTGGCCTTGACAACTTGGGTGACTCTGTACATGGCTGGTATCCTCTCTCCCCAGATACTTCCCTCAGGCCCCAGTTTGGACGTGTCTTCCTCCAAGAAGCCTTCCACTACCCTTTCCCCCCTGGATCCCTTGCGTGTGCCTTGTCATGTTGCCAGAGTGTGGAAAATGGCATCTGTGTAAGTGCTCAGCTGAAGGGCAGGCGGGGAGCACAATTTATTCATCTCCCTTCGCCGGAGCCCCGCAGAGCCTGGCACATAGTAAGCACTCAAACTAAGTGTGCGGGGTAGGACCGAATGATCAAAACATGGGAGCTAAGGGGTTTTATTTGTTTTGGAAGGACATGAAAATAAGCAACTGATATTCACGTGAATGGAGTGATTGACACTCGCCCAGACCTGGGAAAACTCTGGCTTGTGTTGAGGCAATGACCGTGTGCAATGGGCCTCGCTCACGCATACTGCACACCTCGCTTTGCCAGACTTACAAGGGAGGGCTGCACGTATTGGCAGAAGAGGTCCAGAAAGGGGGAACAAAAAGCAAAAAGTAAACACAGAAATTAGTAAGCAGGTGGCTATCGGACATACAGAGCGTGTTAGCCTTCAGATGCTAGCATAAGATGTCTTTAATCTCTTAATATTTTAAAGTAGAATCTTAGGTGAAACAAAAAGGAACACACAAAACATCTAAAGCGCTGTGTAATAGGATAAAATACTTTTTTTACCCAAAGTCTTAAAGGGTTGAAAGAACACTATTAGGGGGAAAAAAAAATCAAATACCTCTAACACAACATTTTAAAACCACTTGGTCAACAGATAAAAGGAAGCAAAAAGAAGATGATTTAAAAGAAGAAGACAATCTCACCTAGCTTCTGAGATTTCTTCTTTAAGCAAATAACCCCTGTCTATTGCCATTGCTGCACAAAGAACTGTGTATACTGCACTCTTTCCCTGTGCATTCACCCTGAATACCACAACCTGAATACAACGTGATTCAATTATTTAAGACTAGGAGAATTCTCTCAATATTGGTCCTGCTCCTCCAAAAATCCTAAGCAACCCTAAGAGCCTAAGATACCATTACAGCAACATCAGAAGGCAGACGAACATCTTCCTAAAAAGACAAAATAAATCCTTATACATAGTATTCCTGGAAAAAAAAATGAATTTTAAGTTTTGTTTTGTTTTTAGGAAATATAATAATCTACAGTTTTTCCCCAGTGAAACCAATCAAAATGTGACCTTCCTAGTTCAACCACGGCTGTCTTTAACTCTGACAGCTCAAGATGAGGCCTGGTCACTAGAGTGTGGCCCTTGACCTTGCCACCTCCGGCCAGCAGGACGATGTTAATCAGAGTTCAATAAGATTATTATTTCTTAAAATCTAAATCGCTGTGTGAAGGTGGCATAATTAAAAATCTCTGATACTCATTTAATCTTCCAGATCAGTGAGAGAATTTTAAAAGAGAAAAAAACAAAACAAAAACACTTCTTAACAATACATTTTTTTTGGTACTAATCATCCAATTTTTAACAAAGAGAGAAACAAAATGACTTCAAACTCTCTCACCTGATATGATGTCTGTGGTTTGATTTTGCACCATCTCGGGAATATCATTAAAGGATTTATAGCCCTAGAAAATAGTTCAAAGTAAATTGATACACATAGTGAGTAGAAGGGTAATTAATGAGTATTCAGTTTTCAGCTTAACGTGGAGGAGAGAAGCAAAATAAAAATTCTAACAGTCATCTTAAGGCGGAAATCATCACTATATGGTCATTAAAAGACTACCAAAAAAATTCCCCTTAAGGGAAGACTTTCCCTTTAAATTGTATCCATCCAAGACTTTGCTAAAAGTTTTTCACTTTTAAACTGTTAATTTATATTATCTATAGTAGTGTTTCTCAACTGAGGGTGGTTCTGTCCTCCAGGGGACACTTGACAATGTCTGGAGACATTTTGGTTATCATGACAATGGTGCTGTGCGAGCAGGGACCCAGGGGCTTGTAAATACCCTACAACGTCTGGGACAGCCCCACCACAGGGAATCATCAACAGTGTTGACAGTGCTGAGGCTGAGAAGCCCCAATCTGTGCAATGTTCCATGTGCAGGTAGAAAGTGAGTTACCCAAATCAGAGTCGTATTTTCCAAGGCAATTAGGAAGTAAGACTGGGGATCTAGTCTCACCGAACACACAGCTTATAGAGGACGTACATTTTAGTGACGCTGAAGTGAAAACAAAAACAGCCACTCCAAGCCATGTCATTTTGGGGCTAAATCTGGGACAAGAAGATGTCATTATTTCTAAGTAACTCAGCTGAACAGACAGCATTTCCTCGGGAAGCGGTGTATTCTGTGTTTCTTCGCTGTCTGCTGGTGTCTTTAGCTATCTGCTGGGGAACACTGTATCAGTTACAACCTGTTATGGACCAAATGTCTGGCACCCCCACCTCCTGTCCCTGGCATCATAGCCTGAAATCCTAACCCCTTACGTGAGTGACGGTAGTAGGAGGTGGGGCCTTCCAGAGGTGATTAGATCATGAGAGTGAAGCCTCATGAATGGGATCAGTGTTTTTATAAAAGGGGAACCCACACAGCTCTCTCCACCATGTGAAGATACAATGGGAAAACGGCCGTCTGCAACCTGGAAGGGTCTCTCGCCACAACTCGGTCATGCTAACCCTCTGATCTTGGACTTCCAGCTGCCAGAACTGTGAGAGATAAATTTCTCTCGTTGAGAAGCCACCCAGCCTTTGACAGGCTCTTACAGCAGTCCAATCTAGGTGACAGACTTTATAAGATTTATGGTGCCAGCAAGTTTCCAGTTTAGCCTGGTAACATCGATGCCAGGAAAAGAACAGCTACCACTTCTGTTCCCTCAACGGTGACTACGTGAACCAGCGCACAGGTCCTTGTTTGGATGAGTGTACACCTGACCCCTCTGCTTTTATCTGCCTTTGGACTTGTGGAGGTCAACTGTTGAAAGAGGTTTTATGGTCGAAGAGGCCTTATAGATCCCCTGGATCAATTCCCTCATTTAACAAATGAGGGGACACCTGTTCACAAAGACCAGGAGTTTCTAATGACTTGTTTAAGGTGACACTTAATTTTGTCAGTAGATGAGTGTTTAACAGATTATGTGAAGATGTTTTGATACCCATGCTGAAAGACAGAGTCAAGAATAACACTATTCCCTCCCTTTCCTGCAGGCCCAGGGCATACTTATTGAATCATAATCTACAAAGAAATGTTTATTGTGCACTCAACATATAGGTTGAATAAACAGCAATAATTGGTAGGCAATCAGGGAAATGATGATGTTCTAGACCAACGTAGCCCCTGCCGGTTTTAGAGTTTACATGCCAGTGAGACAATAGAGACATTAAAGCAATAATTACAGTTATGATGATCTTAACAAAGACTATCTGCTGTGCTGGAAGAATGTGTTAAAAAGGGTTTGACATGGTCAAGATGCCCGGGAAAGGCCTCACTAAGAAAGTGATGTCGGGGGTGTGTGGGTGATTCGGTTGGTTAAGCCTCCGACTCTTGATTTTGGCTCAGGTCATGATCTCAGGGTCATGAGATCGAGCCCCACGTTGGGCTCCACGCTCAGCGGAGAGTCCGTTTGACGTTCTCTCTCTCCCTCTGCCCCTCCCCCCCCTTGCTCGTTCTCTCTCTCTCATTGTCTCTCAAATAAATAAATCTTTAAGAAAGTGATTTCGAATGCTTTAAGTAGCTAGTACTTAGTAGCCTAAGTGGCTGGGTGAAGGGGAGAGAGGCAGGCATAGCCCACAGCACGTAGGAATGTGCAGAAGGGGGAGGAGACGAAGCGACAGGCTGATGCACCAGAGTGGGAGGGCACCTCACGTCAGTCAGTATGGGGTTCGGCCCTACACCTACCGAATTCTGAGTCCCAGGAAGACAAGATCATCTTTTGCTTCTTATCTCCAGCATGGTGCTTTGCACACAACAGATGCTTAACACAAATTTCTTTAAGTGCAATGAGCGAAATTACCTGGAGGATAATAGTTAACACCCTTCTTGGCAACCCCCTTTCCAAAATTTTAGGGCTTTTTTTTTTGCAGTTACCTCTTTTTTTATGTACTAGTCTACGCTTTAATATGATGTAAAACACCATTGTAATTTTTTTTTCCCCCCCAAAAAACATACCTGTTGGACCAGGCTGGACAAATCTGTTTGAAGAACGTCATTAATATTATCAATTTGCTGATCCAAAGATGGGAGCTGAAAATTCATAAAACAAAATATAAGGCAAGGTGGTTACTCCCAACACTATTTGTCATAAAAAAGGGAGTCATCTTATATCCAAGTCCCAAAGTCTCTATATTATAGGGTATGGTTTAAGTTTCTTTTGAATAATAGAATATTGTTTGGGGAAAAAGACATTTAGCTCGAGGGGCCTTTACAGGCATTAAGTTTTAGATGTTTGGAGGGCTCCTGGGGCAGTTAGCAAAAATTAGGGAAAGAAATTTAACACAGATCAAACACATGCGATCTCACACTTCAGGTACTGAATATCGTTCAATAAAGTTGTAAATAACCTTTTAAAAAATATGTTTAAAAGCAATACAACCAACGTTATGTTGGTGAGTGGTCTGGAATACATTTTTCCTTTACAGCACTGTACATGGATTTAAAGTGTTCTATCTCTCGCCAAGACTGGGACAAACATCACAGACCTCCTGACATAATGTACCAAGAAAGACACAATATCACTCTTGTGATATCCCCGGCAAGTATGCATAACTCCAATCTAATCATGAGGGCACACCAGATAAACTTAAATTGAGGTCCTTCTATAAAATAAATGGCCTGCAGTCTTCAAAAGTGTCAATGTCAGAATAGAAGATGGGCAGGGGACTATCGCAGATTGAAGGAACTAAACAGACATGACAACTAAAGACCACATATGACCCTGGACTGGCCCTTAGACTGGAGAAAGAAAAACAGCTGTAAAGTCAGTTTTTTAGGAAAATCAGCAAAATTTGAATATAGACCATGGACTAGATGCTCATATTGGGTCAGCGTTACATGTCCTAATTTTGAGAACTATATAAAGGTTGTGTATGGTTAGGAAATGCACTGACATATTTAGGGGTAAAAGGACATAGTCTGCAACTTACCGACAAGTGATTGAGAAAAGCACAAAATGCATAGTATTTTATACATATAAATGACAATATGAGTAGATGGTAGATACACAGATTGATAAACAGATAAAATAGGATGAAGCAAATGGAGCAAAAGGCTGGCAATTTGTGCATCTGGGTAAAGGGTGTAGACAGGAGTGCCTTGTACCATTCTTGCAACTTTTCTGCATGTTTGAAAAGACATCAAAATAAAAAGTTACCCCCAGAAGACTCGATCCCATACAATTCAAATGCAAGGGAAGATCCCAGCCTCTGAAAAACCATGCACTGGTGACCACAGTGATATGCATAACTCATACATACACACTGAGACTGAAGGGAAGAATCTGCATGATGCTGACCCATGAGATGAAAGGTGAGAAGAGCAGAGTCATATTAAGATACTGTTTTATAAGAAGTGTGGCATGTATATACCACTACCTCAATGCATTAAAAATCATGAGGAAACATGATTATTTTATCTCTATTTCAGGACTTCATATATTCAAATTGCTCCAGATTCTCCCCCCGCCCATTTTCCCTTTGGAATGTGGAGAATTCCCTTATATTTAAGCATATGTGGTTAATATACGAGGCATGTCATTTGAAACTATATTTTAATTTTTAAAGGTCTACAAAAACACATTCTATTTCCTTTTTTCTTTTTAAAGCTGAATTCATTCTGGTAGGTTCCACCAAATCAACCGCAGAGGACACTTAACTAGGGGCTTCCCGTTATTCCTTCTCCCCAGCTGCAGCCACACCAACGTGGCGATCGGAAACCCGACAGAGACCCAGGCCACCATGCTCCTGACAGGTGTCCCAGTGGCCCTGGCCTGTAGCAGGGTCCCCAGCTCACCTGATCCAAGTTGGTATTGTCATCCAGCTGGCTGAGAGACACCTGTATGCTGTTACAAGTGGTGGCCACTGGTGGGACAGAGCACATGGGGTCACTGAGTGATTGCTCCACGTTCATTTTCACGTCACTGAGGCTGGTGTTAAGCTGTGCGGTTGACTTCTTCAGCTCCTTTAAGGTGTTGTTCACATTCAACAAGGCTTCTTTGGTCTCTTTGATTGCTGTGGGGACACACCTGGCTTCAGAACAGACGCACCCACTAGGCAGGCGATGGCGAAACTCCTTCTCCTCTACAAAGTACCCTCAGGGACCTTGAGGTGGGCTCATAAAAGACATTGGGAGGCAGCCGCTGTGGCCTCCTTGCCCAGCTACTCCAGCTGGCCCAGCTTTCCCACCTGCGGGCTCTTCAGACAAGAAGGAGCAAGAATCAGCCCATCAATGCAAGGGGGACACCGAGGTGCAGCATCACTGGCCAGCACAGGAAGAGTCATGGCAGGGAAAGGTGTCACTTCCCTAGCATCGCCCAGCCTTGAAGAGGCCAGCCCTGACAAGCTGGTGCTTTCAACCCTGAGCGGTTTTAACCCACATCAAGACTGATCACACCCAGACATAGCTTAGTAAGGGATATTCAGAGAGCTGGAAGTAAACACAGAGCAGCAGGTGAAGAGCGCAGTTTTGGGTTCAAGCGGGTCTAGGTGCAGATCCCAGCCTTGCCACTTGCTGGTCGCCAGAAACCGATTCCTGAAAGTTCTTCGGCGATTTCCTCATCTGAACATGGTGAAACCACCACCACATTCATCACAAAATATGGGCATCGGAATGAGATTCCTTGATGGCAGTGAGTCCATCTGTTCTATTTGGGGAGCCTCCCAGCCCAGGACACATTCTTATACTAGGAAATCCTTGCTAATTGTTTGCTATCCTGATTTTTCTGAGGTGTACAGCTATGTATTCATGACCAGGGAGGTCGTGACTTACAACACTTTTCTACAGTGACTTAAAGCCACAGCAGTAAAAGATGTGAAATTTAAATCAGAGGGCACTGCTTTTCTACTAAGCCAGCAAGTCTTCTAGGCTCACAGAACAGATGGCAGAGCATCAGGCCACACTTGGACGTTACAAGCAAAAGTGTGAATGCCCTTAAGAACTGGTTTCCCTAACTTTCCCTGGCAACCACATAAAACTTGAGTGCTCAAACCTCACGCACACACGCACACACACATGCACACACACACACACACTTTAGTGCCTCGTGTTGTGGGATCTCACCTGAGGTCTTATCCTAATTCTGCGATCACCTTGTGATAGCATCTTGGGCAAACTCTTTCACCTCTGGGGATCTCAGTTTCCTCATGTGTAAACTGGGGAGCTGGTTGGGTCATCTCTTGGTTCTTAGGAAAGTCTATGATTCTCGGCTGTGTCCTAGCAGGTATGCTCTTAGGAGATGGCATTGTCCTTGTCACCCAAGATGGCACCGCAACCCAGCTCTGGTGATTTACCCTGAGACTGGGGGAGGCTTCCAGGATTGGACCGTATGACCACTGGCCCCAAATTCTGTCATGTTACCTAGATATAAAATCCTAACATCTGCTTCAATCGTTTCTTTTGAATTTTGGTCCAGTCATGTCTTAACAGTGTTGGAGATATAATAATATTTAAGACTTCGTCAAAGAGTCACTCTGGGAGTCAATGTCTCATCTCTTGTACCTACCTCCCAGGATTATCAGCAAAGCATGGCTCATATTAGAGGCTCAATGAACGTCTACCACAGCAAAAACAAGAAACAAAGAACAGGGTTGCAGCTAAAAACACATGACAGGATGCAAAAGAGTGTGCCAAAGTATGCCTCCCATCATACAACACACACCTCACATTTTAATGTGGTTTACCTCTTACAGTCCTTTCCATTTTAAGAGAAGGTATTTTAAGGCAAGAGACAACAACAACCAAGAATGATGGGTGATAAAATAAACTGATGGCCCAGAATACATGTGTCCATTTAAGCACAGTTTATAGACATTCTGGGTTATGGGTACTATTCTGTCATGTTCCAAGAAAGACTCAGAGGTAATAAATATATATATATTTTCCAAAGGCTTCAAGTATTTTATGTCTATAAAATATCTACTGGGTTACAACTCTGGGAGTCATTCCAGACTTAGCAAGATCACATATATTATGTATCTGAAGTCAGTGGAAAGATATTTCAGATTCTCAATTTTAATTAATTAACATTTTACCAGCTCATAGCACATTTCCTTTGTAGGTCCTGATCTGCAGCTCAAATAAGATTTACACAGATGAATTCGCATGGTTCTGCTCTCTCCAAAGCCACTAAACACGTAAAGCTGCAAAGAATTTTTAGCAAAAAATTCGTCAAAGCATTGATTCTCAGCCTTTTGGTTAAGATCCAGCGCAGTATCTGTTCTTATCAATTTAATATCTGATACATCCTCTATCGAAGGACAATATATTAAATGGGTTTTTGGAGAAGGGGAACGGAATGAGAGTTTACTCCATCCACTCCGCACATTGACCTGGCATTGTAGGACCTCCAGGAATGGTGCTCCCCTTCAAGGACCAAAAGAAATTGTCAAAGCAGTTTATTAAGCATAGTATAAAATGTTCTGGCAACACCAGAGGCTAAACTTTAACGTATTCAGCCTGTTTAAAAAAATAATAAAACTTTAACACTAACACAGGAAGCACTGAAGAGAAAAACAAAATCTGTTTCCATGGCCTTTAATCCAAAGGAAATTATAATTAAAACATTAAAAATTGGGCAAATCATGGGCCAAAAGTAAAGGTACATAGCAACCACACTGCACCAGTCATATATTTTTGCACAGAATTTACCATCACATAATTTTGGAGCTGGAGAATTCGGAAGACCAGTTTTCCAAATGCCTGGCATCCTCCCGTGGCCACAGCAGCACTTGAATTCTAGATTCCTAACTCCTCCTCCAAAGTTACTCTGGGCTGTCTTGCCATGGACGGCACAAAAACACCCTACAGCTTAACACTCTCCAATGGTGTTGGCACCCAAATACCATCTAGTGTGGACCAGGTAGCACAGTCTTCGTAGTCAGACCTGCATCTGAATCCCAGCTCCACCACTCCCCAGCTACCTGGTCTTGGACAAGTTACATCATCTCTGAGCCTTACTGTCCTGAGTTGGTAAAATGGAGGTGACTATACCGATCACACAGAACTCTTGTGAGAACTAACAGGATTTAGGAAAAGCAGGCCCTCAACACTCAAGGCCCTCAACACTCTAAATATTACTGTATGGCTAATGATTTCTACAAACACTTGCTGTGGACTGTGTTGGCTGACATCTCAGAAGCCATGTCATCTGTCTCCTGCACTGCAGCAGACCTGTGTTTGGATAACATGGGTCCCACTTAACCCATTTCCCCTGTGTAGCACTGGTCCAAAGATGGCTGTGGAACCCCAATTGGCCCAATTGGAGGGAAATCTGGTTGAGGAGGAGGAGTAATGTGGCCGGTGTTAGCCCTCTTGCAATTATAAGGGAAGTTTGCATTAGAATGATACAGACATTGTAGAGAACAGCTGGGTGAAAAGAATCTCACCACTAGATCAAGCCTTACCTGAAGCCAGTGTCAGTTACATGAGCAAATAATCCACTTGGTTGAAAGCCAGATAGAGACAGATTTTCTATATGTGTTGGGGGAAATGACCCATAATTACTCAAGAAATGTTTCCAAGAGAAGAGAGATGACTGGAGACATCTGATTGTAAAGGTCACAGAGCCAGCCCAAATCATTAACCCATTGGTGAAGTGCAAACACACGAAGCTATGATGAGGGCACGTGGAGGATAATCAGCAAGAGCGATGCCGAAGATGTGGGAAGTGAAGGGTCAGCATTTTACAGGAGTAACGATTCTCCCAGTGAGGGGATGAGGAGCCACCAGGCCCCCACCTCCTTTCATTGTCTGTTCCTGGTGGTTGGTTAAGTAATACCTCCTGCTAACCACAGGATAGGGCGGGGGGGTGGGGGTGGGCGGGGAAGGGCTCCTTGACAGTGTTGTTGAACCCCCGAATCAGCTAACTTTGGAACCACCATACGTCCAATATCTTGTCACGTGTGATATATTTCCTGTTGTTTAAGCCACGTGAAGGGTCTTTGGCATTGATATCACATCAATGGCGCCTCCAAAAGACCTCTAAGAATCATCAGCAAAATTCCCAAAGCAAATGAAAACAACTATAATCTGATTTGAAGAGATAGATATATCCACAAAGCGCATCAAGGGCAACTAAAGAAAAAATCAAAGGACCTGAGACATTAAAAGTAAAAGATCAGGAAGCTTGTAAAGTCAAAAGGAGTTGCCTAGCAACTGAAGCAGGACTATGAAAGAATGTAATCCATTTTCCGCTCCATCACCAGCAAAGTTACAGTATTCCACGCTTAGAAAATGAAGCTCTGCAGGCCTTTATTTGTTCAAGAAATGACAATCCGCTCTGGGCTGGACACTGTGTTGGGTGTCTCCAGACACAAGCGAGGGGAATTAAGACATGAACAAAATCAACAGGCCGACGATGCACGTGCAGTACCGGGGTCTGAGGGAGAATTATGCCTAGAGACCTACGGTAGAATAAACGCTGAGATCCGTGGTTTGGAAGGGAAGGTTTGGGGTTTGGGGGGCTGAGATGGAAAGTGACCAGAAGGATGGGCAGGGGCCAGGTATGGAAGGAAGACAGGCAGGCAGGAGGCATGGGTGTTTACATCACATCCCTTCACTGGGCCTCGGTTTCCTTGCACTGGAAGGACGTGGTTGGTGACGAGGGGAGCAGGCATCAGGGAAGCATCTCAGCATTATCCACAGCAGAGGACATGCCTTCAGTTGCAGGTAGACCCGTTGCAGGGTCAAGGAGAAGAGCAAGGAAAGACTAATCAGTTGGTTAAAATGAATCTTACCAACTCCTGGCCTGTTCTGCATGTCATCTCGTTTCCTGTTTCCATGTCTTTGAACTCTAAGGGGATGGGGGGGTGGCAGGGAGGAATGTCAAAAGGAACGGGCATAACCTTCCAACTTCAACACAAGTCCTTCCTTTGTGGCCTGTCTTCTCGGGAATCCTGGCTCGTGAAAGTAAAATTCACAGGGGCAGGATGACAAATGTGAAGCACAGATGAAATTGTCCTCTCTATCAAACACTTAGCACCGATATCTCCTCAACATTTGGAAGGGGCTCGGAGTCTTTTTTTTTCATTGTGATTGAATATGTAGTTTCTTAAAATCAGTACATCTGCTCACTTAGATCACTGACTGTGGTGTCTTAAGATATCTCTATAGATTCCTCTTTCCCAAAAGTTGTTCTTTCCAGAGAAAAGGAAAGAGTAACCAATAGACCCCCAAAGACCTAAACTTCTCGAGGCTACTCATCTTCTATGGCAAGAGTCGACAAGCTTTTTCCGTAAAGGGGCAGATGGTAAACACTTCAGGCTTTGTGGGCCACATCTGCTGTCAGATGCCCCCTAACCGGCGGAGCACGGCTGCCTTCCAATAACCATCTTTACAAAACCAGGTGGCAGGCTCCTATCAAATGCTGCTGTTTTTATTTCAAAAGACTTGTAGACAATTAATACAACCTCTTTGACACAAGCTTTTTTAAAACAAACAAACAAACAAACAAACAAACAAACAAACAAACAAAACCCAAACAAACCATACCAAACCATTGCGATGCTGTGAGTCTTTACCTGTCCTGTGGGCATGCCCACATCTGGGGAAAACAAGAAAGGGGAGCGTGATCCTGGGAAGCCTCTCTCACCCATTTCCGGCGTGGTGCTTACCTTCCGCCATGGCTTTGATGTCATCAAGCACGGGCATCACTTTAGGTCTTAGCTGTTCGTGAATTCCGCCTCCTAGCAATGACTTAATATCTAAATGCAAAGAAGCAGAAGGGGCTGTGAGGGTAGGCTCCACGAGTGTCCTCTCCTCTTACCTGCATTTTCCTCCCGCTGCAGGATGTCCTCCCTTGGAAAGTCGTCTGGGGTCTCTCCTGCCCTGAAAGCCCTCTTTTCATCCTCGACCCCATTTAGGTGTTGATTCTTGGGGAGATTTCTTCACGCTGTCCAAAGTCCCCACACCAGCAGTCTCCCGTGAAAAAGCAATCAGCACAGACTGGGTATTTAATCTTACAGGTGTCCCCTGCTGGTTTTGTAGCGAGATGAGCCCATACAGAGACGCGAGAGTGGCGCCCCCCGGCGCCTTCCCCAGGAATCACGTCCAGTATCTCAGGGTGGAGCCCCAGAGCTCTGGGCTTCGTCTCCAGCTGCTGTGTGCATCCGTTAGCATCAGGAAAGCCTAAGAGAGGTGACTTTTGGGGTCTGGGAACCCTCCAAAGTGTTTCCATATAAATTAAAGGTAATCGTTTCTTTGCTTTATGCCATTTCAGATTACAAGAGTATTCACAGGAAGGCTCAGCTTTCGGGTAACGGGAAACCTGTCCTAGGAACACAGTGTTTATAAAGTTAAGCCGTGTGTCTCTGATCTCTTCAGCTAGGCCAGGGTTTCCCAACAATGACACCATGGACGTTTTGAGCTGGATAATTCTTCATGGTGGGGGTTGTCTTGTGTGTTGTAGGGTGTTTAGAAGCCTCCCTGGGCTCTACCCACAGAAGCCGGCAGTACGGCCTCCCCGCCCCCCGGCTGGGACAACCAAAAGTCTCCAGATGTTGCCTGGAAGGCAAAACAGCCCCTGGGGGAGAACCGCTGAGCAAGGCCATGTGGGACCTCCTCGGGGGCCTGCAGGGACCAGCACTGCCTACCCCCCTATTTCTGAAGCCCACTGGTTTCTCTGGGGAGCCCATCTCCATCTGTAACAGTGGACCTGACAGAGACCCATTTCCTCCGTCACCTGGGGAAGGCAGAACGAGCACTTGTGACCACAGGAAAGCATAGGCATTCTTACCATAAAGGCTGGGTTTTACTCCTCGGGTAACAAACAGAAAATTGTCTCTAACTCTAGGGAATTGTTCTGCTTTGCTCCAACTTTGATGCAGAAGTTGTAGAAATGGCATACTTGATCACCTGGCCCATGTTTCGTGGGAGATGGCCAGAGCATCTTCTAGCCAAAACCAACCAACCAACCAACCAAGTTGAGGCAACTTTAAGTTTTACTCACTATCCAGATCCGAGAATGCCTTTTTCTTCGTGGTTGCAAACTGGCCCAGAAAAAAATTTGTTTTATTAAAAAAAAAAAAAAAAAAAAAAAAAAAAAGCATGAAATTCTGCTAAAGTCCAAAGCCACAATAAAGAGAGATTTAACAAAAACTATCCTGAATCAGAACATTTTAAAAAGAAAGCAGGTTCCTAGAGATACTTGTATTTTCTGATACCCAGACTTCTTAATAACACTCCAAAACTTCTTGGCTTAGGAAATAGGATTTCTAATTTCTCCTGATTCTGTGCATTGGCTCTGTGGAGAGTCGGGGCGGGGCCAGCATGGCTGGGGACAAACGGGTCCCTCCCCTGACGTGGCCTCTCATCTTCTAAGTGGCCAGCCTGGGTGTTTTCACACCATGGTCTTGGCAGCAAGAGAGGAAGAGTGGACACGGAGGTCTCTGGAAGCCTGAGGTCAGAGCTAGCTCAAGGTTACACTCACTGCGTTCTTTTTGTCAAAGCAAATCACAGGCACGGACCAGATTCAAGGGATTGGAAACAGATCCACCTCTTCAAGCGAGGGACTAAAAAGAATTCGAGGCCATCTGTAATCTACTGCAGTAGGACCAATCATTATATTCAGTGGCTATGACCGAGCCGGCCTCCGGAGCCACTGCTTACCTTCCTGTCTTCTGGGCCCTAGCGGACCTGCTTCCCCACACCCTCCATGACACTGGGTGTTACCATTGGTTGAATAACCAGTGCCAATCCCCTCAGTGAAAACGTACATGAGTATTTAAATTTTCGTTTTTTCAAATACTAGAGTAAGGTTAAATATCTTATTATGCTTGGGGCCAATTATATTTCCAAGTTAAATTGACCATTCACATTCTGCCCATTTTTTATACATTTGTTAGACCTCTTCATGTATTTTGAACTAGATAAGTTTCCCCCCAAAGTCATGACCATTTACGATCCTTCCAAGATTCCAAAAGCAATCCCAAAGTTCACCGGCCACGACTGCTATATATTTAACGTTGCCACCTTTTTAGGAAAAGGGCTTTACTTTGGAGTCTTTAGAATGGTGGGTAAAAAAATATGAGTTTTTATTCACAGATGGGGAAAAGGAAACATTTCCCTCTTATAAAGCTATGAATAAAATTAGCTTCTCGAACCTCAATATTAAAAAAAATGCTTGCAGTTTTTGCTCTTTTAGTTCCAACCCCATTTTTAAACACTGGTACAATATTTAATATGTTAGTATTGTTTAGAATATAACAAACTTCGAAGAGCACATCTCTTTGTGAAAAAGCCCATGGATTCTGGCGGGCTCTGATGAGGGAATTCAACAGGAAGGCATCCTTCTCCACATACTGGTACCCAGGAGCTCATTATCAATTATTTGGGCTAGTATGTACTCAGATATTTTTAAAAACAATATTCTCTCAGGCAAGACATCACATGCTTCTGGGATACAGAAAAACGTGCCCTCCAGCCACCCCATCCCCCTTCTTCCAAAAACAACTTGTGTATGTGGGGGGGCACGTGTGTGTGTGTATCCCCCGTCCCAAGGAATTCTACACATCTATGCAGATGTGAGCAAATGGGTGTTTATAAAGCAGAAAACTCTTGAAACTCTTGTCTCATGACCAGAGTAACTTCATGCAAACCATGCGCGGTTAACTATATTGCTAAAGAGAAAGGACAATGGCACCCAAAGATGTTTCTTTTTTAAAAAAATCACGAGACCCATAAAATAGTTAAGCAATTATATAATAAATACTATAATTTTATGTTATACCTTAAAATAAAGGAAAATAAAGTAATAAAAAAATGACACCAGTTCTGAAATGATGCTTTTGTACGCTTTTGAAAATCACTCACTGGGCTTTTATTGCTTCATCTACAAAATTCAAAGGTAGCACCTGTCTACTCTGATTTTCTGGGCTTCTAGAAGTCCAAATGAGATTCCACATATACACAGGGACTCGAGAAGGCCCCAAACACCAAGCGTCTTTGTGGTTTTTACCTCTGGCGTTCCATTCAGGAGGGTTCTCAAGTCTTTGAAGTTGCTGTCTGCCAACTCCCGAGTCTTTTCGATCTGGGTCCTCAGGTGGTGGTTTGCCACAAAGCCATAGATGATGCCCACACTGCCGGAAATGGGAGAGAAGGAAGGGCATTTACTATGTGTCCCGTGGTCTTCTGGCCAGCAGAGCAGCTCAGCAGATGCAAGGGGAGAAGGGCTCCTGAGCGGGGCCCCCAGGACGGCAGGACCTTCCCCCCTGCCCCTCCCCCACTGCTGCAGCCTTCCCGCCAAGACCCCAGAACCCAACATGTGGACCACAACATGGGACTCAGTCCTCTCACATGAGACACACAGCCATTTAAGATATGTTGTTCTGTTAAATACCAATCTTATAAATGGAAAAGGTTCCCACTAAATTGTGGAGGGAACAGAAGGAGCAATGTTTATAAGGCATGTGTGCAAGAGAGCATCATTCCTGTCCACGTGGGAATGTGGGTGCACACTGTCCTGCCCAGCGCATACACAAACACACCCCACGTGCTTACCGCTGCTCCCGCCAAAGAAGACTATCAGGGAAAATACCAAAATGATAAGAATGGTATGGGCTTCCTAACATTTTTTTGCGCTAATTGTCTTTATTATTTTTTTATTGTCCAGGTGGAAAAGAAACATGAGTTACTTTAGAGTATTAAACTGCCATATGAAAAATTGCAAACAGTAGCATCATACTGTATAATTTTATTGTATATAATGTACAAAATCAAGAAACCAATGGTGCTAAAAGTCAGTGTTTGTATTTGGGGAGGGGTGACTAATAACTTCATAACATCATTGACGTGCTCACATCATGCAAGTTGATGCCTACGTACTTAAGATACGGACACTCTTCTCTATGGGCGCTTAATGTTAACTAGTTACTAACAATCCCCTGACTTAAATTAACTTGACCAGTTGGTTTGTTTTTGTGTCAAAGCCTTCCAATGTTAAATATAATGTTTCATTGAAAATTGTTAATTACCAAGGCCCTTCTAGATTTGGCCACTAGATGGCAGCAAGGAATTACCTAAACTCCTAACAACGGTATTTAACCCACAGAAATTAATGACAAAATTGTTCGTTTGTAACCATCCAATGGAAGGTGTGGATAGGTTTCTAGAACAAAGTTTTGCAAATAATAGGCAAACTTGTTCCCAGGCAACTCCTCAGTCTTGGGAAATGGGGATAATCATTTGCCCTATTTACAGTACTGATTCATTCCAAGCAGCATTGGTTCATTGCTGGTCTCACTTAAAACATATTTTCCCATTGCAGTATTACACAGGTACATTAGGTTTTCCAAACTAATCCGAAAAAAGTCTGTAACACATACTGTTGAACAACATTTCTTATGGTTAACAAGTTGCCATGGAACGGAATGTGACCTAGGGTAGGAACATAAGACGTGGGTTCTAATCCCACTGTTGCCCCTAACTCACACTATGGGAGCTTGAGAAAGTCACTTTCCTTCTGTGAGCTTCGGCTGGTATTGCAAAACTGAAAATTAAATTGGATAAGTACTTCTCAACCTGTAAAGGAGAGGGGGTACTAGATGTCCACAGGGTCTCCGAGAACTTTTTAAATTTTATTTATTTTTAAAGATTTTATTTATTTATTTGAGAGAAACAGAGTGTGAGAGAGAGAGAACACAAGCAGGTGGAGGAGTAGAGGGAGAAGCAGACTCCCCGCTGAGTAGGGAGCCCAATGCAGGACTTGATCCCAGGACCTGAGCTAAAGGCAGATGCTTAACCGAATGAGCCACCCAGGCGCCCCTCCAAGACCTTTTTTAAAAGTTTGGGTTCATGTTGATGGTAATTTTAAAAAAATGAACATTAACAATAGTCTGTGCCATTTGGAATGACCACCTTACAATCCATCTTTGCCATTCTTAAGTCTGCATTGGTATTTACCAGACAGGCAATGTACTGTAAAAATAATAGTTATTAAATGATGCGCTCATGCAGAATAAGGCCAAACGACTTTGGAGTAGTGTGAACAGAAGAAGAGAAAAAGTTGGCTTGTAGCAATGCACCTGGAGGTTTATTTGCATTGCCCAATTTCAAACATTCCATCTCATGATGAGTCAGGGCCATCACCTGAATACACCTGCCCACCATAGGATTTCAAGCTGGAAGCCCCTTGCTCTCTCTCCCCAGCAAGCCCACATTGTCATTCATCATGCTCCAGACCCATTTTGTCATAGAGGAAGTCAAAATGAACTTGGAAAACAAACAACAGGTCCAAGTTCACTTGGCTTTCACTGAATGGGAGAAGAACCTCCTTGCCTTGAACTCTCAGAGGGCTCTCCCTGAAATTCGGGTGGGCTATTTCTCACTTCATACTCTCGGTTTCCCTATTTCTACCTATGTTTGATTTCCCTAGAAAGAGGTGGAAACTCCTTCTTTGTCAACTTTGGGTAAATGATGGGTCTCTTGTCCATGGTGGGTGCTCAATGAAAGTGGGTTTACGGACTGGGCTTTGTTTCATTTGATCCATTTAGAAGATTAGCCATATGTTTGGAGTGTCTAGACCATAAACTGTCTTTGTTCCTTTACTGAATAAATGACTTTACTCAAAATATCATCAATCAGTAAAATGAATTGCAATACAACTTTGCAATAAAACACTGAATTTCAATGCAATGTATTTAAAAAGACCTACATTTCTGCCAATCAATTATGGATCCAATTAAAATGAAAGCATTGGTCTTTTTCAAAAAACAAACTGTCCCAAACAGAATTCTGGAATAAAACTCAGCAACTTTCAAAGCTAATTTTCAGACCTATAACACATTGTAAATCATATTTAAATTAAGGATGGCAAATTCAAAAGCCTATACGGGCAGGCAGAAAGCATAAAGGGCAAGTGTATGGTATGAACCTCTGGGAGCTGGGAGGTCACAGGTGGGAGTCGGGGAGATGCTCTGTCTAGCAAGTGCCACCATGATGTGAGACCAGTATTGCCAGATCTTCCAATTATTCACAAAAATGGAAATCTGGATTTTTATGTAAAATCTTCTCTTTTTAAATATTGCCCACTAATTAAAAAAAACTAAATTCTATGCAAACTCCATTTGTGATCCCTAATTTAAAGCTCCTATTTATTTGTTTATTTATTTATTTAAGATTTATTTTATTTATCTTTTAGAGAGAGAGTGCATGCGCATGGGTGGGGGAGGGGCAGAGGGAGAAGAAGAGGGAGAGAATCTTAAGCCAACTCCCCCCTGAGATCATGACTTGAGCTGAAATCAAGAGTCAGACGCTTAACTGACTGAGCCACCCAGGTACCCTTTAAAACTCCTATTAAACACAAATAGAGAATAAAGAAGTTATGCTTTTGTTGCCCTTGATTTACAAAGTCCTTATTATTCAATACATTTTTTAAGCAAAAAAAAAAAAATCACACGAATTAATATTTTTGGTTTTTTTTTTTTTTAAACAACCATCAATCAACCATTAGAATAGGAGAACACTGTGGGAAATTTGCCTCACACAAAAAGGGAATAAAATTTCAAGGACTATTAGCAATCTGGCACTTGACGTGTGTGTTTTTATGCAGTACAACAAAATTTCTTGAAATTTTTAGCTGAAGACAGGAATTTTAATTTTTATGGCATATTAGTTTTACATCTTCTATATTTCATTATGGACAGGCCAATTTTCTCCCATATACACTTAAAAGTAAATAAAGCTTTTGAAAGACTAAGGATAAACCTTTAAGATTTGTAGCAATTTTTTCCCTACCAATTTCCACTGACTTAATGAAATTAGCCAATAAAAGCCAAATAAATGCTTTCAGTCTATAACTGATCTCTTATTTTTTAAAAATAATTTTATTTTTATTTTATTTTATTTAAATTTTATTTAAATAACTATCCCCCTCTCATTCACATTAAGAAAGTCTCATGATTTTCAGGCATGCTAGCTCAGTTTCTATTCTAGAACCCTGTGGCCTCTAAGCCAGGAATTGATCATCACAAACCTAATTAAAAAAAAAAAGAATTTTGAAAATAGCCATCTTCCTGACAGAGACTGGGATTCAATTTTTACCATGGCAATTGGCAAAAGCTGACTTACTATACTCAGAAACTTAGAAATACACTGGAAAAATGAAGGGGTGGCTGTTTGATCCTGTTTTGTTGTTGTCCATCACTTTTTTGGAATTCTGAAAAACACAGCAATGACAAAGCACAAAGGAAAGAAAGGAGAGGAAACTTGGCTTTTTCTGGAGTCAGACACATCTGTTGGAACCGCCTACAGTGAGAGGTGGAAATTCAATCTTCTGCTGATGGTCAAACAGACTTACATAAACATATGTCAACGTCTGTGAATTCAAACATTCCACAGCTGCCTTTGGAAAAGCTCAGAGAGAGAACATGACTGTATGTATTCCATGTATATGAGGGGGCCTTTCTCCTCCACAAACTAAGCCTTTCTCAATTAAAAAAAAAAAAAGACTTAATTTGTTTTAAATGAAAAAAAATGATGGATGAAAAGTAAGAGTACTCAAGATGAATGGCTCAGTCATTAAGCGTCTGCCTTCGGCTCAGGTCATGATCCCAGGGTCCTGGGATCGAGCCCCGCGTCAGGGTCCCTGCTCCCTGCCTCCCCAGGGACCTGCTTCTTCCTCTCCCATTCCCCCTGCTTGTGTTCCCTCTCTGGCTGGCTGTCTGTGTCAAATAAATAAATATAATCTTAAAAAACAAAACAAAACAAAAACAAAAAAACCAACCAACTTCAGGATTAACTGTAATGTAGTATAAAGCCACAAAATGAAGTTGAGCCTGATAAAAGGCAAGTAGACTGCTCTGGGTTTATCAAAGGGTTTTTTAAAAAAATCATATCCAAAGATTATTCATCAGTTGTATCCAATCTCTGTTGAGGTCAGTCGAAACCAGAAGCTATACCTCCTTTTCTTTTTCTTTCTGCCTTCTAACTTTGTTACTTTGTTGACATTATTTTGCCTGTTATCTTTTTTTTGAGAGAGAGAGAGAGCGCGCTCACATGCCGGAGCAGGGGAGAGGGGCAGAGGAAGAGGCAGAGAGAATCTTAAGTAGACTTCACACCCAGCACAGGGCTTGATGCAGGGCAGTGTTCAATCTCATGACCCTGATACCATGACCTGAGACGAGTCTGATGCTCAACTGCTGAACTGACTGAGCCACCCAGGTGTCCCCCCTCCCTCTTATTTTATCTAATATGATTTTGTGGACATACTTTCTTCTCTTTTCTATCTAATCGTAACAGAAATCTTTGCTTTCCCCAGGTCTGTAATCTTTGTGGCTAGCTTTTTTTTTTTTTTTTTTTTTTAAGATTTTGTTTATTTATTTGAGATAGAGAGAGAGAGACTGAGCATGCGGGAGGGCAGAGGGAGAGGCAGACTTCCCGCTGAGGACGGAGCCTGACGCAGGACTCGATCCCAGGACCCTGAGATCATGACCTGAGGGGAAGGCAGATGCTTAACCGACTGAGCCACCCTGGCGCCCCTCTTTTTGGCTAGTTTTGATTATTTGCAAATAAAATAGAACTACTATTCAACTCATAATGTTGAATATACTTGCAAACCCATAATAGCTACTCCAAATTTACAAATGTAAGCCAAGAAGTTTAAACTTCTAGTGTGAGTTTAAAGTAAACTAAACAATCTCAAATACCACTCTTTTTTAGAGCTATTTATGATTCATATAGAAATTCAATATATTATGTAAAATTTGTTTTAAATTGTCACTTAGCCTCAAATAGGTGATCAACTTTGTTTTAATTATATTGAAATTTGAAGATGTGGTTTTTAAATTAATAAATTTTACTTGGGCGGGGAAACATATCTTTTTTTTAATACAATTTTAAGATTTTTATTTATTTATGTATTTGACAGAAAGAGACACAAAGAGAGAAAGAAAGAAAGCATAAGCAGGGGGAGCGGCAGGCAGAGGGAGAGGGAGAAGCAGACTCCCCACTGAGCAGGGAGCCGATGTGGGGCTCCATCCCGGGACCCTGGGATCATGACCTGAGCCTAAGGCAGACGCTTAATCGACTGAGCCACCCAGGCTCCCCTGGGGAAACATATCTAAACTGAATGTAACTATAGAGAATCACAGCATGTCTTTTTTTAAAGAATTTTCTAAACTAAAATATCCCTGGGAGAGAAAGAAAAAAGAACTTACCTAAATTTATTTGATGGATCTGAGTTTTGAAGAATAAAAAAAATTGTAGCATTCATTTCACATATAAATGAAAGCCGAGTTTATTTCTTTGTAGCTTTATTGTTCACATATTTTGATACTTTAAAAAAGTTTTTAAAGATTTTATTTATTTGAGAGAGAGAGCATGAGCAGGGGGAGGGGCAAAGGGAGAGGGAGAAGCAGACGTCCTATTGAGCAGGGAGCCCTGCATGGAGCCCCACCCAGGCTCAATCCCAGGACCCTGAGATCATGACCTGAGCCAAAGTCAAATGCTTAACCAACGAGCCACCCAAGCGCCCCAGTGGCATTTTAAACATAATGTAAATAATTCAAACAGTTCAGGGTGAAATATAACACATGTGGCACATAATTATATGTAAATAAAAGCCTCCCCAAAATAAATAAAAATAAAAATAGGAACCCCCCCCTAAAAATAGGAACCCAATACACAATATGTGTTTCATTCAAAAAAAATGGAAAGTCTATTATTATATATGTAAACATTTATTTGGGTAAATAAGTAACTACATGCAACAAAGAGTTTTCCTGAAACTACAGCACATGTATTTATATCAAGTGAAAACTATTAACTTACTGAATAAGTAATCAAGTTACCAAGAAGCCCTAAGGCAAGTATTTTCAGATGACACTTTGTCTCCTGAGCCTCATCTTTGCTGTCCAGAGTTTACCTCTAGAGAGGGAGAGGCATGGCTGTCCAAGTCTCGGGATGAATGAAAGATGGAAGTTTTAGGCTTAAAAGAAATGCACAAGCATCTCTGCTGAGTCTGACAGGTCTTTGGACAGCAACTGACACTTTTCTGGTAGCTGGGGAGGAGGTAACCACTCCCACAGCTGGAGTGGGGTCTGTGCATTCCTGAAAGTATTTCAAACACAAAGCAGAGCAGTCAGGGACATCTGAAATTACCATTGACCTGACCTCAAGCTGTTTTTCATAATTCAAGGTGCAGGAACAGATTCAAATTATTTACAAAGAGAGCACTGGCGAGACAGAGAGACAGAGAATAGAAAACAGAAAAGCCCTCCCTGATGGTCAAACAAGGGTGCGTGAAATTAGCAACCCATTCACGTGGGTCCAGTTTGCACCTAGACTGGTAAGGTCTATTATTTAACTATTTTCAGAAAAAGTATGTCTTTTTTCAAAAAAAAAAAAAACACAAAAAACCCCACAAAAACTGATGATTGTCCTGGAATCAGTGGTAATGCACTGGCTTTTGGGGAGATTTTTTTGGTTGGTTAAGTTTAATTTGGGGTGCAATGAATTCAGTAGGTAATACCTGAGCGTGGTAGATACTCCCAAAGAGACAAAAAGTCTATCTGCAGTGAGAAGTGATTTCCTTCCTACCCTCCACAACTGGCAAATTGCCTTCCCAGAGGCCACCACTGTGGCCAGGTGGCAAGCCTACCACGTATGCTCTAAGCAAACATAACCAAGTGTTTGTGTCTCTCCTTTCTTGTTGTTGTCTTAGGGGCCACGTTCTATACACAGTCTGCAAGCTGCTTTTCTCAACCCAACTCTCCTGGGGACTGTTTCATCTCAGCATGTCTAGAGCTGCTCCGTCCCTTCCACTAGGTACAGTGCATTCCGATGAATCATCACCCCACAGCATATATCCTACCAGGACCCTGCTAATGGCCACACTTGCAGAACTTTTCTTCTTGGATTTCAAGAAGAAATCCAAGCTAAAACTTCAGCTGGGAGGCCAACTGAAATTGTTCTGTTTCATTGTGCTCAATTTCTGTTTAATTCTGAATTCTGCTTAAATTCCCTCAGATCAGTTATTTAGCAAAACCCGAAAAATCTTACTCACAGCTACCGAGCAAACGCAGTGTTTGAGAAAATAGTGAGGAGGAGGCTGACTCCCGGTCCTCGCTGTCTCTGTGTCTCCTTGGGGCCTAGCATTATTCACATTGTGGGCACTTTAGTTCTGTTGCTAGATGTCAGGACATTCATTGGCTGAATGAATGAGGAGACGTGGAACCATGACCAAATATCACAACCAGGAGGCCAGTCACGTGAAGCACGTTGCTCAGCCGAGGAAACTGGTTTGCACTTGACAAAATGTTACTGTCTTTTTTTTTTTTTAAGATTTATTTATTTATCTGAGAAAGAGAGAGAGAGTGGGGTGGAGGGGCAGAGGCAGAGGGAGAGAGGGTCCTAAGCAGGCTCTGAACTGAGTGTGAAGCCCAACGCGGGGCTCAATCTCACGACCGACCCTGAGACCATGACCTGAACTGAAACCAAGAGTTGGACGCTTAACCAACTGAGCCACCCGGGCACCCCCAGAATGTTGGTGTCTTAAAAGCAGTGTACTGATCCGTCAGTCAGTTGGAAAACTTATGGCAGCAGAAGGAACGGCAGAAGAAACATTCTAAATCATGAAGCGTGTTCTAGGCTTCGGGAGAGGGTAGCAGCTTAACTACAAATTCAAGAAAACTAGGTTTATTATTAGAAAGTTAATTCTGTTCTACAATATTCGCACATTCCCCAGCTCAGGGACTGTACCTATCATTCAAGATCCCTTTGAATGTACAAATCAACTAGCAAATGCTCTGCCTTCTGCAGGCCGCCTGTCTCCAACCAGCTATTTCAGGCAGGAGCTGCTGTTCTGGGAGGTACTTTTCGCAGGCCAAGATTTACCAGCTTGTCTTCAACAGGAAAAAATACCAAAGGGTTGGCTTAGCATGTAAATGAGGGCAGCCTGATTACCACGCTAACTTCTGGTTATGGTGACACTGTTTTGAACCCTCCTGGACACGAATTTTTGTTCTCTTCTGTTTTATGGGTGTGTTATTGTTGTCTTGCTTTAAACTCATGGGCTTAACAGTTAAAACATGGGCCATCCCTCACCCACCCAAAACACAAATCCGCTGCCGTCCAAGATGCTACTTGCCTTATGAATATACAAATCACCAGGAGGGAGACCGTAAAGTATTTCCTCAGGAAGGTCCCGTTTTTCTTCTGTCGCTGATGCATTTCTCCACCACACTTGTTACAGTAACGACACAGACCAAAGCAAAACCCCACCAGAGGCATCAGAAAGACAAAGAGCAGTCCCAGGACAGCACAAATAATAATCCCGATTTCATAGTAGATAATCTGCAAACAAACAAAAGAAACAGCATATACTGTAACACAAAATAACAAGTAGAACATTCCATAGTGTGCATGTCTCATTTGTTTTAACCTATTTGCCAGCGTGAGTTAAATCTTAATGTGTGTATTTCCATCTTGATGCTCCTTTTTTTTTTTTTAGAGGGAAGGGCAGGGGAAGAGGGAGAGAGAGAATCTTAAGCAGGCTCCACGCCTAGCAAATGAAGCCTGACACAGGGCTCGATCTCACGACCCTGAGGTCATGACCTGAGCCGAAATCAAGAGTCAGATGCTTAACTGACTGAGTCACCCTGGAGTCCCTTGATGCCCCTTCTTGAAACAGAGGAAGCAGATTTGAGTTACCAGAATATGGAACCAAGTGGTTACTATCTTCTTTCAACTCAGGGTAAAATGTCCAAATGCACGGTCAGGTTGCAAATGGCTGAATTTAAACCCCAAAGGTATTTTGTTTGTTTTTAAATGGTATAACACATTTTGGCAGAAATACTTGCATTATGAATAATCTACATATCGGGATGATTTTTCACCAGAAAGACAGGGCCAGTAGAAGTTATTAAAGATTCAAAGCAATTTGGAATGGATCAATTCATGACGAATTCATAGTTACAAAAGAATCTGGAATATATCTAAATTTAGAAAAAAGGCTCAGACTTTCTGAGTCAGACATGTTAATCACAGGCCACTCGCTTTGTTTCCCGATCCATATGCTGGGACTAATAATACATACCTTGTAAGGTCATGTCATTGGGAACATTACAGATAATGTATGATCAGTGATAAGGTGGCAAGTGCAGTATGTAGCCTTTGTAAGTGGTACCTCTCATGCCGTGCTGGTGAGGCTGGGCTCAGTAGCCCATGTCTCGGACAGTCCTCTGTTCCTAGGACCTAGCATAACTTCGAGATAGGATCATGTGACCTAAATATATTTTCATAATCTCTGCTGGGGCTGTATTCTGGGATTAAAAAAAAAATTAATGCAACCGGATGACACAAAACTTGAGTTCATTCCAATGCATGTGTACAGTTACTCACATTTCCATAAAGCCAAGCTGAGCCAAGTAAATGAAACACAAGTGTTGCTCCTAGGAGCGAATGTGAGGTCTTAGCACTGAACTGGGAGTCAGAAGACCTGCTTTAAATTCCAGTAGGGGGCTTCTAGTTCCCTAAACCAGAATTAGCATTAATGTCATAAACTGTATTGTGAGGGTCAGATAATTAAATGATTTAAAGTGAAAACAAGAGCTAAGTGCCCAACACATAGTGGATAGTCAATCAATATTAGTTAACTCTGTGGGCAAATGCTTCAGAGCATTGAGGTGCACGTGGCACTTGAATATTAATGGAATATTCTTTGATATTAAGGATAAAATGCTAAAAAAAAAAAGTGGTTGAATTTTGCTGCATTCATCAAGTACACGCTCCTGCTTAAACTTGGCCGCACCCCATGGCCACAGAGAGTCCTGTAACCTGCCCTTGGGGACCCACATCATTGGCCAATTGAGAAACCAGCCTCAGAAACCCCAAACTCTTCTCAATTTCAATATCATTTCCCAGCAAATGTTCTAAATTATTTACTATTTTTCAAAGGGATTTAAAATCCTTTCTGAATCCCAGGAAGATAATGAACCCAAACCCAGGAGAGAAGGTGTTTTGAAATGTTCTAAATGCACTATGTTTAGCTCCAAGTACAAATTTCACACTTTATATACAACCTTTGCAATGCTACTGACTCAATATTATGTCAAAAAGTATCAGGAACAAGATATGTCATTTCAAGAGTTCCTTTCTGGGCTGAAGTCTGGCCAAGGTCTGGCAAGGACCCAAATGATTTCCTGATAACATAAGGATCTCCAGGGCGCTCTGTGGATGATGTGGAGGAGGAGATCAGGATTGAAATTTACTGAGATGGATCGCTATTCTTTGGCGAAGTACTAAAACTGAAAGAGAAGATTAACGATGATTCCATAAACAAAAATGAAGCAAGCCACTTTAAAAACCCCCACAGCGGAGAGACAGTGAAGAACAGAAAATCCTGGCAGAAGCATCTCATTACCTGCTGGCTTTAGACAGAGCAACAAGAAACAGCAAACAAGGACTTTACCTTCAGAGTCAAGACTACATTTTCTGGCTGTGGAAGTCAAAGCAGTTGAGGAGTTGAGGAGAGTAAGGCAGAGGCAGCATGCATCAAGAAAACAGAAAAAGTTACATGAGCGATTAACCACAACTGGGAACGTTAATATTCCATACAGAGAAAATCAAGGAGAGGAGGATCCACACAAGACAGGAACATAAAACTTGAGTGTTTATTAGAGAAACAGCCTTCAGGTAGAGTCAGGTCTGGAATTTACATCTGAAATTTATATATGGATTTCTTGAAAGGTTCTTATCAATATGCTAACCAGTTGTGGTCGGGGCGGGGGGAGCGGAATAGAGGGAAAGTTACACATGCTTAACACACTAACCATGTGGTCTTCGCACAACAGAAGATCAGTAGCTGCCTAGAACCCCAGTCAAAACAACGGCTTCCAAAGCGTCCTTTCTGAGCTGAGAATCTGATGTGGCATTATTCTCTTGCTCAAAGGCATTCCAAGGATTCCCACCATGTTTCATTCAAACCTCTTCATGTGATCCTGTTATTTAATCCTGGCTTCACGTCCTGCTCTTCTTGACCATTCTGTTCCTAGGAAGAAGCCTCCTGCTCCCCCTTCCTCCCTCCAGCTCCCTGGTGCTGCCTCCGCACCCAGAACAGCATTCCCTTCACTGCTCTGCTCATGAAACTCAAGTCTGCCTGGATGTTGCGTCCTCCTGGAAATCTGTCTTGAGAACCGAGTGTGAGTTTGCTTTTATCATGCTGCCTGGAGCCCACTCCTGCCCCACGAGGAAGGGCTCTCCCATGGGAGCACCGCCTGAGCCCCGCTGCTCGCTCGGGGAGAGCAAGAACCATGACGTCACGCTCACCATTCTCTCACCCACCCCGGGATCTGGCGTGCAACAGGTGCCCAACTGGAATCAGGTAAACTGATGAACTCAGTGAGGGAGTTTCCAAAATCGTGGTCCAGAGATAGGGCTGGACCGTCCCGTAGTGAAACAGGAAAAATGAAGATACAATGAGTGTCCCATGAAGTGAAATTTGCTCAGTGTATCCTTTTGGTGGGGAGAGGGAGGTGATAGGTATACGAATGCAGACAAAGTTAGTATCGTTGCTATGGTGGGTTTTAAATATCCCTGTGTGGCAAAATAAAATCGGGTGGCTCTATGCCATTCCCTGGATTACTTTTTTGAAAGAGTGTACTCTGGGAAATCTAAATTTGGAAACTATAGCTTTGGATGGCAGATTTTCACAGATGTGAAAGAACGATGATTGTGATATTAGTAACTTTTAAATGAGGCATACAACGTGTTGGAGTGGGCAGCTCAGATACACATGCCCCCAGGGTCACATGGGGCACCTTGAAGGACCCTGGGCGTGGGCCCCACAGGCTTGTTGCCTCCCAAACTTACTACCGTAACCACCTCATAGCACCTCATACTAAATACTGGCTTCCAGATCCTCCCCTAGAGCGGGTATCAGGAGATTTGGGTAAACCCAGGCATCTGTCTTGAAAGCAAGCCCCGTGTCTTGGCTATGATCAGGTGGGTTTCGGAAACCTGCTCTCAGCTCTAGGGCTGGTCATGCTGGGCTGAGCCCCGGGGCAGAAGGCCTGTAAACTACCACCATCAGCTGATTCTTTTGTGTTTAATTTTGCCGCTGAGGGGTCGGTCTGGTCTGATGTATTTGTTGGGGTACCAGCAAACTCCACAGTGCAGCTGGGTACATCTTCACCTTTTCCCCATTCATGTTGGCTGTCACACAGGTCTCAAGTTATTTTCATGCAATGCAGCAGTTTGAATCCTGCTGTACGGCTTTGTGTCTGTGATTCCCCACACCAGTTAATTACCCATTATCATCACCCAGGGACCTCTTGAAAATAACCAGCCAGCCCTGACCAACTACGTCAGAATCTCTGGGGGACGGGCCTGGGTCTTGTTGCCAATGCTACTCTGAGCCTTTGTTACCTTACTAACAGAACGGGGATAAGCAGAGATCCTATTTTATGCAGTATTTGCAAAGAGAACAAGAGAAAACAGTAAGCAGCAACACGGTTTTGTGCATTATTCTGTTCTAAGCACTTTACATATACTGTTTACTATGTGTTAAATAAGTTAATACATGTGAAGTGCTTAGGACCTGGCTTCCCAGAGTAATGCTCAGTCATCATTATCATCCTCCTCCTCCTCATCATCAGAAGTAGAAATAATCAATGCATGTTAACATTATTCTCATCTCTCACCTCCAACAAGCCTCAGACAATGACCCTGGTCATGGGTCGTTGCACTGCTTGCTCTCTTAAATGCTTCTGAGATCTCTAGAAGGTAATTTCCTTACTTGGAAAGGAGAGTGTGTTCTTATAGGCAGCATGCCACGTCCCCCTGGGGGGCAGGAAACAAGGAACTCATTCACTTACCTTTCGCAGACACGTAGGATGGGTTGCAAACACCACACACCCACCTGGAATGATGACCTGCCATTTCCTAAGTGCCAAATCCATATCCAATGACTGTTAGCACTAGTGAGGTCATGAAAGGCAGGAGGGATGAGGCCCAGGCCCAGTACCTGCCGCCAGAGGAAACTTCAAGAAAGGGAAAGGTAAGAACTGAGGGATGACATGAATGAGGAAGAGCAGCCAACCAAGAAGCTGACGTGGAGATGGACCATGACCACAGAAAAGGAATCCAGGAGGTCATCCCAAAGAAGCTAGCCACTCCTATGGACAGGGGTGCACAGAATGAAAACATAGAGGTGGCGGTGGGGGTGCTGCTGGGAGAACTGTCCCCTGAAAAAATTTCTAGAGGTGCGGGTGGTACTTAGGGGTTGTTGATGGGAACCAATCATAATCATCTACCTAAACTGCCCCAAACTATGCATTCTTTGAAGATAGGGACTGTGTCCTTTTATTTAATTGAGGAGCCGCTGCTTGATGAACTCAGCTAAGAGGCTCTCTCTGCAGAAAGCCCATGTGAGCTGGGAGGGGGGTGATGGAATGCTGTTTCCATTGGTTTTCAGTCAGCCAGAGACTCTAGGAAGGGGCTCACCCACGCTGATTCCCAAGGGAACGCACTCAGGTGCGAGTTGCCCATGTAATCTCTACCTTCACATCTGTGGTGAGGACAGACTATTCCTGGGAAGACCAAACTGAGTAATACTTGTAAGTCATGAACAAGGGCACCCACCTCCAAGCACGTGCTACAGAGATGCTAGGAACCTGGGGTTATTAGAGTCGTTGCTTGGATTTCCATAGCTTCATCTGCCTGGTTCTCCGCTTCCCTCATGGCTCCATAATTCCAAATCCTAGTCCTCTCCTGGATTTCCATTTCTGCCGGACCACTTCTTCCCAGGGATGATTACCCACTGTCACAGTTTGTGGCTTAATGGGTAGAAGGCACCGCATGGAGGCTGTCAGTCTCTCTATACAGCCCAGAATACTCACATGAGCTGCATCTTCCAAATTAGTCATTTTAGGACTACAGTCCAGTGGCCGGGGTTGAGCCTAATTTTTGTTGGTGATGTGCTTGTCAGTTAGGAGTTAGACTCGTCTGGGTACGAATCCCAGTTTCAGCCTTTAGTCACTGGGTGATCTTGTGCAAGTTCCCCAGCCTCTCTGAGTGCGGGATTTTCTGGCATGCGCAATGCAGATACTTCTGCCTCGGATAGGTGTCATTGTGAGGATGAGAAACAATGTCAGGATCCTCAGCCAGTGTGGGCCCAGGGTGGACAAGAATTAGTATTACAGAGAGGGCGATGACCCAGTCTATGCTTCAGAAGCAATGAAGCAATGAAGCAGCTTTGCGCCTTCAGCCAAGTGCTCATAAACAGAAGTGAGGCTGTATTTCTCATCTACTCTACATGCTTTTGACATCTCAGTTCAAATGCAGCCCTACCGTGGAGTCTTTTCCTGATTTCCCAGGTGCAACAACAATCCCCCTCCTCTGAGCGTTCACGGTCCTTTATCAGAACTTCTTCCATGATGCGAATCGCCCTCCACCTCACAGTCCAGCTGTCGACCACACTCTGTCTGCCGGGGCCGCCATGACAGAGTGCCACAGGCCAGAGGGCTTGAACAGCAGAAAGGGATTTCCTCACAGTTCTGGGGGCTGGAGGCTCAGATCAAGGTGTGGGCAGGGTTGGTGTCTTCTAAGGCCTCTCTCCTTGGCTTGCAGATGGCTGTCTTCTCCCTCTGTCCTTACGCGGTCTTGTGTGTGTGTGTGTCCTAATCTCCTCTTCTTATAAGGATACCAGTCAGACTGGATTAGGACCCACTAATGACCCCATTTAAAATTAATTACCTTTTTAACAACACTATCTCTAAATACAATCCCACACCAGGCGCTGGGGATTAGGACTTCAACATATGAATTGGGGGCAAATCGGTTCGTAACATCCATGTTTATTTCTTATCCCATAACCTCCCTTCCACCAACTTTCACATGTTTGTCGCCCTACCATGCCTTGTTCCTAGTCAGCACTCTGTCAACAGTGATAAAATGAATACATAAAACAAAAGAGAGAAGTAAAAGAAAAAATGTCAAGGAGGAGAGGGGCCAAGGATCTTAAAGCACTACCTTTAACTTTCAGTTGAAGCATAAAAAGGAGGCAGTTCTGTGAAAGGGAGTCCTATTTCCCTTCCAAAGTTAGGCCCAGCCCTTGGAACAAAAGGTCTGCTGAATGCTTCTGAACCTCCTTATGGAGAGAGTTCACTGAAAGAGCGCCCAGCGGGAAGGTCACTGCCTCAGAGGCTCCGCCACCATCTGAGGGCTCACGGGAGGAGGAAATGCTCAGCTGGGGACAAAGATAGCTGAAAAGGCTCCTCAGGGCCACTCGCCTGGCCAGACCTTAGCTGTGTGACTGCGTGAATTAGAGAGGCCGTGGGCACCGGTCAGTGCAGAAGATGCTGTTGGTGCCCCCTCCCCCCAACCTCCCTCAGGCCTCGGTCATCCCCCTGTGCCTCCTTGAACTTCTAGCCCCTGGCATCTTTAACTCTGCACTGGAAGGCCTTTTCTGGAACCATGGAAGGTCAGAAGTGCTTAGGGGTGAACCCTTTCCCCCACTCCCACACAGCCCTTAACCTGTGTGCCTTCAGTCTCGGTGTCTGGATACCTCAGCTTCCTCACCCTTCCTGTGGGCTAATTCGGACACTGGTGGTTGGCACCGTTTCCCCAGCAATTCTATAGGATGATGCTCCAGTCAGGCCACATCTTTTACACCAGTCAGGCCACCCTCCCTCCCTTGTATTATCTCTCCACTTCCCAGCCGGTGTTCCCTGCAACGCCCAAGTCCTTGACTCCTGATCTGCTTGGGAGGACTGTAACCCAACACACCCAGCATACATCAAACTAAAACCAGTCAGAGAGCTCCCCTCCCAAGGTGCCTGGCTTCTCTGGAGTCTTCGCCTCCCCAAATCCCTCTTCCTCGGACAGCCATGGAAAACATGACCCAGTCCCACATGTGGGGGAGGATTCAGGTCATTCATGAGGGCTCAATTCTGTCTCCTCTCTCCACTTCACCTCTGTGCCAATGGCTTTTGTTCATCTACAAAGGCCCCTGAGGTGGAGAGGAAATCGGGCACTAGGGAGATGCCCAGTTTTACTCCAAATCGAATACGAAGCCCGCCACAAAGGACTTGCCCAGCTAAGAATCCTGCCCTGGAGAGTGGCAGCCCAACACCAGCTCCTACTTGCCCAGCTGCTCAGAGTGACCTCAGGGTCTCAGGACCCCATCCTCCAAGGCCTGGGCCAGGTGAAGCACACTGCCCCCACCCACCCCTTGGCAGAACTAGTTGGCATTCAGGCCAGGCTGCTGATGGCCTGCGAATTATCAATATCGATATAAAAGCAACTGTAACTTGGTTCTGCCCAGGGAGGCAGGCAGACGTGGGCCCTTGTGTTTGGGAGACACATGAAGCCAGTGGCATTTAATAATGAAAATGCCTTCCACGGTACTAGGGAAGGCCATCAGCACTAGGGAGAAACTGGCTCATCATCTTTTATACATGTAAATGGTTTTTAGATAAGGCTTTCCTCTTTGGCTTCTGTGTTTGTTTTCTCTTGAGTATCGTCGTATTGCAAATTGAGAATAGGAGGCATGGCAAGCACAGCATCTGAGGTAACCATTCACTGGGCGGGAGTTCACGCCCTCCCCATACATTGCCCCCCACGCTCACTGGGAACACTGTCATTAGCATTTGCTGTGGCTGGCCATTCAAGGATGTCCACCATATGTCTGCTTTTATTGTTCTCTTGATAATCACCTCCATGCCAGGGAAGGAGAGAGCAAAGTGCCTAATCCTGCAGGACGAAGAGCCTGACAAACAGATTCAAATTTTTTTTTTTTTTTATTACCCTAACATTCAACGCAACAAACATTTGTCTGTTCCACTGGCAACCCACACTCGCGGTCAACCAAAATCAAAAGCATCCCTCTTCTGTTCAGCTAGTCGATCGTAGAGGCACACTCCTTCCTCTCCTCCCCTCTTTCACACCTTGTCTCAATTGGTAGGGCTATTTTCCTTATCTCTAGCCAGGGCAAGTGCACCTGTTCAAATGTGAAGCCAGGTGAAGCACACTGTTCACCTCCATGAACAAAGCTCTCCATGAACCTGTTCAAATGTGAAGCTGCTTTTCAACAAATTATATTTTAAAACCAAGTACACATCCCTGTTTCTAGAAATCCTCAAACAATTCTTCTTAGTTAGTGAGTTATTTTCCCTTAGCTAAAAAAGTACCTTAATGCTTCCCTTAAGGAAATTTCGGTTTTTAAATAACCTACACCTTGAAAGGTGAATGTTTCTTCAAATCCTACTTTTGGAATTTCTGCTTTTGCCCAAATGGAGTTTGCTTCAAATGGGATTTCTACAGTGCTTCATTATTCCATAAAAGTTCTTAGTCAAAAAAAAATTACAGATCTCACAGATTAACTGGTTGCTTAAAGATTTACTTCCAAGTCAGCCAAAATTTTGTACATACTTATTTTCATAACAGACATATCAATAAAAATTACCTTCTCATACTCAGTTGAGAAGTCAAACTTCCTTTGTAGAATTTTTCTTAAAATATCTGAGGAAAAAAAGCCACAAAAGAATAGCAAGATTACTTTTTCAGTAAAAACACAAAAAGCATATTTAGGAAATAAGATCTATATATACTCACACATTACTGTACCTCTATGTAGTATTCTTATAATTTTATTCCTATTTCTTTTTTTAAAAAGATGTATTTATTTTAGAGAGAGAGAGAGAGAGACTGAATAAGCAGGGGGAGGGGCAAAGGGAGCGAGGGGGAGAGAATCTCCTAACAGACTCATCGATGAGTGGGGAGCCCGATGCGGGGCTCCATCCCAGGACCCTGAGATCATGACCTGAGCCAAAATCAAGAGTCAGATGCTCAACTGACTGAGCCACCCGGGCACCCCAATTTTATTCCTATTTCTTAATGTAGGTAAATAATTGAGCTAATGAGGCTCGAGCCAGAAGCAAAGAATGGAAGACAAATATTTTTGACTTACTATTTTGCTGGTGGCAGAATTAGAGGGTTGCCATTTTTAAGAGTTTTCAATTGCTCACTTAATATTTACCAACATACACGTCATTAATAATTACTGATAAAACGTGACACTGAAACTGCTCACTCTTAATTTTTGGAAACACAAATGCAATTCATTCTTTAATCATTCCATAGTTACATAATATTTTACAAATAAAAGGAATCTTACAATTAACTTAATCCAGCAGTTCCTCACATGAAACACCCCTCCCTCCCCATCTCCAAGCAGCACATGAAAACCTGAAATAATACACAAAATGGGATTTTTTCCGTGCATGTTCATTTTGGGCACTTCCTAATTCTTACATAGGTGAAGATTCGTCTCTTATTCTGACTCACCAATCTAGTCATGATATGAGGCAACTGAGGCCCAGCCAGAGAGGACAACTTGACCAAAGCCTGTGATGTGTGAGGAGGCCAGAGCGAGGCCCAGGTGAGTCTTCCTCTCTCTGCTCCACGGTCCTTCCCACGCTCCACACTGTAATTGACCCCAGCAATGAGCTTCTGCAGTGGTATGGTTGTTTCCGTACTGATCACTTCTCAAGTGTACTACAAGGCGGGCAAAGGAAACCCTGTTGTGAATCCTTTTTTAAAGCGAGAAGTTCAGATTTACATGCCGGGGGACAAAGTAAGCCACCTCCCCGCAGAGCTTTCTGGAAAACAACTTCCCACCGTCATAGAGCAGCCCAAACGGAGCAGATCTTTAAAGGGTGTACTGCAGGAGCAGGGATCATACTGGAAGGTTTGGGGTGCCTACCCTAACCCTAGGGTACTGGGAACACTAGTTATTTCTCCAAGGGACATCAGGGATCTCCTCCCACCTTGAACTAGTCACTTTGCTTTGTTTTTGTTTTTGTTTTTTTAAGATTTTATTTATTTATTTGAGAGACAGAATGAGAGAGAGAGCACATGAGAGGCGGGAGGGTCAGAGGGAGAAGCAGGCTCCCTGCTGAGCAGGGAGCCCGATGCGGGACTCGATCCCGGGACTCCGGGATCATGACCTGAGCTGAAGGCAGTCACTCAACCGACTGAGACACCCAGGCGCCCTGTTTTGTTTGTTTTTAAGACTTATTTATTTATTTGAGAGAGAGAAAGAGAGCATGGGGGGAGGGGCAGAGGGAGAGAGAGAATCCTTTTTTTTTTTTTTAAAGATTTTATTTATTTCTCTGTCAGAGAGAGAGAGAGCGCACAAGCAGCGGAAGTGGCAGGCAGAGGGAGAGGGAGAAGCAGGCTCCCCAAAGAGCAGGGGGAGTCCGATGAGGGACTCGATCCCAGGACCCCAGGATCATGACCTGAGCCGAAGGCAGTCGCTTAACCAACTGAGCCACCTAGGTGCCCGAGAGAGAGAATCCTTAAGCAGACTCCCTGTTGGGTGCGAAGCCTGACTCGGGTCTCCACCCCAGAACCATGAGATCATGACCTGAGCCGAAATCAAGAGTTGGTCGCTCAATCGACTGAGCCACCCAGGTGCCCCTTTTTGGTTTATTTTATAGATTAGGTTTCTGTTCTAGATTTCATTGGATGTAAGGGTCCACCGATGATGTTTTTTAAATTGGAAATCATCCATTTATTAAAATATATTTAAAGACACAGGTGATGTTCATGTGTTGCATTTGGGGATCTTGGTCTAGGTAAGAGTTGGGATGGAGTCCAAACTCCACTACTTTCTGGGGGTCTAACCCTGGGTGAAGAATTAACTTCCACGAGCATCCTCATCTGCAAAGCGGGATGATGTCAGTCCCCACCCTCAAAGGACTGCTTCGGGCCAAGTGAGATAAGTGAGATTATGTTAGTCTGGCCACACACTACCCATCCACTTTTCTCGTCTTTATAAACCCAGACCAACCAACCCAAATGAAAACGTAGGATTTCTTCGGGGGAGCTGCCCCCTCTGTCCTCTCGGGTCACACTGACTAGGCAAGTGGCCCCAGAGAGATGGATCCTCACTGGCCTAAGTGGGCAGATCTGCACATGTGGCCCGTGAACCCCCCACCCCCCCAGGAATCCTGGAATCCTCAAGATCTGCTCAGGGTGCCCACGAGGTGGAAGCAGAAGACGTTATTTGCCGTCTCTCTGTGTTGGCATTTGTACTCAGAGGGACAGGGTTGTACTGATTGGGCACAAGTCACACAGTGTTCGCTGTGTTCGGCGCTGCCATGAACTCGAGGAAGATAGAAAGCCCTGCTACACGTCAGAAGAATCTTGGCGAAGCATCGCCAAATGGCGCTCTTATCAGATCTCAACCTGCGAGTAACAGAAGTATACATAAGGCGCTCCTGCTGCACACCCCGGTATCCAGCTGTCTCCAGAAAGAGTACTGGGTCCTCGTTTTGAGTTGGGAGCTACAACCCCCACGGGCCTCACAGAGCACTGTTTTCGCTCAAAAGAAAGAAACCGTGGTTATTGGGGCTTGACTATCTCGTAGATATTTCCTCTAACATGCAGGGAGTGGAGCCCGCAACTTCAAGAAAGTGGCTGACGGGACTTGTTGCCAGCGATAAAATTAGAGCATTGAAGCAAAAATTAGGATTTTGCAACTTTTGTATCTGTGCGGTTGACAGACGCAGGATTTTACCACATCATTCTCGCTCCACGTTAACCGGTTCTATCAATAACACATGTAGCAGGTGCTTCCCTAACAGAGCTCCGTGGAGGCAGGCAGATACGACACACGTGGGTCATGTGTCGGCCACAGCCTCAGTGGGACAGCGACAGTCTTCCAATGTCCAACCGACGATCCTGTCAGTTGGCTGGAGGACTCTCCCAAGTTCCTGGGATCCTGGTGGTCCCAGGTGTCGAGGAACGGTCCCAGCTACACCAAGGGGCACTCCTTACTGACAGCTCAACCCTGTCCTTTGTCTGCCAGCTAGCCTTGCCTCTCTGCCAAAGCGGGTCTGAGGCTTCGGAGCAGGGATGTTCTCCCTCCCCCTGGTTTAGAGCAGCACGGCCTAAGAGAAATCTATGACAAGCCATACAAGTCATTTCAAATTTCCTAGTAGCCACATTTAAAAAGTGAAAAAGAAACAGGTGATTATTTTAACTTAATTTTAATAATATGTTGTACTTAACCCAGATACGTGCAATATATTGTCATTCTTATATGCAGTCGATATAAAAATATTACTGAGCTACTTCACAGCCTTCTTTTCACACTAAGTGCTCAGGGTCTGAACCTGAACTAAGTGTTCAGGGTGTAAGATGCACATCAGTACATCTTGGGCCAGGTTAGCTACCGTTCAAGTGCTCGGGGGCCACGCGTGGCCCTGACCTCCCAGTGCACCCTGTCCAACGAGAACACAAAATGAGCATCCACAATATCCATGTTCCCTTTGCCTTCCCTGTGCATCTCTAAGTGGCTTTTAATCCAGGTAAATGAACACGGGAAAGCCTGCAGTATATAGCCCAGCGTCTTTATCTGTAAAGCCCTGGCATTAACACTGCGGCTCACGCCTCATGTGGGAACTCAGGAAGCCCCACACTAGGAAACTCTCTCTCAGTTCTAACATGTTCGTTGCTGGTGAGAACTTTGAATCGACTGTGGTCCATCTCAGAAAGCATGTGGAAGAGCCGGGGTCCCACTTCTGCTCCCCGAGCTCCTGCCACCCCTGCTTGGTGATTCTGCTGCACTTCAGTCCTTTGTGTTCACCTCTGGCTTCCTGGCCAGCTCCTTAAAGGCTTCCAGGGGAGACTATCCTCATCTCTGGATGGCCTGCATCCCCGGAAAGTTCCGGGGTTTCAGAACTGTTTGTGGTATTGACGCTGCATCAACATAAGATTATCATAAAAAGTGTTGCTTGCTTTCCGTAGATCAGATGGGATCCCCGAAGTCTGTGATTAGGTCCCGGTATTGCCTGGTGAGCGAGGTAGCCATTGGCATTTGGGCTACCACCCTGTTATACTGCCCTCCGTGAGACCTCGGTGTGGACAACAGTGGCCACCTTGTTCTTCCTGACCTGAAGGAGGGTCTGCTCTGACGGAGCCTGAAAGGCACTTACCAAGGGCCAGACAACTCCCAGACACCAGGGAAAGATTCTCCCTGTTCTGAACCTGGGGAGCTATCTGGCCACCTTTCCCATGTGACGATTTATTTTCCATTACACCAGTCCCGTGCTCTTTCCACAACCTAACAGCTGCCTCTTAAAATATAGCAGTAGGAGGGAAATATGGAAGCCAGTGGACAAGGAAGTTCTTTTCATGGTTAGAAGCCTGTTTCCCAGTATCTGGTCTCATGAAGGGGCTCTGTGGGTCTTTCCACAATGATGGTGGCTACCAGCCTTACTTCATTCAATGCTTAGATGGTATGATGTCTTCTTATCTGGGACTTAATTTTAAATTTCATGTGCTGACGGAAATTAAGAAATGTAGCAACAGGGGCTAATTCTGACCTCTTGTGTTAGATGACCAACTTAGAAAGTAAGTTGGTTTTATTCGGTTGGTTGGTTTTGGGTTTTTTGCTTTGTGTGTGTGTGTGTGAATAATTTCTCTATGGATTTTTTTTTTTTTTATATCTGAAGCCACACAGCAAGATAAAGCAAGAAAAGTAGGATCCGTATATAAAAGAAATCCATCTTCCTTATCTTAGTCAAAACTCATCTTTGACTAAGATATTTCTGTTCCCTAACTGGCTTCTCTTAATACATATGTAGGTTCTGGCCCAAGCTGGGCCAAATGAGATTTCACTCTTGGAACGTTCTCTGGGAAAATGGGTAGACAACTTAAAAAAAAACAACAAAAAAAACCTTGCTGCTGGCAGTTGATTCATCAGATTTGTGACAAACTTAAGTGGTCTTGCAAAGATTTTGCTGATATCTATTTGACAAGACTTACCTGGCTAGGTCTCTAATTAAAAGATGTGCTACCTTATATCTTCTAAAGTGTGTTCCTGCCATTTATTGGAAACAGAACCTCCTAAAAACTGCTAAAGTATATTTAAAAGCTTTTTTAAGGAAGAGATTTTGATGTCTGATGTAAATCAACATTAATATGTTGCAAATCGTTCTTTTTTTAAAGATTTTTAAAATTTATTTATTTCAGAGACAGAAAGAGCGAGCATGTAGTGGGGGGATAAAGGGGTAGAAAGAGGGATAAGCAGACTCCCAAACGAGTGCAAAGCCCAACCAATCTCATGACCTGACCCTGAGATCATGACCTGAACAGAAACCAAGAGTTGGATGCTCAAACGACTGAGCCACCCAGGAGCCCCCATTCTTAATCTATGTAAAACAATATTATTTGTAATGCAGTTCTTGAGAAAATATATTTATAGAATGTTATTTTGTTCGTAGCTAGTAATTTTTCTGCCAAAAGTATTCTAATTTTAGCTTGTTTTATTTTAAAGGGTTTTTTTTTTAAGTTTAGTAAAGTTTTATATTCGGGTCATTCTAATTGCTCTTTTTGCTTTTTCTCTGCCTGATGTTTTCTTGTCTCTTTAATTAGATGCAACAAGACAGAATTATTAAAATTAAGCCAAAAAGGAAGTGATAACCTTAGGAGCATTAAGGTGTTCAGCATCAAAATTAGAGATTAAAACGCACAGAATGGTTTTTTCTTTATGAACACAACTTAGAGAGTGAATCTTTTTTTTTGGATCTTTTTTTTTCTAAATGTCAAGTTATATTTGTACTCAGAACTCTTATTAATAAAAATTAAACACACACACAAGCACACACAAAGTAAGCTCTCTTAGGCACTTAAAGTGTTTGCTTGGAAATGTGATTAACTAAGAGCATAAACAGTGTTAAGTGGGTTCCCCTGTGGAGACACCACGGTGTCACTCTTTGACCTCTAGTGGCACGGTCTTAAACTCACGTGGTGTGGGGGTCTCTCTACTAAGAATGACTTAATCTGTTAATTTATGTATTAAATCAACACTATAAAGTAAAAGATTTTATTCGGGTTCCTACTAAAAGGATCAGTTTTATAAGTAGTATAAAATAATACTCAAGTTCAATTTAGAAACCTGCAAAAGCTAGGTTGGTGAATGTATAACTTTCAAAAATTGAATATTAATGGAAACCTTGTTTCTTTCCAGGCACAAAAGACTTTCCGCAGGCTCTTAAACATCAATTTGATGACTCACCCCCTCCCCCAAGCTAGGCCGAATTCCCGAGGGGGCAAGGGGCAGGCAGGCAAACCAAGTCGAATGCCTGACAAGTGCCGATAAAACACAAACCTGGACAGGTCAAAGGGTTAACTTCCTGGATGTGTTGGCATTCCACAGAGGAAGGAAGAGCGAGAGGCACTCTGCCCACAGAGGAAGGAAGAGCGAGAGGCACAGAGGAAGGAAGAAAGGCTCAGTGCGGTGCTTGGTATGTGACTGACTAACACGAAAACGTTAGCGTCTTCTGCTTCTGCGCTTGAGCCGCTCTCCCTGCTCTGCCTTTTCCAGTCCCTCAGCTTGTGGCACAGCTTGTGGTGAGTGCCTGGCAGAACCCACGTGTCACCTCATTTTCTCTGGTCCACTGCTTGACTGCATTCCCCAGACCCCACGCACTTAGATGGGACATGGGACTTGAGTTCTGGCCAATGGAACATGGGCAGGTGTGTATACACAATACTTCCAGGCCTGGCCTCTAAAACCTCCCACAAGACTCTGCATGCTCGCCCTCTTTACCCATCTCCCAGCCAAATACAGAGGATCCAGTGGAGAATCCTGAAGCCCCCAGGGATGGAAGGACATTAGATGGAGGCCGGGCCTCTCCACTCCATTACTTCTACATCAGACGGAGCCAAGACAGAGAAGATTTTTCACTGAAACTTGGGCTTGTTTGTTATAGCAAATGGTGCCACTCACCCTAACTAAAAAAAGAGCCTAGCCAATTAAGACTCCCAACAGTTTTGTGAAGCAGCATCCTCTTACCTGTAGCCCGTCCCGCCAGCTTTGACAAACAAAGGTTACCTTGTCCATTCATCTGTTGAAGGACATCTCGACTCCTTCCACAGTTTGGCTATTGTGGACATTGCTGCCATGAACATTGGGGTGCATGTGCCCCTTCTTTTCACTACATCTGTATCTTTGGGATAAATATCTAGTAGTGCAATTGCTGGGTTGTAGGGTAGCTCTATTTTTAACATCTTGAGGAACCTCCATACTGTTTTCCAGAGCGGCTACACAAGCTTGCATTCCCACCAACAATGTAAGAGGGTTCCCCCTTCTCCGCATCCCTGCCAACACTCATTGTTTCCTGTCTTGTTAATTTTTCCCATTTTAACTGGTGGTAGAAGATGTGGTTCATATATGCAATGGAATATTACTGAGCCATAGAAAGGATGAATACCCACCATTTGCATAGACATGGATGGAACTGGAGGGGATTATGCTAAGTGAACTAAGTCAAGCAGAGAAAGACAATTATATGGTTTCACTCATATGTGGAACATAAGGAATAGCTCGGAGGACCACGGGGGAAGGGAGGGAAAACTGAATGGGAAGAAATCAGAGAGGGAGAAAAACCATGAGAGACTCTGGAATCCGGGAACCAAACTGAGGGTTACAGAGGGGAGGGGGGTGAGGGGATGGGGTAACCGGGTGATGGGCATTAAGGAGGGCACATGTGGTGATGAGCACTGGGTGTTATATGCAACTAATGAATCGTTGAACACTACATCAAAAACTAATGATGTATTATATGTTGGCTAATTGAACATAATAAAAAAAAAAGGTTAATTTTTTTCCCCAGGAGCAGGTACACACACATATAACACACTGAGGTTTGGTGAAGCCATTAGGTTGGCACTAATGTAAATGGAGATTTTAAAAGACATCTTCATTAAAAGGTTGAGATTTCTGTATTCATAACAGAGAATGCATGAAAAGGCGCTCAAACTCAGAAATGTCACTACAAAATGGGGTATGGTATAGCTCAGGTAGAGCACCTTCCTGCCTGCTTCCTATTTGTGGATCTGCAAAGCTCTGGAAAACATCCACACTCCCACCTTAAATCTCCGTAAGCCTTTCAACAGCTTCACTACCAACTGAATTTTCCTAATCTACAAAACACATGTTCAAAACATGCGGATCCAGGGCGTCTCTACTGCCAAAATATTTAAGGAAAATGCTCTCAGGTTACAGTGTTATCCTGGGAAGTTTGTATCAAAAAGGAGTTAAGACTAAGTTGGCTTAAGATCTTGGGACCATCTCCAAGAGTTATGGGCACAAAATGGCTGTTTAGATGGGTTGAGAGCACCAGCTACCCAAGGTAGGCTGCTCTTTCTGGAGCAGAATACAGATTTTCATCAAGATGTAAAGTTAGTTGGTTAAAATGTAAACATTTATGTGGTTTTTATGTGGCCCTTGCACTTTCTCCAGAGCTCCCACATGAAGAGGTTTTAAACTACAGAAAGGAAATTCACTGTGGTTGAATCTTGTCTTCCCTCATTGGGGTAAGCTTGCTGGATTTTGTTTTTGTGCTTTAGAACTTCCTGATGCACATTTTCAATGAATGAACATTTATTTCTTCTCTTGACAGAAAGATATTTCAATATGAACAAATTGAAAAAGTTCTGGTTATTTGAATAACTTGACTCAGTTCACTCTTTATCAAGAATACTGTTTAAGGTGCCAACTTATTGCAAGAAAAATGTTGGAATCTACATTAAATCAGCACAGTGATGTGATCAGTTCTGATAGCTGATAGGTTAGTTGAAAGAGAAAAAGCAGGATAATCGTGCCTTAGAGATTTTAACTTAAGGCATGTAGATACACATCTTTCGCATCGTTTGATGGGAAGCCAAGGTCCATCTTTGAGTATGAGTTCTCTGGCTAGAATGGAGGTGAGTTAGGACAGCATCTATGGTAAAAGAAAGCTCTTCACTTATTTCAAAGTATATTCATGCCAACCACCCCATCTCAAAACTGCACACTTAGGTACATGAGAAGAGGTCAATGCCTCCCAAAGTTACACCACCTACACATAACGTGGGTCCCCCAGAGAAAGCACTCGGTGATCTCTGACTCAAGATATGGGGGGGGCTTGGCTGATTTGAATCTTAAGTGATTGAAATGGGGAGAGGAGGAGTAGGCTTTTCTCCAACTACACTCACACCCCCCACCCCACTCCACCAATCCCCAAACATTGTAAATGATTGCCTGTGTCAGTCAGGACTCTCCAAACAAACAGCACCGATGAGAGAGGAGACAGAGATGAAGAGAAAGGGGGATTGATTTTAAGGAAGTATGGGGCTACGCATTTTGAAGATTTTATTTATTTATTTGAGAGAGAGAGAAGGCACATGAGGGAGGAGGGTCAGAGGGAGAAGCAGACCCCCTGCTGAACAGAGAGCCCAATGTGGGACTTGATCCTCGGATTCCGGGATCATGACCTGAGCCAAAGGCAGACGCTTAACTAACTGAGGCACCCAGGCGCCTGGGCTAGGCATTTTGAAATCTTTAGAGCCGGCTGGAATCTCAGGCAGGAGTTGATATTACAATCTTGAAGCAGAATTCCTTCCTCTTGTGGAAATCTGTTTTTGCTCTTAAAAACTTTCAGCTGATTGGGGGGGCCCACCCACATTATTGAGAGTAATCTCCTTCACTTAAAGTCAACTTATTGTAGGTGTTAACCACACCTGTAAAATACTTTTATGGCAACACATAGATTAGCATTTCATTAAATCCTTGGGTGCTACAGCCCAGTCAAGTGGATCCAGAAGACTAACCACAGCTCTGCCCAAGCCAGCTATGTGAGCCATAGAATGATTACGCCCTGCAGGCGTCTGAGCAGCCCTGTTACAGAGCAGGTAGACTCACCATCATTAACGGTACCTACTGACAACCCATGCCCCAAACAACCAGAGAGCTTCACCTGGGCCCAGTTAGTGCAAGGGCAGGGTTTCCCATGTAGTGTCTGAGGACAACTGATCTTGAATGGTGCTCCTTAACCAAGCCCCCAAACTGACTTATGTTTGGTGTGTGCTAAACCACAAGACAGGCAAATAAATGCCATTTGAAAAGATTTCCACCAAAAATAGCAGAACTGGGGCGCCTGGGTGATTCAGTCTGTTGAGCCTCCAACTCTTGATTTCGGCTCAGGTCATGACCTCAGGGTCGTGAGATCAAGCCCTGCCTCGGGCTCTGCACTGGGCGTGGAGCCTGCTTAAGATTCTCTCTTTCCCTTTCCCTCTGCCCCTCCCTGCTGCTCGTGCATGCTCTCTCTCTTTCAAAAGAATAAAGAAAAGGAAAAAAAAATTGCAGAACCAAATTTGTTTGTCACTTGCAAGGTTAAATGTTGCTTCTCTGGAGAGAGTACTTAGCAAGCCCATCTTCCAGAAGCCCTGTTTGGTTAAATGTACCTGCTGTCTTTTGACATGAAGATGAACATTGTCTGTCCAGTGCTTGGGTCATGTTTTCCTGGGGCTGATGTGGGTAAGGTTGAGCCCAAAGAAGTGATTTTGGGGACCCAAGCAATGCAAGTGCCTCTGGTCTTGGAGTTCATCAGATTCCCTCGGATAAGCACATTTCTTTCTGGCACATCTGCCAGGAGCCTGTCTGAATTTAGTGCTCGGGGGATATGCATTTTCACAACCACCACGTGCAGCAACCATCTCTTGCTTTTCAGTCGCACGGAGCACTTCCTGATACTGTTCAAATCCTCCAGCAGCACGACTAAACTCTGGTTTGGTTTTTAATACGGGGATTGATGCCTCAGAAATCTAGAAGCCAAGCCGGGTTTATTAGAACCTATCCAATGTATTCCCCCTGCCTCCAAGTATGTAATCAAGTATTCTGGAGGGCGAGCCTCCTTTCCTTTACTTAACATACAATGTGAGCACTCTCGTTATGCTTTTTCCTTCCTTCCAGCTGCCAGCCCAGGACTCTGTGCTGTTCTCCTTTAATTGACTGGAGCAGCTTCTCCCCAAAGGACTGACATACATCGGCTTGTACTTGAATTAATGATGGCACTGACTCACACGGAGAAAGGGTACAAGCGAGATGTTGCCCGGGAAGCTATTCTTGCAAAAACATCTGGGACCAGTCTGGCCCATGCAGTTCTCTCCCTGACACGTGCCCACACTGATGGTGCAGTGGGGTTTGCTCTTACCCTGAGCATGGGGCCCAGCCTGTTACTGGGCAGTCTTGCTCTTACATCACCTCAAATTCCTTTAGAGGAAGCAGGAGCTCGGGTTGCACAGGTGAAGGGAAACTTCTGGGGTCTCCTGCAGCCCGGGGTCCTTGACAAAGCTGCATGTGGATAAAGGCTCAGGGCTCCCTGGCCTTCCTAATGCTGTCAGGGGTCTGGGAAAGGGCCTCTGGACCTGGGCTGGGTTGGCAGCTGTCTTGCCACCGCTGGTGAATCCAGGGAAGGGAGCAGGGACCGAAGCCAAAGTATCTGTTGGTTCCCAAGCTATTCAGTTCATTTCCTTCCCTGAGACATTCTTGGAAAATGTAATTCCATTTCCAGTCTTTGTCTCTGCTGTTTGTTGGGGGAAAGTTTGCCTTGAGAATCTTTGAAAGGAATGCAATGTGCATCACATGTTTTGGTCTGCGCTGGGGTCCTCATAACCTCACATACACTCCTGGGAGAATGTGAATCAGCTAAACCCCATTTTCTTCTGTCATGTGCCAGAAGGCTCAGCTGTTGACAGTGGCCTCTCCGCAAACCGGGGACTGAGGGGCAGAGCAAAGGGGGACTTTTTTTTTTCCTGTAGGTTTTTTTGAGCTCACTTGGATTTTTAAAAGAATATTGAAAAAAAAATTTTAAACCATGTACTTTTATCGACATACTCTTCTACCCCGTCCCAAAAAATGACATTAAAAAAAACATAGTTCTTAACACTATTGAGTTAAAAATTCTACTTCCTGTGAATGTAAATCTGATTTTACCGTATGTTGTGTAGGATATGCGATCTGGGGTGTCGTTTTTCCAGCATTGTGGCATGCACTGCTTGTCACTAGAGATCTTGAAAAGAGATGAGGCTGAAACCTGCAAAAATTTACATGCTGCCCAAGAAATAATCACTGGAAAAGAAATCACTAAATACTCAAGCTCCCAATAAGTGTTTGGTTCAGGCCAAATACACTCTTCCAGTGTTTTGTTAATAATGTACCAGAAGCGATGTTTCGTGGCTGTGTCTACCCCTTCTGCTTGTGCTGGCTACGCTGTAAGCTCTCCAAGACTCTCTTGTGTTTGTCCCCAAACCACTTTCTGCTAGTTGCTGTTTACATAAATTCTAAGTCGAATGTTTTTAAAAACTCGGTAAAGAAGAGTTGTCTTATAAAAGAGCTGTTGAATTCAATGTAGGGGACGGAGCTCTAAAAGCTCAGAGAGAAAACCAGTAAAAATCTAGAAAAAAAAATCAGCACAGAGTTTATACTATAAATTCTTGTTACTTGAATAAAACCCAGACTGAAAATCATAAAGTTTGCATTGCCGGGGAAATTCCTATCCGGAGACTCACATTCATCCAACATTAAGGATGTAGGAATCTGCAAAGCAGTGTCCCTCCCACCAGCGAGAAGAACTAATTAGATAACAGTGTTATGGCTTCTCTTGGGCCCACCAGAGAGCTGAGCCTGCAAAGTAATCAATTCCACAGAGTGCCAAGCCCCTCTGAGGAAAGACAAGGGACACACAAACTATTTCCCCTTTGATGGTCTGGTAAAAAGAAATCACTGAAAATGCTGACAAGCTCTTAATGCCAATTGTGGGCTAGCATGTCTACTGTGGGTCCAGAAGGCTCAGAAACAGTAAGGAGTTTGCATTTGCTTGCAAGCCTCCAGTGGGTGCTCATGAGAGTGACTGGGGCAGGACAAGTGATTGGAGAAAATCCTCCTGGTGGTATAGGGATAGGTATAGGTAAAGGGGAGGTGAAGGGCTGCAGCTGGGGACGGGCATGGAGCCTGCATACTTCCCTAGGTCTTTCTCTCCAACAAAGCCAGAGTCTTAGAGCCACTGAGCAGGAGGGCAGGGAAACCTCTCAGTCCTCTGGCCACGGCAAAACTCCACTATTCCTGGGATGGGGGTAAAAGCAAAACCCATCTGCCTATGGGGAAGAAGTTGGAAACTCTCCTAACTGTAGGACACAGGTAAAGGCTTATTGCTGTTGGGGAACAGGGTAGAAGCAAAACCCCTCTGTGTTTGGGGATGAAACCACTCTCAGTCATGTTACCATTAGGATGACAGCAAAAACACGCTCCTTCCTAAAACCAGTACAGATTCCACGCAAGAGTTTGGCTGTCATGGAAGAAGGTACAGGAACAAAGAACGAGCCCCACTCCCACTCCCCAGGCTCAGTGGGACACGGCCTGTCTATGTCTGAGACCGGACCAGGACAACAGAGTCCCCCCTGCCTCCCACCATGAGCCTGGCACCAAGTGACAGGAATACCACCGTGGGAGAAGGAGCAAGAGGCATGGGCAGTTCTACACAGGGTGTCCAGCATTCAGTAAAAAATTACAAGACACACAAAAAAAAAGAAAGAAAAAGAAATGACCCATTGTCAAGAGAGAATCAGATCCAGAGATCATTCAGATGTCAGAGAACTTTCAGACAGGGATTTAAACAAAAAAAGGTTGTTAAGGGGGTGATTTACATTTGTATTTCAGGGCAAGATAAAATGCTTCAGAAAAGCATGTAAAGTTTTTAGGATTCCCAATATTTACCAACTTTAACTAACTATACCAGTCATAAACATATTGAATCAGAAGGCTCTGTTCTCCCTAAATTAATCCCATTTTTTTTTTACCATAAATCAGTGCAGTAGCAATTCTCTAGAAATTATAATAACCTGTCTTGTTCTGCCCAAGTCTCCAGCCTGTGGATTTTATTCCTCTACCCTATATTCTAACTTTCTCAGCATGCCTTAGAGGAAAGGGAGGGGGACGAGAAGAGAATATTAGTTGTCACCATGAATCACCCACTGAGCTAAGTGCTTGGGGCCCCGTGGCAGAGCAGGAAGAGGAGCGACTGGGAGTCAGTCGGAGCTGGCTCTGCCTCCAACCCTTAGAAGCTCTGCGACTGGTTTGAATTATGGGCCAAATTACAAAAACTCTCTGGGTCTCAGTTTCTTCATCTGTAAAATGGAAAGACAGCAATTGCTATCTGTGGGCTTATTAAAAAGATCATCAATGACTCAAGGTGGCTGTCTCCCCTCCCAGCAATCTAGTAGGAGAAGCAGCATCATTCCCATTCCCAAATTCCCTGGGGCTTCGGAAGGCTGAGTAGGCTGCACTATGTCACTCAGTTAACGAGCGATGTGGCAGGAATTCAAACTCAGGCTCACTTTCCTCTATGCAACCCTGCGACGCTTCAGAGTCCAGGGCCAGCCTTGCTGCCTGAGGGCATGTAGGGAGACTCGGGCCACTGACTTCAATTCTCTGTTTCCATCTCCCCATCTGCGAAATGGGGTAATCATACCCACCTTGCATGCCTATTCTAAGCAATGTAAATACTATGTGTAAGGCACTTGGAAACAGTACCTGACACAAAATAAATGCTCACACATCATGCTGGTGATGGAGGTGATGGTGGCGGTGGTGGGGGAGGGGGTGGTGGCCGCAGTGGTAGCTTAGGAAAAGATAGACCTCTGGGCTTTCCAATCCAAGAAAAATATTGGCCAAGCATCTCTTAGCAGCGGGGGAGGGGATAAGACCTGGACATGAGAGACTTTGGGCTTAGCTTTCGTTCTCCATTTACCCGCTCCACTATATTTGGTAAGTCCCTTACCCCCTTGGGGTCTAAATTTTCTCCTATATAGTGAGAGGGTCACACTACATACTTACAAAGATACTTAACCAACATGAATATGTCCCAGACCCTGTACCGGGTGCTAAGGTTACAGAGCTGAAAAGATGCAGTCCATGCTGTTAACGGGCTCACAGTCTGCTGGGAAGACAGGTAAGTAAATGAAATGAAGTGGGTGTGCTCGAATGCGGTCATCCGAGTTCAAAGTCAGCAGGCTGGGAGGGGTGGAGAGCTGTGGGGACTAAACAAAGACTCACCAGAACAGGTAATATTTGAGCCGTGTCTTAAAAGAGAAGTAGAAATGTATTAAGTGGAAGGAAGGAACTTCAGGGAGAGGGAACGCAGACCCAACTCCCGACCCTGGCTTAGCGAGCCCGGCCCTCGAACACTCTTCCAGTGAGTTCTTCCTCGTGGAAAGCACAAGGGCAGTCACAAACTCAGAATTAGACTGGGATGAGCAAGAACCCAGTGGCCCCCCAAAAGAACTCCCCAAACCCCAATACAAGCACAATTTGCTTATTTGTTTCGAATCTCTGTTACATAAACTTCCTAAGTGTCAGAAAACAAAGCCCTAAATGAAGAGGAAGGGAGCAAAGCGTCCAAAAGCCGCCTCCTTTCTATTAAAAAACAAAGCAAACCAACTTCTTTTGGATCCATACCTATGCCTATTTATTATCCATGAGGCCAGGAACCCTGCAGCCGGTGTGGAGATGAAAAGGAATGCTTTATGATAGCTGAGCCCGAGCAGGTGAGCAGTCGTGAGCCCCCACTGAGAAAGTGCGGGCTAAATAAAGCCTCCCCGGCAAGTGAAGAAGCACATGGCCCTTCCTCCTTCATTTCCACGTCTGTGTGGAGAAACACGCATTTGCTGCACTCCCATGGAATCCAAATCCCTGAGCTCTGTCCCGGCCACTCACAAAATTACCGCTGAGTCCCTGGGAAATCCTAGACCATGCGAGTTTACCCATCTCTGTAACATGGCACCAGAATGCTCCCGACACAGCAGAAAGCCCACAGCGAATGGAAAAGAGATAACAGGACATTACCATTTTACAAGCACCACAGTGATGATTTATTGAGGCAAGAATAATCTGCGGATGCTAACAGCGCTAGGCAAATGATGGCTGGGGACCAGGGTTGGATATGGAAGGCACCACCTTCGCAAAATCATCAAACTTAATTTCACCAATAATGGGACAGAGGGACCCCAATAACCTCTTGATGGGATGGATCTCCCGAGAGGATACCGCATTTGTGTGGTAGCCCTGCAAAATATTTAATTTGAAGCTAATCATGAGAAATCAAGATCAATTCAAAATTGAGGGACATTTTTGGGGCAAAAACGGCTTAGGCTCTTCAAAAAATGTATATGTCACATACAAAAAAAAAGTCTAGGAAACTGTTCTAGATTAGAGGAGCCTAAATCTCCACAGAGCAAGCAGGATTCTTGACTGAACACTAGATCTAGGGACTAAAAACTATAAAGAACATTAACGGGAAAATTTGAGAAATGTAAGTATGGATTGTAAATAGAAAAAAGTGTCACTGTTCGGTGTCTTGATTGGAGTGCTCACATGTGGTTATATAGGAGAATGACTTATTCTTTTTTTTTTTAAGATTTTATTTATTTGAGATAGAACGAGAGTGAGCGAGGGAGAGAGCAAGAGAGCACAAGCAATGGAATCAGCAGAGGGAGAGGGAGAAGCAGGCTCCCCTCTGAGCAGGGAGCTCGACGCGGGTCTCGATCCCAGGACCCTGGGATCATGACCGGAGCCAAAGGCAGATGCTTAACCGACTGAGCCATCCAGGCGCCCCGAGAATGACGTATTCTTATGGGATGTGGGGAGGTACTTAGTGGTGTGGCAAAATGGTAACAATTGATGAATCTAGGTAAAGGCTCTACACGCATTCATTTGTATGATTCTTAACAGTTCCAAAGGTTTGAAATTATTCAAAATAAAAACTCGGAAGGAAAAACATTCCTAGATCTCATCCCATCTTTCTCTGAAATCATCTTCCTTTTATCAAACTCTATTTCCAAAAGCCAGTGAGCCAGTTAACCTACTTTCTTGTTTACTAAGCTCAAAGCTTTTTGATGGTTTCAGAGAGTCACCGTGTTTTTTATTCCTTGTCAGGATTCTGATTTAAGGGAAGAAAAGGATCAGTAAATAGCTAATTGGGAAAGTGTGGATATTAAACCTAATGAGAATTAATAGTAAAAAAATAACAATTCTTCTTAATTTTTGTAGGTGGGTAATGACACTGTGGATAGTAAGAAATGCCCATATCTTTAAGAAATGCACACTGAAATGCCAAGTGAAATGATATTACGTCCAGGTTTGCTTTAAATGTTCTAGCAAAGAAAAATGTAGAGATAAAAAAGGACAGATGAAGCAAATATGACAACATCAGGTAATTTTTCAGCCAGACAACTGGTATGGGGATTCCTTGTATCATTCTTTACAGTCTTGGGTAGGTTTGAAATTTTTCACTGTAAACTACTGATAGGAAATCTTATTCCCCTCATACTCTGTTATCCAATCCAGATCTTCATCACACACCTAACCTACTTTTAGTGAGGCTGCCGACTAATTACTCCTTTGGTCTCTCATCGCTCTTCTCTTCCATTCCATTCTACACAGTGCAGTCAGATGAATCAGTCTATAACCTCCTTTATGTGGCCTCCACTAATTATCTTCAGAGCTATCCCTCTTGTCACCCTATCTTTCCAATTAAAATCAAAGTGAGCACAGGCTTTGGAGACAGGGTGGTCAGACGTATTTCTTGATTTGCCCAGTCAGTCCTGCCTCATCACACCTGTTGCCTTGGCCTAATCACTACCAGTGTTCCCTTTTACTTTTTAAATGCCCTGGTTTAAATGATGGACTAGATGGTCACCCAAATCAGGTGATCCTGAGTTCAAATTCCAGATCTGATACGTAATGCTGTATGGCCTATTTAATATCCTTGGGCCTCAATGTTCTCATCTGTAAGATGGAGGTAATAATACCCATTGTTAAAAACTAATATGTGAGAAGCCCTGAACAATAAGCCTAGCACATATTAAGCAATCAATAGGCAGTTGAGATAATTCTATCTCCCTCCAAACAAGACCCCTCTAATCCAGCCAGGCTTCTCCCCTTGTCCCCAAAACCAAACATGTTGCTCGTGACCGCCTGCATCTTGCTGATGCTATTCCTCCACCCATCAAAAACCTCCTTCTGTCCTTCAAAGCTCAAGCTTGAGGTCCTCAGCTGACTTCCCTCATCGCTAAATACCTACCAGTCGTCACTCACTTGTGACATTTAATGATCCACCCGCTTATATGTTCCCTGGACAATTTATTCTCTGCAAATACATTTGTCTCCTCAACTACAAACTATTCTTTCCTTAGAGCAGGAAAATTCTCTCTCCCACATAAATGCTGTGACCCTCTAACCCAGTGCCACGCACCTGTGTCAAGCACTTGTGTGCCCTAAACACCTGTATGCTCTAAATGAGATCCAGGAAGCTAGCATTCTCCTAAGAAGAATAGTTTCCTTGAAAAAAGAATCTAGAGATACAATCATGGTCCTATTCATAAGAAGTTTTGCTTTGTTTTAAAAAATTCCTTCTTGATTAAGTCCCAAAGGGAGTGGGGCTGGGAAATCAGACTTCCTACAAACTAAAACACAATTCCAAATCATCATTATTGTTAAATTTTAAGACCCCAGTCCTTCTAATGGCACATTAAACATCAGACAAATATGATTCCCTGCAGCTCTAAGTCCTTAATTCAGTCTGGTTTTTAAATGTGCAACCTATTTTTTTAAAGTCTCATTTATCATAATAAAAAAAATTAAACCCTCAAATACAGTCAGGTTAGGTAATCTGCATACACAGGAGACCAGTGGGTAAATGGTTCGAAACCAGATGATCAAAATATCTTTCTGGTTTTCTTCTAGGTCTTAACTTTATGCTTCCATCTTATATGGGGGTAGAGTGTGACTTTAGCTACATAAGAACAATAACAACAACAAAAAAATCTTTGCTTAGGGGAAAAAATAGTCCAAAGACAATAGATCAAAATATAAACAGAGGTTATCTTTGGGTGGGAGAATGGATACTTCTTTTATTTCTGCTTCTGTGTATTCTGTATGAATATATTCTGCTTGTAAAATGGAAATAAGGAGTGCCTGGGTGGCTCAGTCAGTTAAGCATCTGACTCTTGGTTTCGACTCAGGTCATGATCTCAGGGTTGTGAGATCGAGCCCCGCATCCGGCTCCGTGCTCAGTGGGGACTCTGCTTGGGATTCTCTTCCTCTCCCTCTGCTCCTCACCCTCTCTCTCTAAGACAAATAAATAAGTGTTTAAAATGAAAATAAATAAAGGTATGTCTATTGTGTTAGTAATGAATGATACTACAAATGATTAAACAATTCGCTTAGTCAACAGAGACACATTCATTCAATGACAGCTCCTGGTATACTCCAAGGATCAGGAATCCATTTGAACAGCAAAGGAGGCACTGCCTTCGGTGTTTGGAGAATCCTCCCTGGGCCCCTTTCCTGCTTGCTTATCCTACCAGCTCTCATTTGGCTGTACTGGCTTAAACAAGCAAGCTTCCTATTTCTGGGCCTTAGTGGTCTCATCTGTACAATGGAACTAATACATTGGATGATTATTTCTGACTTGATGATCTTCCCCAAATGACAATTTCTCTAAATCCAAATGGTCTAGTGGCAATTCACAGTAAACAGATTAGGTAAAGTGTTTCTGCTCTCATGGAATCAATACTAAAAGGACTGACTCTGCGACATAACTAGGTACAAGGCATTTCACAGACAAACTCCCCAAAATGGGAAACAAACGGATGGAAACACAATCAATCTCACGAGTAGTCAGGGATATATATTAAAGTACTAGCATATTATGTCTCTTGCAATTAATTCTTTCTTTAAAATGCCCAATACATTTCTGGTGGTGGCATAAACCCTCACAGGACCTCCTGGTAAATTGATAACTCTTTCTGAAACTTTGAAAATGATCAGATCTTTCCACTAATAATAATTCTCCTTGGGGCAAAGAATTCTAAATGCCTGAATAACCCTGAGTGAACAACTGGAAATCAAAGTAGGGAGGGAGGGGTTGGTTTCTAAGTGATTCCATTCATTTTCTCCATGAAGTCTGAGGTCACTGGCTGATGGAGGAGGGCATAGGGTAGAAGTTGGAGAAGAGAAGAGAAAGTAGGTAAGTAGGAAATGGGAACATTCTTGGATGTACATTTAAAGTGAGTCCAGTAGGCACAGTTAGCCGCTCTGAAATCAACCTGAGAAAATGGCGCAACCAGATTTGGAATTCTGTGAGAAGAGAATCAGGTGGGCGGGGTGGGCAAGGGGAAATGCCTATAATGCCCACAAAGTGAAGGTGAGGGGCTCCCAGAGTGAAAGTGGGGGTGCAGAGCCGGAGAAGAGTAAGCGAGGAGGTGGCCTGCTGTGTTGGGTCAGGGAAGACCACCACTGAGGAGGAAGCCCGGGCAAGAGATCTCGAAGATGCCAGGGAACCAGCCGCGGCTCAGAGGATGCAGAGCACGCAGGTAGAAGGCACCAGTGTCGGGAGGTGGCTTAGAGTCTAGGAACTTTCTAGGCTAGTAATCATCCAATGTATTAGTTCCATTGTACAGATGAGACCACTAAGGCCCAGAAATAGGAAGCTTGCTTGTTTAAGTCGGTACAGCCAAATGAGAGCTGGTAGGATAAGCAAGCAGGAAAGGGGCCCAGGGAGGAGTCTCCAAGTAATCCCACAGTGAACAAGTGGGCTGTGCGGGGGTGCATCCCCTTACGCACACAACCGAGATGTACTGAGCACGCGCTAGGTCCCAGGCACCGTGCCAGGATCCGGGGACACGGTGTCGGAGGGGTGAACAAGGTAGCATAACACGGCCCCCCATCGAGACGTTTAGAGTTTAATAAGCAAGATAAACAAATGTTTACTATTATACCAAGATATGTGCTGCAAAGGAACACGAAGCAAGGGAAGGGAGCAGGGAGAGGGGTCCTCCGTTGGTATGGCCGGAGACAATCTCTTTGAGGAGATGACGTTTGAGCGAAGACCTGAGTGGCGTGAGTGACAAGCCGAGCAGAAGAATGGTCCAAACAAAGGGAACGGTAAGAGGGTAAAGGCCTGAGCTCGATGTGGTGTGGTGTGTTCCAGGAGGAGCAGGGAGGCCCGCTGGTTTCACCATCCCTCCACGCTGTGTGAGTCGGGAGGCCACCACCACGGTCCAGGTGATGCGCGGCCTCACGAGGGGGACAACGGCCCCGACACAGAGAAGGGGCCAGATTTGACACACATGCTCACAGCAGAAAATCTGGCTTTTCCGGCTGACAGACTGGTTCCTGGGAAGCCTGGTCTGTTCCTGTTATTGCAGTGCAATTCTCGGGAGGCGCTCATTCCTGAAGTCAGCTATGAACTTGAATTTCAGCGCAGATACTCATTTCTGCTTAACCTTCCTTCTATTGCACGAGTTATATCTGGAATGACTCTTTTAAAGAAATGCAATTCCCTGCGACACAGGCCTCCAGGGCAGACTGACCTACTGGGGCGCTGCAGACGTGGCTGCCTTAAACGAGGCATGTCACAATAATTCCCCTCCTAGCGGCCCGCTGTCCAAATCTCATTAGGCTGAGTTTCTGGGTCAGCCAATTTCCAAGAGGCTATTACAACACACAGCGCCCTCTTCCCCAGGATATACAAGGCTATTTACTTCCAATCAGGTCTGAAGAGAGCTTTCATCTCAATTAGTAAACACGGGCCATGGAATCAGCGACCCCATCAAATTAAAATATTTTAAAATTGAAATTCAGGAACTTCCAGATTCCTCCATGATGTCATCGATGCTAAAGAAATGCCAGACAAAAAAATACACAGTTCTGCCACCTTTTGGCTCCCAGGGTGGACTAAGAAACTTCCCCCCCACAGAATGACTAACCAGAAGTCTTCTCTCTCAAGCTGCCATCTGTAAGCTAATCACCACTCTCCTCGGGAGGCTCCAGAGACTTCTTTCACCTCGGCTGCTGCCCTGGGTCTTCTCCAACCCTCCTCCTCTAGTTTGAAATTACGTAGTTCTTATTTTTCTTTAATCCCACTCAAATAAGAAGTTGGCCTTTGGGGATTTCTTATTTTTATTCCTACTCTGTAGGAGAACATGAATAGGACGAAAGAAGAAAGACAAGCCAGCCCAGGGACAGAAGCTGCAACTCCTTAGCTCCCTGTAGACAGAGACGTTCTGATCTCTGGCTCAGCCTCCCCCACCCACCACGTGCTTTTGGCATTTGTGGAAAAGGAAGACGTGAAGCAAGGGGCGCACGGGAGAGTCCTGTCCCGGTGGCTAGAGGCAGAGCCGTTTGTTCTAGAATGCCCAGAAGCCACCTACAATCGCTTAGGCCCGTTGTTCAGGTAACACTCAAAAGACTAGAAGGAAGGCTTTTTCCCTCATGTGCTGTCACCAAAAGGAAACTCTGAGACACAGTGGACAGCTGCCTTAACAATGTCCTGATGGAACTCAAGAAAGGCCAGAAAATTCCAGAAAGCAATGAGGACGGGTGCATGAGAGGAGCGCTCACCAGCAACCACTCGGGTTCGCAGGTCACTCCAGGCTGTAGGAGATGAGCATTTATAAACAATGTGACCGTAACAACTCGCACTTAGCCTTTCTCACTCATTCCGTAAAATTTACCCAATTGACATGAGTCAAACTGGGTAAAAGGGGAACTCAAAATGATAGACTATTAGAAATTACAAATGAAAATCTGTATTTCAAACCTGCAGGGTATTTCAAAAGCTACAGGATAAAGCCAAAACTATTCTCAGGGGATATTTTACAGACAAATCTATTAGGAAATGAGAATAAAAATGGAACAACTATATGTTTAACCCAAAAGGCTAAGGAAGAAAATTCAGTAGACTTGTGAATGCAGAAGGGAAGAATTCTTAAAAACAGATTGACCAAAATGAACATAATTTTCCATTTCAAAGGCACGTGGGGAGCCGGTAAAGACCAGTCCTTCGTTGCGAAGTTTTTTCTTGTTGTGGCAGAGAAGACTGATGTGGAAAGCAAGCAATGCAATGTCGGAAAAGGCACGTGGAAAAGATCTAAAATCCATGAGTAATAACTGGACTTGAACCTACATATCAAAAGTTAAAATCATCCTACTTATTTTCCTTCCTAGACTTCTTGGAAGTAGAACTTACAAAGCGAGGTGCACTGCGTGATCCCACTAAAAGATATCATGCAATAGCCTAGTCTAAAAGCATGCATGACAAAAAGAGTAAGATCCTGAAATCAGACAGACCTGAGTCCAAACTTCTGCTCTGCCCACTCACAAGCTGTGTGATCCTGGCTAAGGGCGTTCCTCTCTCTGAGCATCTATTTGCATATATGTAATAGAGAGATGATATCTGCCTTACAAGACACTAGACAACATCATTAAGATTTTTTTTGCATTACTAATGTAGGATTAAACTGGATCAACCTTTATGGAGTGCAACTGGGCAACATCTATTATGGGTGCAAATTCATGAAATTGTAAGTTAACCTGGCAATTCTATTTCTAGAAGTATATCCTCCATATGTAAGTTGCACATTTATGAAATAATTAAAGTGATTTATAACAGTGTTTGTAGCAGTAAAATGGCGGAAATGAGTTAATCAGTAATGGACTACTTCTACAGCAATAAAAAAAGGAATGAGGAGTTAGCTCTTTATATACTAATATAAAATAATGACCAAGTTGTATGTTTAAAAAGAAAGCAAGGTGCAGGGCGCCTAGGTGGCTCAGTCATTAAGCGTCTGCCTTTGGCTCAGGTCATGATCCCAGGGCTCTGGGATCGAGCCCCACATCGGGCTCCCTGCTCGGCGGGAAGCCTGTTTCTCTGTCTCCCACTCTACCTGCTTGTGTTCCCTCTCTCGCTGTTTCTCTCTCTCTGTTAAAAAATAAATAAAATCTTAAAAAAAAAAAAAAAGAAAGGTGCCAAATAATACATAAACAATACGTTATCACTTGTGAAGAACAGACCATGTACACATTTTTTGCTTGTGTATGTAGAAAAGACGTCTGAAAAGACACAGACACACAAATGCACGCACAGAACTGGTAACAGCGATCATCTGTAAAGAAGCTAGCTGGGTGGCTGAGAACCAAGAAGGGGACAGAAGCTTCACATTGTATATCTTTTTGTACTTTTAAATTTGTAGCCACATAAATATATTGCCTATTCAAAAAATGAAGTATTTTTAATATTCAGTGAGATACTGGAGCAAATCAAAGTGGAAAATACCAATAATTCAGCTGGAAAATAAGCCAAGGCAAAAAAAGGGAAGTTCTTTGCAAAACGAAATATAAATGTATAAAAGGATATGACTCACCAGTGATTAAAGATACACAAATTAAACCATGATTTTTTTTTTCCTATAACGTGTCAGACTTGCAACGATAAAAAATCTTAATAACCAGAGTTGGAAAAATGTGTGGGTGAGCTCACATTTTCATGCACTAATAATACTGGGAGTGCAAATCGGTATACAAATTAGGGAACCACTTGGTAATATCAATCAAAATTTTACATACACATACCATGTGCCACAGCAATTCCTTATCTAGAGGTTCCTCCTATTGGATTTACTTGCCCAAGTATGCAAAGCTAGACATTCAAGAGCAGTCTTTGTAGCAGTGTTTGAATAGCAAAAAGAACTGGTAACCTAAATATCCATCAAAAACAGTGAAATGCATTGTCTAATCAATGGAACACTGTATAGCAGATGAGGAAAGAGACCTAAATACCATCACTAGGGAACAGAATAAACACAACGTGGCTTACTCATACAATGGGATGTTGGTACAACTCAAATGAATGGATTAGAATTGATGGGTTTCAACATGAATAGAAACCCAAAACTTGGGGCGCCTGAGTGGCTCAGTCAGTTAAGTGCCTGCCTTCGGCTCAGGTAATGATCCCGGGGTCCTGGGATCAAGCCCTATGTCGGGTTCCCTGCTCAGTGGGGAGCCTGCTTCCCCTCTCCCTCTGCCTCTCTCCCTCTCTCTCTTGCTCTCTCTCGCTCTATCAAATAAATAAATGAAATCTTTAAAAAAAGAAACCCAAAACTTAACAGCGAGTTAAAAACAACAACAAGCAGACACAAAACAAGACTCACACACAAAACAATATTTTTTGGGTATAGTGAGTACATAAAAACCTGCCCTGAGAAGAAATAGTGTCTGTGGAGAAGAAAAGGAGGGAAGGCAGGAGGGGAAGGGGATGTGAATGGTATGTAAAGGGGATTCCGATTTTGTCAATTATGTTTTCTATCTTTTATTCAAAACAATCTGACTACTTATTTATTCTGGGAGCATGAGAAAACTACCAATGTTTTATAAATTTTTTTTCTCTGTACTTTCCTGCATTTTGTGAAGTTAAAGAGAAAGGAAATGGATATCTAGAATAATCTATCAGATATATTAAGTTTGAAAAGCAAGGGACAAAGAGCATGTTGAATAATTCCTTTAAAAAAATGTGTGTGTGTGTAAAACATTTTGTAGATGCTTATTTTCACAGTCTAGAACACAGCCTGGTACTTGGTAAGCACTCACCAAATACCTACTGAATGAATGAATGAATGAAGAAATGAATGAATAGCTACATGCAAAACTTGTTAGTAATCATGACCTTTAAATGTTATTTGCTTTTTTTAAAAAAATATTTTATTTATTTATTTGAGAAAGAGAGAGCAAGCACATGAAGGGGGTGAGGGGCAGAGGGAGAAGCAGACTCCCTGTTGAGCAGGGAGCCCGATGTGGGGCTCCATCCGGGGCTCTAGGATCATGACCCAAGCTGAAGGCAGATGCTTAACCAACTGAGCCACCCAAGCACCTTGTTATTGCTTTTAATGTGTATATATTGCTTTTATATTTAAAAATAAAATTAGCTTTAAATTATTTTAATAAATACTGGGCACGAGAGCAATGTATATAATTGGACTCATGCGGTGATTTGAATTTAATTCAATATTTATTCCTTCTCAGTCCAGGTATCTCCAGCACTTCTGGTCACCTTTAGTCTGGATCACACATGATGTTCCTCACATCGTAGCTGTTCCTTGCTCTCAAGCTATTCACAGATATTTAATCACTGTTAAGTTTGGGAATCCTTTTGGCTAAAAAATTATAAACTTGAGTTTTCCCATGAAAGTAAAAAAGCAGTAGCCTCAGAGATAAAGTAATAAGTGTCCGAAATACATAGAGCTATCATAAAGTCCATGCACTTTGAATTCTACAGTAAAAATGGAGCCACCCACTGCAACTCAGGTATGTAAAGTGAAGCATTAGGATTCCAAGAAAGCAGAGCTGCGTTAACAGCTGACAACACAAGAACAAAAGAAAAAAGTTGCAAAGCTGACTGTAAGGGAAGTTATAGAAGAAAATTATAAAGCAAAGCAACATGCTCTAGAAAGACACACAGCCCCGAGGGTTTTACTGTATAATAGCTCAGTGGTATCATCATGACAGCAGTATTTCAAGAAAGTACACATAGCAAGTGCTCAACTTTTGTGAATAAATAAAGAAATTTGGTACAGAGGGAAAAGTAGAATGTTTTTTCAAGTTCAAAAATACCAAAACAAAAGCAAGAGATTACGAAGGATCTCTGGAGGGCCAGGCATTGCTGGCATCAATAAGTTTATAATCTAGGACTGCAAACTATCAAGAGGCAGTGTTAAACATGGAACAGTGGGAGTGTGCAAGTGATATAGAAAGAGTACGGACAAAATAAGGAGTTAAGAGGTTCCAGATTTCCAGAATAGGGATCACACGGGAAAGGTTTTTTTTGTTGTTGTTTTTTGTTTTTTTTAAAGATTTTATTTATTTACTTGAGAGAGAGAGAATGAGAGACAGAGAGCATGAGAGGGAGGAGGGCCAGAGGGAGAAGCAGACTCCCTGCTGAGCAGGAAGCCCGATGCGGAACTCGATCCCGGGACTCCAGGATCATGACCTGAGCCGAAGGCAGTCACTTAACCAACTGAGCCACCCAGGCGCCCCTTGGGAAAGGTTTTAAAGAAACAATAGGACTTTTGCCAGGAGGCAAGGGAACGAGGTGTCTGATCTTGAAGGGGCTTGGGGCCTCACGTCATGCAGGGACTGCAGTGAACAAAGAGCAGGTAGAGAGGAACGACCTGTGAAAATGCTTTAAACCTCTGGCCTCCAACAAGCAATGCCAGGTTTTCTTTTAAGCGCTCATGGAGGCGGGAGCTCCTTCCAGCGAATACTACGTCATGTGGTTGTAGACTGGCAGAGAGACCCATTTATACTAGTAATTTCTCCTTTTTTCCCCCATTTCAGCACATCTCATTGAGTCTTCATGAATGAAATGATGCTGTGCCGCAGATCATAAATGTATAAATGCACACTGAGACCTGGGGAGCTAACCCCCACTTTCCAGCTGCCCAGACCACCCAGCCATCAGGTCCTTACCTCAGAACACATGGTAGTGCACCGTCGAGCACCGTGAAGTGACCGCCTCTGCCGGGCACACGTGGCCCTCTGCAACACCAGGTCACATATCTGCTTACTGGGTGGATGCATTTGCTAAGCCTGTGGCAACCAGACGTCACAAATGGAGTGGCTTAAAACACAGGAATGTATTGTCTCGCAGTTCTGGGGGCAGAAGTCCAAGATCAAGGAGCGGACAGGGCCACGCTTCCTCCAAAGCTTCTCGGTCTCTCCTAGCTTCTGGCAGTTCCTTGGCTTGTGGAAACATCCCGCCAGTCTTCATCTGGCATCCTCCCTGTGTCTATATCTGTCTCCCAATTTCCCCTCATAAGGACACAAGTATTTTGGACACATTACTTTATCTCTGAGGCTACTGCTTTTTTACTTTCATGGGAAAACTCAAGTTTATAACAGGGTTAGGGGTCCACCCTACTCCAGTATGGTCTCATCTTAACTACTGGCATCTGCAACAACCCTGTCTCCAAATGAGGTCACATTCTAAGGTACCAGGGGTTAGGACGTCAACTTCAACCCAAAACACTCAATTTGCGGGCGCCTGGGTGGCTCAGTTGGTTAAGCGACTGCCTTCGGCTCAGGTCATGATGCAGCCTGGTTTTTGTTGTTTGTTTTTGGTTTTTTATAAGGCTGGTTGGGTTAAGGTGAGGATGGTGGTGGGAACTCCTTTTATTCTTTGAGTTCAGATAAGACTGAAGAGCTCGGATCGTGGCCAGAGTGCTCAGCAGGGAGTCTGCTTCTCCCTCTCCCGCTCCCCCCTCTTGTGCTCTCTCTCTCTCTCAAATAAAGTAAATAAAATCTTTAAAAAAAAAATTAAATTAAAAACAAACACTCAATTTACTCCCAAACTTCTGTCTCTTTATTTATAATAAGTTCAATGTGTAATTAAATATTACACAAACTGAGGAAATATGCACATAAAAAGAATGAGCACAGAAAATGAAATATTCTATAAAGACTTAATAAAGACCAGCCAATTAGATGAAATCACGTGTGAGTTAACTGTAAAAGTTTTTGGGAAGAAAAAGCAAACTAAAAATACACAACTCTGAACTCTTAAGTGTTTTCTTTGAATTCAAAGAAATCAAAACAAAGAAGCCAAATTACAGAGGATACATTTTGGCTGCTATTTCATATCAGAAACACTAATCATGAAACTTCAAACAATTAGCTCAGGCTAAAAAAAAGTTTTCAGGCTTGGCTCTACCTCAAAAGGTTGGTGAATGAATGTGTCAAGTTCCTTGTTTAAAAAACTTTTCTAGTTCAGGCAACACCCTAACAGGGACAGACCTGGAAAGATGTCTATGAAATACTACTAAGTGAACACTTGCTGTTACGGAACACGCAAAGTATTCCATTTTGTTCCCTAAGATTTTTAATAGACCTGAAAGCATGTTTGCAAACAACATTGAAAGACTGGACCCGTTATGAATGAATGCAACTAGACAGTGATCATTAGTGCTGCTAACATCACAAAAAGGGAGACAACCAGACAGATAGTATCCGTATCCTGGTGCAAATGTACAATACCACATATAAAGTGCCTTTGTCCCCAGAATGAACTTGTATCTGATCTTTATAGGAAATGCAGAAGACAGAGAAGTATGTTAAGAACACCATGAAAATGGAATCAGCGAAGTTCAGCCTATAAGAAATAATACAGGGAAAATAACTAGGTTCTTCAGCAAAAAAATTGCAAGGAGGAAAAAGACCTAGAGGTGCATCCTAGAAATTAAACAGAGACAGGAGACGTATCAACCTATTGCAATACATGGACATTATTTGGATCCCAATTCAGCCAAACTGTATTAAAAAATTACATTTACAAGACAATCAAGAAATCCGAACACTTCAATACTTTATTATATTGAAGAACTATTGTTGACTTTCTACAGTGTAAAATCCAGCATCTTTATTTTTAGGCATAGGTACTGAAATATTTACAGATGATATGATAGAAAGACTGAGACTTGCTTCAGAATGAAGGAGATGAGTAGGAGGGACAGGTAGAGGTAGAAACCAAACAAAATTGATCATGAGTTGAAAGTTACTGAAGCAGGCTGAAGTTACTGAAGCAGGTTTAGATGAGGCCTGGAGGTGGAGCCCTCATGATGGGGTTAGTACTTTATAAGAAGAGGAAGAGACCTATGTGCATGCGGGCTCTCTCTCCTCCACGTGAAGATACAGCGAGAAGGCTCAAACCAAGAAAACGACTCTCGCCAGACACTAAATCTCCTGCACCTTGATCTTGGACTTCCAGCTTCCATCATGGTGAGAAATAAAACGCTGTTTATGCCCCCCAGGCTGTGGTATTTTGTGACAGCCGCCCAAGCGGACTAAACAGGCCCCAACTGGAAACCTCCCAAATGCCAAGCCAGTGGGATAGATAAATAAATTACAGTATATTCATGTGATAGAAGAGTATGCAACAGCAAAAATGAATATTTTCAGCCATATGCAACAATCTGGGTGACTCCTACAAATAAAATATTGTGCAAAAGAGGGCAGAAAACAAAGCGTATGTACTGCGTCCCAGCAGGTGTAACTCATCTATGCCATTGAAGGGCAGGAGACGGGTTACCCTTGGGATGAGTTGGGGGATAATGAGCAGGAAAGAAGACAGGGTTCTTCTGGGAGCTTGTTCTTTTCCTTGATCTGGGGGCTGGTTACACAGATGTGTGCAGTTTGTGAAAAGTCATCAGGTTGTAGATGTAGGTGCACTTTTCGGTATGCATATTATGCTTCAACATAAAAATATTTTAAATATTTTTTAAATTAAAAGAAAGACTTTGATTTAGTAGATATGGGGTGGGACCTAAGAATCTGTATTTCTAATAAGCTTCCAGGTGATGTTGATGCTGTTGTTCCAAATGTCACATCTGGGGTAGCACCGAGCTAGGCCACTCGAGTCCAAGTGCCTGAGAATTTCCAGGAGCAGGTTCAGTGGACAATGTATACTCAATATGACCTTCCTCCTTAGCTTAGGTGAGGGCAACAGGTCTACTGAGTGATGCCCGCCCTTCACTGTCTACAGAGCCTCATGGGAGATGTGTTGGCTTCTCCCCAGGCTCATGGCCTGACAATCTCCCAGGCATGCAGGGCTCTAGCCTCGGTGTTCTCCAGGCCATATCCTATGAATCTCTGTCTCAACTCGCATCAATCAGGCCTCTACCTAAGCACCTGGAATGCTCTCCTCTGCTTCCTGAACCCTTCCACACCCTATGGCTCAGTTCAATTGCTACTTCCTCCATGAAGCCTTCTCTTGGCCCCATCATGACTAATCCCTCCTCGGGACAGCCATGAGCCCACTTGATCATGAGCAAGGACAGCCAACCCTGCACCACAGCCCACTACGGAGGTGGAGATCTCCTCCCTCAATGTCAGCCTTTTGAGAACAGAGATACTCAGTCAAGGCCATCTCTGCCCAAACAGCACCAGGCTTGGCACGCAGTAGGAGCTCACTACATATTTGCAGGATTAAAATATGAGTGCTTGGAATCAAATAGTCAGGTTTGACTCTGGTTCCATTTTTTAGAAATAGGGCTTTGGTCACATTACTTGATATCGCTGGGCTGCTGGGGAGAGCTAAAAAAGCGTGTGTGTGTTGAAAGGTGGTCTTCAAAAAGCCATGTCCAAGTCCTGACCCCAGGAACCTGTGAGAGGGACCTTATTTGGAAAAACGGGTCTTTGCTGACATAATTAAGTTAAGGATCTTGAGACGATATCATCCTGGATATAGGGTGAGCCCTAAATCCAATGGCAGGTGTCCTCATAAGAGAAGGTCAGTGACACAGAAGGGGGCCGTGTGAAGAGAGGCAGCGATTAGAACACCTAGAGCCACTAGAAGCTGAAAGAAGCAAAGATTCTCCCTTAGAGCCTTCAGAGAGAGCGTGTTCCCGCCAATACCTTGACTTTGGACGTCTGGCCCTCAGAACGCAGAAAGAATAAATCTCTGCTGTTTTAAACCACCCGGTTTGTGATCATTTGTTAGGGCAGCTCTAGGAAACCAGAAGAGTGGGAGTCAAATAAATACTTGGTCTTTTGTCTGTGTGATCATCAAAGTCTGACATTAGTTCAAAAGCTTTTAATGAATATGAATTTTATACATTCAAATTTTATTTGACAAACACACAGCACTTAATGTATGTTAGACACTGTTTTAGTTGCTTTGCAAACACTATTTCTTCAAATATTATGACGCCCCCAAAAGTACCATGATTATTTATTTTTTTCTTGAGAGAGAAACAGAGAGAGAGCAGGGAGAGGGGCAGAGAGAGACAATCTCAAGCAGACTCCGTGCCCAGCATGGAGCCCAACGTGGGGTTCGATCTCATGACCCTGAGATCATGACCTGAGCAGAAATCAAGAGTCGAATGCTCAACCCCCTGAGCCACGCAAGCACCCCGAAAAGTACCGTGACTATTTCCGTCATTTTACAGAGGGAAAACTAAGAAACAGAGAGTTTAAGTAACTTGTCCAAGGTTACAGAGCTAGTAAAAGAGCCAGGATCCAAACCCAGGCAGTGGCTCCAGAGTGTGAGTTCTTCACCACAGCTCAAGTACTGGGCTCATCCCCGAATCTAGATCCCCTTCAAGCAGAAGATACGTGGCGAGCTTGCTTGACCTACCACCTCTCCTGCTAATGTTCACCCCACAGCCAAGTTCAGACCCAGCACCACCTTCCCTGTACAGACCACACTTCACAGCTACTCTCCAAGCACAAATTGTAGGACTTCTCTTCCGCTCAATGCCAGTGGACAAGCGGCGTTTAATTCCACATTGGCTCCGTCCAGCAGATGCTCCAGTGGCCTCTCTTTATTTACGTTCGTACTTAATCTCGCATTTCCTGCATGTACTTAGAGGATTCCTAAAAGGACATCACCGCTGGAGACTAGAGGAGTGGGGAGCTTTTCTTGTGTCTTTTTGTGGGCTTGGCACACATGTCCCAGAAAAGCATAGCCTGCCTCTGTTGATTACACGCATAAAGTCAGGAGCACATTCCAGCAGGACCTTGTAGACAACGTTACGGGGAATATGGTCAATAGGACTGGGTTTTCTGTTTAGCTGCAAAAGCTGTTCTATGAAGCAGAAGACACGTGAGATGGATTAGAGCAGTGCCCGTTACAGTCTGGGGACGTGTCACCTCCCCCCCAAACCCGCCCCACGCTCACAGGTCACTGGGGACATATGAATGCAATCTGTACAGCAGATCTCCTCCATAGAGGCAACATGGTGCAGCATTTGGGGGCAAAGTCATGGGCCCTGGGTCAAACCCTGAGTTGACCCCCTGTCCATCAGTGTGTGCAACCTTGGGACAGTCCCCGAGTCTCTTGAGTTCCTGATGAGCAAATACAAGCAGCAACTATGAGCCTGGAAAATAAAGCCTGGATTCCAACCCTGCCTCCACCACGACCCCCAATTGTTGTGGACCTCAACTTCCTCTTCTGTAAAATAAGAATAATAGTACCTAGCTCATAGAGTTACTGAGTTGTTCAAATCCCGGAAGCAGGCACATGATAACTGTTTGCTCTTACATAAATTAGGATGACAGGTGATGACAGTTGAACCCTGCCCAGCACAGTGAGTGACACCTGGGAGGAAGGATCACTAGATATTAGTTCTTTCCCTCAGTGACCTTATCTATGGCCAGGCCCATTGCCAATATGAGTGCTGTGATCTAAAGGAGACAATGCTGGCTTTGTTTGAATTAAGTAAGAACACACAGGTGTTGGATATAATAAAACATCCTGATTCCCAGCAGACATTGGCAAAGACATGCCTACTGGGCTATCCGCCCAGCCATCCCCTTTCCTGGGAAGCACCTCCCTACCTGTGGCGCCATGGAGACAGTGACGACTCCCAGTGTCAGGCCCACGAGGTGTGACCGTGGCCACCATTACTCAGTGGGTCTGTGGTTGGTGACTGGCCCAGGCAGGACTGGAACTGGGGCTTGGGACTTAAAGAGAAGAACCCCCAACCGTTCTCCAGGAAGTTGGCTTGAATTCTGCGATGCTGGCATCCTGGTTCCCTGCCACGAGGATGGCAGGAGTGGAGGATCCCAGAGGGAGGGGGGATGGGAAGGCGGAGGTGCAAAGGGATTGGGTGCAGAGAGGAGCCAAGGTGGGAGGCAAGGAGGTCCCAGAGTGAGCGCCAGTCCCGGTGGCTGGGTAGCACGAGGTAACCGGAAGGCATGATGATAAACTTCTTTTTGACACCTTAGCTAACAGGTTTCTGTTATCTGCAACGGAGGGAACTCGCACTTACTGCAACAACCTGCCCAGATCTCATACTCGGCAGAGGACAAGCTTCGCCCTTCCCTCCTCCCACCTCCCGCTCACCCAGCTCCGCTTTGGCACCTGCCAAAATCAGATTAACCCAGAATGCTGTTAGAAACAGGTCAACCGGCCTAAAAATCTCATTTAAAAATACACCCAAAACAGAGCAGAGAATAATTTTAGAGACTTTCTATAAAAATAAAAGCAGAAGATGCCTTTTTTTCACTTGCTCCAATAGAATAGCTCTGGTCTGGGTCATGATTTATACCAAATTCATCACAGACACATGAAATTGAAAAGGCACTGTTTACCATCCACACAAGATAATCTTCTGCAACACACACTCTTAGTGTGCAGAAATGACCATTTTTTATAGCAGCCTGCAGACCTTTTTAAAGCACTGTGGTAAAGTAAAAGGGAAAGAAATGAGCCACAAGGTAAGCTGTGGAATATAGGAGAAATAACTAGTATTGGAGACAGAGGTTTCTCAATCTGCCCCAGGCTAGCCATGTGCCTTGAACATGTACTCTTGTTCTGACTTAGCTTTCCAGTCTGGAAAGGGGGGTATAATAAATAGAAATAAGATGACCATTTACCACCATCATTTATCTCCCAAAGTTGTCGGGGGCTTCGAATGAGCTAACACTTCGCAAAGAATGCCTTACAGCAGATTCTGGGGACAGTGGCAAAGAACAAAGAAACAGAAGAACGAGAGCCTGTCAGACGTAGATGTTTTAGTGGAGGAGTAAAGACCACGCAGTGGACTAGCACTGCACCCAAACCCTGCCTTCTAGACCTGGTTCCGCGACTGTGGGGCTTGCAGGAAGACACAGCCTGCTGAACTTCAAAAGTAATGGAATGGCTTCTTACAAGGTAACTCCATAGAGAATATTCCTGATGGAGCAGCAGTAAGGACATTTTAGTGATCCCTCCTGGAGACATCTTCTTTTTCCCATGTCCCTTTCTGGCACCAATCTTGGCATCCAATTTGGTCAATTCTTCCTCTCAAATAATAATATAACTAGCAGCTACCTTTACTGAGGATTTTTATCTGTGCCTTTCAGGCATGGTTTTAAACATAGGCTTTACATATGTCATCTCATTTAAGCTTCACAGCTAAAAGCTACAGAGTGCGTTATGATTATTGTCATATTACATCTATGAGAGCAGAGGCTCTGAAAATTAACTTGGCCAAAATCACCCAGCAGGTAATAGGCAAGAGCTAGGATTTGAACCCAAATCCTTTGAAATGAAATCCACGAAATGGATCCTGCCTCTGTTTCCCCCATCACCTTTGCCTCGTGCTAAGTTAGGTGCATTATTACCTCCCTCTGGACCACTGTAGAAGACTCTACCTCCCTATGACCTTTCCTACCAGCTGCTATCGGATTCTTTTCCCAAAACCCAATTCCCCTTCCACCCTGGCTCCCAGCTCCCAGCAGGTACAGCACAGAAAGCAGGGGCTCTCAAGAAATGAATGAAACTTTGCTCATGTTGCCTCAGCTTCCTTCTCTCTATAAAACTCTCCAGGGCGCCTGGGTGGCTCAGATGGTTAAGCATCTGCCTTCGGCTCAGGTCATGATCCCAGGGTCCTGGGATCGAGTCCCGCATCGGGCTTTCTGCTCCTTGGGAGCCTGCTTCTCCCTCTGCCTCTCTCTCTCTCTCTCTCTCTGTCTCTCATGAATAAATAAATAAAATCTTAAAAATAAATAAATAAATAAAACTCTCCAGCCTGCCAGTCAGGGTCTGACCCTTAACAGACTTATTCCATGAATACCCATCTCATGGGTCCACTATGAACCACTGTCTCCTCCACTCTCTGGGCACGTGGTTCCCTGTGCCAGAAGCACCCTTCCCTCAACTCCCCCTGGTCATCCTGCCATCAACACCCTTTCTAGGTTGAATGAATAGACAAGCGACCCCTCCCGAATGTAAGCCATCACTCTCTTCTCAGTGTGTCTAAGCCCGGGACTCGGCATCCCTCTTGCAGCTTCAGACGGGGGATAGGTGTTTATGAAATGCAAAACGCGTTATGCTGTTTGGCTCAGACACAGGATATAAAGTGGAAAACTTCCCAGTCAAATAGCATGAGAAAAGGGAGCCCGGGCTCGAGGGTCCTCCCTTTCTCTTCCACTCCTGCACTGGACTGGGACTTTGCACTCAAAACACTCTACTCTTTCAAATGAAAGAATATACCTTGGGGATCATTCCCTCTGTGAAGTTGTTACTTCATAGAGGACTTGTCCAGAAGTCATCTGTTTAGGTTACTGTATTAAGTTAGTTAAGCTAATGAATAGGATTCCATTTCTCTCTCTCTCTCTCATTGTTGTTGTTTTTGCATCTTCAATTATGAAGATGTCTGCCTATGATCTGGAGCTCATGAAACACAATGGTCCCAGCAGGAAAACCCTGTCTGGTATATGTCCTTTATGTGGGAAAGCACCTAAGGGTACTTTGAGACCATTATGAGATCTAGTAACTGGATGAAAGAATTTAAAAAATGGGATGGTGGGAAAAAACCAACACTCCACAATGTCCCCTATGAAATTCAATATTATATTCTTTAAGCAACCTAATGATTTTTTTTTGCAAGGGGTAGTGCTACTCTGCTCTGGTCTACTGTTGAGACCTTCGGGAATTTCTTTTTCCAAAGTAATAAGTATTGATGAAGGTCAAGGGACAAGCAGTGCTAACACCCTCAGATTACAGCAGGATTTAAATTCTTCAGACACCTCCTTCTAGACTAATAATGGCGGTGGAGTTCAAAACCTGAGAATGTGTTGGATGCAGGATGCCTTTGACCTGATCGTTTGAATGCAAACTTTTAAAAATATTGCTTTCCTTTCTAAAATAAGTGTGACGAAGCCTTCCTCTGAAACCTAGAGGGGGCAAAATAAAGCAACATATGGGAAGAGATTACAGGATTAACTAATTACATGATATGCCTTAATAACACATGGATGCTTCACAATCTTTTTGAAGACGCCATTATAAATGCATATAATACAACTGAATTCTATTCCTTTTGCATAAAAAAAAGAAACTAAGACTAAAAACACTAGTAGGTATTTGATTATTCAATAATATTTACACCAAGTCTACAAATAAAGGAAGAGGTATCTATTGAGAATAGTGAACTTGTATCCAACATTAATAAGTGAAATATTTTCTACTTCCATCTTTTGGATTTTCAAATTTAGTCTTTCAAGCAGGGACATAAACAGTATGTAGTATTTGTTCAGGTTCTCTTCAAGGGCAACAGGGTTCAGAGTGATTTGTTTCACTGAATTGAAATTTAAATTAACAAAAAATTGAGAACTACACTTCAAACTGTTTTGACTGCTTAATCTGAGACAAAAAAATGTAAGACAATTTCAATATAAATGTATCATAATGAAAATCTGTAAACTGCCCATAACATAAACAAGTATTAAAGCTCACTAAATACATTCTCTCTCCCTCTCTTTCTGTCTCTGTCTCTCTCTCTCACACACACACAGACACATAATCCTCTTATGAATAATAGCTGACCAGCTAAAGAAGATGATAAGGATTACTACAAATTTTATAATTTGTATTGTATAACTTGTATTTGTATTTGATAATTTGTACATTGTATATTGTAAAGTTTAAAATTTGTATATATATGTACAAATTTTATAATTTGTATATATCATTTGTATATTGTAAATTGATACATTTATATATCAATAATAGCATTCAAATCTTCACAGTTTAAAGAACAAGCCTAGAATAGGTCTAACATGAAGTCAATAAAAATTTAGACTGCCAAACCCTAATAGCAGATATTTCCCACAGACCATTTAAATTTTCATAATCTCTTCCCTGAAAACACATACCCGCAGGATTCCCAGGACAGGGATTAGGGCGAACAGTAGCAATACTCACCATGGGTAAGGCACCATGCCATCAGAGTTCCCACAAGGGGCCATCCCTCCTTTCCTTACACTTAAATTCTTAGAACTGAAGCAAAGAGTTAGCCAGGTAAACACGGCGGGTCAGGCCTGCCGTTGTCCTCAGCAATGTGAAATTGTACTTTGTGGTGGGTCAAGGAGGGGTCAATCTGTAAGTGCTGGCCTAGCCACCAGAGGTGATTATTAACTCACCTGAGAGAATTTGCATTTTTACCCTAATTTTTACCTTTGGTTTGCACTTGAGAGTAATTCATTGCTCTCACCAGGAAAAAAAAAAAAAAAAAAAGAAGAGGGAGGGGGAAAAAAGAGCAAGAATTGGAAAACCAGCATAGCAACATCGTTTGATTTCACTTCTTATAATCACATTCCTTGACAACCTATTCAACCTGGCACCAGTGTTCCTAACTTCTGTCTCAATACTTTCTGCTCCTGTAAACTCCAATCACTTTGAATCTTAGGCTTTAAAAAAACAATATATAAATAAAATACTGAATATAAAACATATTTACTGTATCTTGATTAACCAACAATATCCCGTGTGCGCAGGTGAGTGTGTCTGGGGACAAACTCCATCTTTTCCCCGCAATGGGCACTTACCTTCGGGGAAAGCATTGGGCTGCACCACGCGGAGGAAGACGTGCACCATTTTAAAGAGAACGCCAATGGGCCCAGCTTTGTAAGAGTGCTTGGTCTCATAGTTCGTGGCAGGCAATTCAAATTCCAAAACACCAGAACCCTTTGTGGATGACAGCGGCCCCAGGGCGGAGGTATCCGAGCACAACTCCAGCAGCAGCAGGAAGCCTAGGAGGAGGGCCATGGCTAGCAGGGTCCCCCACGCATGAGGTAGAGCTGGGGGCCTCCGGCCTCAGAGGTTCTGGAAGCCTTGGTCGAGGCAGGAGCGTGCGTTCCTGCGCAGAAGAGGCTCGGCAGCAAGCGCTGGGTGTGCGGAGTCCACTCCCTTTCCTGGCCGGGCCGGCATGCAGCAAAGGGCGTTCGAGAGCCTTCTGCGGGCCCGGGTCCGGGTCCGGGTCCGGGTCTGCGGCTCAAGGCACCATCCCTGGTGGGAGAGAAAGACAGCGCTCAGTTCGCACGCAGCCCGCCTGCCCCAGGAGCTTCTGGAGAGAAGGCTGCAGAGCTTTAGAGCCCACGCATCAGCCTAATCCGCTGGGTGGGAGGCAAATGCAGAGCCTGCTTAGAGCTGCAGGGGCACGAAAGCCAGAAGGTCCGACCCCAGGGGCCAGACGCAGAACGCAGACCTTGATGGGTTCCGGAAACACTCTATGGTGTAGAGAAGGCTGTGCGGCCTGAGAAACAGACACTTAGCGAGCACTTGCTATGTACCCAACGCTGCTGTACGTGCTGGGCCGGCTGGACCTTGTTGAAGGCATTATCCCATTTACAGATGAGGAAACCGCCCCAAAGAGGACTTCTGGGGACGTGCCCAGGTTAGGGCTGATTAATGGTGGGGTCACAATTCAAACCTGGGAGTTTGCCTTCAGAGCCCACACAAAACACCAGAACACTGTTCCTACAGAGACCTCTCTCTGGGGCTCCCCGCAGGTACCCAGAGGCCGTAGACTAGATGCCTATTTTTTTTCTCCAAGCTGGTGCTGCTGTCCCTGCTTCTGGAAATATATCTTATCTGCTTTTTATTCTACTCATTTGCTCACTGACCTTGTTTCAGACATCGCCCTCTCCACCTCACCCCCAACCCAAACTAGAAGGCCTCAAGGGCAGGAGCCAAGCTCTCTAAGGCTGGGTCACACTGGAATCTACCTTTCTAACACGTTCACCAGGTAATCCTGATGGAAACCTTCGCCCCCAAGTCACTACCTGAGAATTACGGGTCCCAGTGCTGAGAGATAGGGCGGAGGGAGATTCCCCACCACCCTTTCTGGGAGAGAAAGAGTCAGGAATGCGAGAGGCAGCTTCCAAGCCAGTGTCTAGCGAGGGCAAGAGGCTGAGAGGGTCTCCAAAGTGGACCCTGTCCCCTTGTGTTTTGAGCCCCAGAACTGAACACAAGGTAGGGCACACAGTCGGGGCTCAGTAAGTTCTGCTGAATATAAAACTGAATAAGCCAAAATGACTCTTTGCTTGTGCCACTGTGTGGAACGAGGTGTATCAGAACACAACATCGGAGGGGAGGTGGGGTGCGCGGCTCGGACTCCATTCTGGGGTCAGGAACACCCTGATTCTCTTCTATTTTGTACATGAGATACATACTTAGTACCTTTCAAAGTAAGGGCAGGGTGCTCCTGAAACCACTGTGAAATGGGGGAAGGAAGGTCATCAAGAAAGTGACCCGTTGCACAAGGGGCCGTGATCCACTAAGTCGAAGAAAGCTGCAGACAAAAGGTGCGAATGCGTGAGCTGTTTGAGTGAAGACGTGAATTCGTATTTAATCTCCCGGATACTGCCTCATCTTCCAAGCCCTGTCCCACCCCAGTTACTTCTGCACAGAACTCCCAACAGAATGACCTAACCCCTCTCTTTATCTAACCATGGCCGCTCTGCGCCCTTACAGCTCCCAGTGCCAACCTCGTGAACCCCGTATCAGCTTCCTGTCGGCTCTCCACCTCGCCCACGGATACACCGGGACCCTGGTGACCGTTGCCAAAGGGCAGTCCCCCTTCCAGGCATGGCTGCCGCCGCCCCCTGCTCGGGCTCCGGAGCGCTCTAGCCTTCCACCGGTTCCCGTCAGAAGTCACCGCTGGGCACATTCAAACACGGGCCTGCTCTGCTCCATCTTCAAACGGTCGCCAGAGAGGACAAATGAGAGAGAAACAAAGCCAGCCCGCCTTCCGGGGCCACGCTCTGGAGCCTCCGCGGCTGCACGGGCGGAAGAGGGAGCTGGCAGCAGAGGGTGTGCGCGGTACGCAGGTGCAATAGGTCGACTCTCATGAGGCCGGCAGGCAGGCTTGCACACCACACACACTGACAACTGCCACACACACACCACACACTAACACACACTAGCACACACCACACATGCACACACCACACACACTAACACACACCACACATACACACACTAACACACACCACACACACTGACAACTGCCACACACACACCACACACTAACACACACTAATACACACCACACACCACACATACACACACCACACACACTAGCACACACCACACACACACACACCACACATACTAACACACACCACACATACACACACCACACACACTAATACACACCACACATACACCACACACACTAACACACACCACACACACCAGCACACACCACACATACACACACAGCACACATACACACACCACACACACTGACAACTGCCACACATACACACACCACACACACTAACACACACCACACACACTGACACACAGCACACACACTAACACACACCACACATACACACACCACACAAATACACACCACACACGCTAACACACCCCACACACGCACAAAACATGCATACACACAAAACGCATGCTCATATAAATATCCTGCACAATACACACACACTACACACAACACGCTCCCGTCTTGTTTTCTGCTAAAGGACAGGCGGGGAGCACAGCAGCCGAAAGGATTAAAGGCTCAGCTGCCGAGAGAGGCTGACTTCTTGCTAATGCCACCCGGCCTCAGCCAGTGACGGAGAGAACACAGCAGGAGAGAGATGGCAAGAGGCCTGCGGAAGAGCTATGAATAAACAGTTTCAAACTCTCTCCGTGAAAAAGCAGGGGAAGGCAAATCCCAAGTGAAATGCAGCCCCACTCACGGCTGCGAGGCTGGAAGTGCCAATTCAGCTGGCCGGCACCCAGAGCTACGTGTCCAGATTTCTTCACTTCTTCCTCCAAAGTGGCGGTCCCTCTCACATTTAGAGTAAATGTTAATACTAAAATCTCACGACTTAGGAAACACTAGATAATAAAAGTCAAGCCAAAAGGGATGGTCTGGGTCCTCACCTGTGAACCCCCCTGGGTGGCAGGAGCAGCTGGGAGCCGCTCCTGGGACAGCCAGCCTAAAACCCAGGCCAGCTCTCCTGGACCAGGAGCTGCATTAGCATAAAATGTATATTTATTTAAAATGCTAATTATTGGACCGAATTTCTGGAGATGGGGCCCATTAATCTGCATTTTCAACACTCTCCCTCGGTGACTGATTCTCAAAACAACTGAAGTCTGAGAACCGGCACTGTTCCTGAGTACTCACTCACCTGGCTTATTCAGGCCACTCTCCAAAGACACCTTTGGCTTCTCAAATACAACTGCAAGACAACAGATTCAAGGAAAAGTCCTCCAGATGCCCTTCCTATAGTGCATTAAACTGATCTAGCCCAGCTGCTGTGTGGGGGTTTACTCATCTCTATGCCCCCAGAGCCAGGCACACAGTAGGCACTCAATAAAGGATTGCTGAAATCAAACGGTGAGGGATAGAGGCAGAACTGACATGAAATGGTCATTTTTACCCATTTCAAGATTGTATCGAGCATTTATTAGCAGTCCCACAGCCTCTGGAAGGGAGGTGCTGGAGGGTCTGTAGCTATCCCCATGATATAGGCAGCAGACTGTCTCTTTACTGGTTTTGCACATGGCAGAGCAACTGGTCTACCATCCTGGGGCCATGCCTTCCGCTGGGACCCTCAACTTTGCAGGCTTTTGGAAACTGCTCGCTCAGAGGCTACCTCCTTACACAGGCACTAGACCAATCAATAAAGGCGATCTCACCATTTTTCTGATTTATGGGGTACAGATTCCTGGTTTCCATTCCAAATGCACTGAGTTCAAACTGGAAAGGGGGCCCAAGAATGTGAATTTTGAGCAAATACTTCACATGATTCTGAGCTTGGAGTCCAGAGAATGGCACTTCCACAGACACCAGTTTAAAAGCAGACATGGTGACTATCTAGCTTCATTTCTCCTTCTAACAAAAGGATCTTTGTAGTGGATATTTGTCACCTGGGATTTAGTTGCGGGGTGTGGGGGGGTGGTCCCGCAGCCCGGGAGAGCCTCCTGCCGAGAAGGGAGAGCTGCGGGGGAGCTGCTTAACTTCTGAGCCTACCCTTGTGAGTCCTGTGGGCAGAACCCTGGCATTTCATTGTGAGGTCAGCCGAGGTGCCCAAACTGTGCCCTGGGGGGTCCCTCACGCTCACCCAGCAGATGCTTATTCCTGGGCTTGTGCATGGGGCCCGCACTCAAGCAGAGGCAGTTTCTAATTCATTCTAGCAATGATGGCACAGTGCCAGCAGCCACATCCAGAGTCTTGTGGCGGCAGCCGTGGCCACACACCAATCGGGGGACCTGTTGCATGTCCTGCATGAGCTCCTGAGTCTGGCTAGCCAGGCTTCCTGTCACTTCTCTAAGCTACCCAGTCCCTTTCCTGCTAAAATTGCCCAGCGTTGGCTTCTATCGTTTGTAACAAAGCATCCTGACCCTTAACAAATCTGAGATAGCTCTTGGTCCCCTGCAAAACCTTCATCCTTCATATATTAAACAGTACCAATAAAATAATACTTGGCTTAAAGTCTTACTACTTTGAGCCAGTCCGTTGATGCACTTGTTTACTTCACTGTGCTGGAATGCACAGAAATAGTCCAGTGTGGAAATCATAAGGAAGTTCATTTAAAAAAAATTATGGGGACATATCAAGGAAGCAAAACGAAACTAAAGGACATTGCTGAAGTGACAACAGGCCACACGTTTGAGACGGGGCAGGGGTCTCTAGTCCCACTCATTAACCCGGTAACTTGAGCGGTTGCTTACATTCTCCCTGCTTTCCTTTGCTTGTCCATAAAGTGGGGGTTTGAATAGTGCTGGAGGGCTAGACACGGAGTAGGTACAGCACCAGGCAGAGAGCTGACAGTCAAAAAAGGGTCCGAACCACCACGGCCAGCATCAGTCCTTCACACTCCGCGTGGCCCTGGGCTCACCTTGACAGACAGGACAGCTCCCGGAGGATACGCAACAGAAAGTGAGAAAGAAAAAGAAGTAGTAACTTCACACAGTGTGAATCCACAATGATTCCCATACTCGTCTTTGAGCCACAAAAACAGCATTTGGGTACGGTTCACCCAACATACAGCGGCAGACGTTTGAGTCTCCAGCGGGGCGTTCAAGGACCCCCGATCGTTCACCTGCGTGTCTTAACGAAGGTCAGCCGCTGCCCACAGGCTCCCTGGAAAATCTTTCTGGATCGGAGCCGGGGCGGGAGTTACAGGAGCAACCTGTTGCTGCAAGAAGCTTGGGGCGCCGGCTTCCCCCAGCCTTTCCCTCCCACCCGCCGCCGGGCCGGGCCCCTTCCTGCCCTCTCTCCCTCCTCGGCAGGAGGCTCTCCCGGGCTGCGGGACACAAAAGAATGGGCGGTGGGGCGGGCGCGGGAAGCGAGGAGACTCGAGGAATCCGCCGCCGCCTGGGGGAGGGGGTTGCCCGAGTAACTTGGCTGCCCCCGCGCGTCCGCACGGGATCCCTGCCACCCCCGGAGGCTGCATCGGGGTCGCCAGGGCGAAGGGGGAGCGGAGCGGTGTGCCACCCCCTCGAATCCCCTTCCCCTCTCGGAGCGGGCTTTCGGGGAAACTGACCTGGGACACCCTGCCTCTCCCGCACCTCGAAGCTCGTTCTTCCGTCCACGCTTCCCTTTGTTGTTCCAGCCCGCGGCGCGGTACTGGCGAGGTGCGCCCAGAGCGAACTCAGTTCTCCACCCGGCAATTGCCGCAGGTCCCCAACTGTGCACACAAGGGGGTGGGGGCTGCATCAAGCCCGGGGTGCGTGAGGCTCTCCCACAGACGCCGGGAGACCGCCTCCCGCGGCTCCCCCCGGGCCCCCCTCCTGCTATGCTCTATTGCACCGCGTATTCCATTTGGAAAACCAGGGGGAGGTGACCCCTTTCCATCCCCGGCAGGGGAGGCTCAGTACCCCGCGCCCCCGGGGCACCCCCAGCACTCCGCTCCCCGCAGAACAGTTCCCAAACCCCTGACGAGCCTCCCCTCCGCCCTCCGCCTTCTCGGAGAGCGAGCCCGCGGCTTCGGGGGTCCCGGTCCCGCGTGCTTGTGTCCTGGTACCTGGCGAGCCACAGCCGCCGGCTCCCCTCCTGTGGCTGGAAAGAAGACCCACCACGCAGCCACCAGGCAGCGGGCAAAGTTTGCGCGCGTCCGCGCTCTGCCCGGAACTCCCGCTGGCCTGGCGCCCGGGCCACCTCGGCCACTTTGCAGCCGCCTGGCTCCCCGACCGCTCTCGGGGCTCGTACGACCTGCCGCGGGGCCGGAGCGAGCCCCTCCGTTCCCGATTCCCGACCCCACCTTCCTGCAGGAGGGTGCGCTCCGGCCCCCACCGTCACCGATGACGCCTCCCGGGCTCCGGGATGAGGACGCCGCTACTCACCGTACGCCGGGTCCAGCTCCCGAGGCGGCTCCCGCCGCCGCCTGCCCTCCGCTCGCAGCGGCGTTCGCCCAACTCTGTCCGGCTCATGAATGATTTATGAGCCGCTTCGGGGACCACCGGGACGGCTTCCGGAGAGGCGGCCCCGCTGCCCGGCGCGCCGGCCAGCCCCCGGGGCGCGGCGGGCGGGGAAAGGCGCCGGCCCTGGAGGCGGGCGAGCGAGGCCCGGGGTGCCCGCGGGGACCTGTTGCGGCCGCCCCTGCTCCCGAGCAGGGACTTGCGGATGGAGCAATGCTACTTAGGTCTACTCACCCCCAGCCGCAGAGCTGAGCGCGCGGCCAGGTGCCTGCCTGGGACCGGCTCGGTATTTTAAAGATAGCTAAGCCTGGGGTTCTGGACACGCTCCCGACTGGACCAGCAGGGCAGCTTCGCGGCGACGCCGGGAGGAACCCACCTGGCCTGGGCTGCGTGCATTTCCTGAGGCGGGAGTCCTGCTCACGCCTGCACGCCCTTCTCCCAGCACCCACGCCTCCTTCACCTGCGCAGAGCCCTCTACTTGGAACGCCACCACCCTGCTAAAAACTCCTCTCTCTGGTTCTAGCCCAGACAGGCCTCGGTGGACCCCCACGCCACCGCACCCCGGCCGCTTTAGACCTTCTATTGCCGGGAACCAAGAGACTTCTTTTCTAATTTACCCAAACAAAACCAAACCCAAATCATTTGGTTCCCTAGTATATTATGTACCAATCACGACGCTCGTGGCTGGAGCTGTAAAACCTGCACGAAGCAGTCCTTAATCCCATGTATACATACAGGCATGCGCTGTAGCACGAAGCACAATGCGCTTTAATTATTCGGTTCAGATGTGGGAGAGTCCCCGGACATCCCATCTTCACCTCTCTGCCAAGCTGCCAAGCTGAGCGGGTGGAAACCATGCACAAGTACTCACTCCCTCTCTAACTGCACCCACCAGTGTGCACCTCACACCTCACTCACCACTTCCTGTCTTGAATTGAGTACCATCTGGCAGAAAACGTAAGACTTACAGGAGAAAAACACCGTCAGGATGGTGTCTAGCATGCAGTAGGCGTTTCATGTTTGTGATGCGGGGGGATGGATGGATGGATGGATGGATGGACAGGACCATTTCCACCGTGGCTCTTTCACTAACCCCAGAATCTAGCATAAAACCTGTGCTGGAAGGAGCATTGTTTATCTAAAGTTTAAGTTGATCTTGTATGTGCATACTTCTAGGACAACAAATGCTGGGTCAGGAAACTTCTGGAAAGGACACCAGAGGCATGGCAAGTTTAGGTGGTAGTCTAATCAGGCCTGAGGTTTCTTCTCTGGAGCCCCCGCTGGTCAAGGGCCTCTGCTTCAGCACCCCCAGAGGCCCCTAGCACTTCTCCAAGGCAGCCCTCTCAGGGAGTGCTCCCCTCCTGAGAGCAGCCAGCTCTGACTTGCATCAAATGTTGACCCTGTCCCTTTTTATCACTGTGGCTTGAGCTGCTTAACCTCTTTGAGCCTCAGTTTCCTTGTCTGCAAAATAAAGACAATTATGCCTCCCAGGGCTCCTGTGTCCTCCTAATAATAATAATAAAAATAACAAAGACAATGGCAGTAGGAGTGAGCGCTAACACTCAGTGAATGCGTCCTCTGAATGAGGCACTATGCCCAGAGCTGTAAGTGCATTATTTTGTGTCATCTTAGCAAGAAAGACAGCATATTATCTCCATCTTAAAGATAAGGCTAAACCCATGTTCAGTCATTTGCCCGAGGTCACTGAGGTAGTAAGCGAAGCGCTGAACTGGAACCCAGATCTGGCTTGCAGAACCCATCATTGCCCTAGTGCACCCATGTACCGAGCGATAACATGAAACCCTCGGCCCTGGGCTCCCCTGCCTGGCAATGTCGTGTGGCACTCAGGCATCGCATTCAAATGATTGGCCATCTGTCTTCCCATAGGCACCGAATGCTTCAACTGTTTTTATCCATTTTCATATGCCTCCCTCCCTCCAGCACCTACTCTATGTGGACCAGTGGAGGTGTTCAATAAGTGAATGAATGAATAATAAACAGAACACAATATTCAGATCTGTTCTGAGCAGCTTTAGGCAGACAGTGACACAGGACTTAATGATTTATTCTGTTCAATTCGGCTTGGAGTCCTAATGCTACAGTCCCGCTATCTAGCACAACTGAATTTCTCTGTCATCTGCTACATGCAAGGCTGGAGGAGGTAATATTATTCCCATATATCCATTCAGTCATTAGGTGCACAAATTAGGTCTCCCTTTCTGAAATCGCTCATTTTTCCTGCCCAGATGAAATCTAAACACGAGGCAGTGTGACATCCGAGGGAAAGCCAGGAGATTCATTCAGATGCTGTCACTAACTACCAATGTGGTCCCTGGTAAGTCCTGTAACCTCCATGGGCTTCACATTCCTCAACGTCCAATAGCCTTGCTTAGTGACCGGATAGGGCTACAGGCTACCATTTTGGACCCTGCAGATACGGGACATTTTCAGGAACACAGGAAGTTCTATTGGATAGCGCTGGTTTAAATAGCAAACCATAATAAAGGGAAAATAACAGCACAGCTAGGGTAAGAAACTGAAGTTTCCACAGAAATTATCAGGGTTATGGAGCATCATAAATGAAGTGTTGAGATTAATCATTGTCAGAGTATACAACACTCGATTCATTCAACAATCTTCAATCTTTGACAAGCCGTTCCTTATGAAGGACTTTGGATAGTCTTCTCTGAGTCACTAAGACTAAAACAAAATAGGTTAGTGAGTATATTATTCTAATTAACCTGACATTTTCTACTATGAATAATGTGCTTGTGTGACCAAAAAAAATGGCAGCATGTGACCCTTTAGAAAATCAGGTTTGTGTCATCTCAACATGGGCTGCCCTGCCTTCTTAAGCCTGAAATTTGTGTAAGAGACAGCTAAGGAGGAGAGGGAGAAGTTGATTGGGGTGGGGGTGGGGGGGAGATTGTTCCAAATCGAAATTCTACTAGTTTTGAAGGGAATGGCTTCATGCAAGCCAGGGTTCACCTATAAATGTTTTACCTCATGCTTTCCTGTCCATCTTGCTTTCTCTCCCCTTGCCTCTGGGCTTAGAAACCAAACATAGCTTTGCTGATGTTTACTAACCAAAAGCCAAAAAAACATGCTTCCTGTAGTTCAGCAACCTTCAGGCAAGATTTGTAACTCATTCATCAAGCCCACTTGTACTAATTCAAAGGCAGAGGAAGAAAACTTCAACCCAGTTTGGACAAAGAGGAGGAAAGACAGAGCAGGGGCCAGACCAGGGCCAAGGCCAGCACCTTCGCGCCTAGATTCCGAACCTGGGAAGTTGGAAAACCCCGTCACACTTACTGGAGGCTGGCACGGGGTGGTTTTATATTTTATGTGCTGGATCTGCCTTCCAGTAATGGTTTCAAATAAATGCTTCATCTCTAGGGCTGGCTTTCATCTGCGCCTTTCCCTCTGACATCATTTTTAATATTCACTAACTCAAACGGGGCTTCCTAATTTGCCTTTGGTGACTGTGTGGGGAAAAATGAGGGCAGCAGAAGGAAAGGGAGCTACAAAGCGTGAGGATACTTGATCTCATTTTCTCAAGGAGGGCGAGGTTCTTTCATCTAAATGTTTGGACTGAGATTGAGGAGGGAGGTAGGCAGGGAAGTTCCACAATTTCTGGTTCTATAGTCATCAGTTTTTAAATCATATCCCCTAAAAGGCTCACCCAGGAACTTGTAATTTATACAACAGTAAAACTTACGACTCTGCTAAGAAGTGTTTTACCCCTCTGGGAATGATTGCTATTACTACTTCCTTCTATGAATTTGCACTTATCCCCTTCTCATTATCTGAAAACATGTATTAGCCGTCTGTTAGTCATTCATTCAGTAATATTGATTCAGCCCCTACTATATAGGTCAGGAGCTAGAGAGTCCAGTTACTCTGACCCAGAATATACTTATGGGAAAACAAGAAAACTTTTATCAAACACTTATTTACCCCATGCCTATTTTCCTCATCATGAGACTTTTTTTTTTTTAAAGAATTCTCTTTTGCTTCATACTCTATCTGCTACCTAAGCTATAATCAGATATTTATTTTAAGCACAATAAACTGCTAATTAAAACACTCACTTGGGCCAGAGCAACTAAAATGTTAAATTATAGCCCCACCCAACCTGAGGGCATTATGCCAAGTGAAATAAGTCAGAGAAGAGAAAAACAAATACTGTATGATGTCACTTACATGTGGAATCTAATAAAACGAATTCATAGAAACAGAGGTCAGATTTGCGGTGGCCAGGGGCGGGGGCTGCGGGTTGAGGGGGGAAGGGTGAAGGTGGTCAAAAGGCACAAACTTTCACTTATAAGTAAATAAGTCCCAGGGATGTGATGTACAGTATGGTGACTCTGGTTAACAATACTCTACTGTGTATTTGAAAGTTGCCAAGCGAATAGACCTTAAAAGTTCTCATCACAGGAAAAAATTTTTCTCAGTAGAACTGAAAAGCATAAAATGAAATAAAAACTATGAAATATGATATAAAGGATTATAGTTCCATTCAGCTACTTATTCCACAGGGTGAAGAAGAAACAGCGACTCTTTGTGGTATGGTGGGGGAAGCATGGGATGTAGAGCTTGAATAGACATGAAGACAGTTCTTGCTCTGCTCATTCATTCGTTCATTCATTCTCTCCCACATTGCTTATCCAAACATTCCACAGATATTGACTGAGCACCTTCTGTGGGCCAGACTGAGCAGAGATATGGCAGAGAGTAAAACTAAGGCGTAAGCCCTTGCCCTCCCAGAGCTCACTCCCCTATAGAGAACATGAAACATGAAAGCCACCAAATCAATACACATGTTCGCTATATACCCTTGAATAAGTTACTTAACTTCTTTGAACTTCAGTGTCCTCACCCACAAAATAGAGGTTTTGCAAAGATTAAATGAGCCAACACATGCAACAAGCCTGGCACAGAGTAGGCGATAAATGTCAGCTCTTATATCTGCGCTTTCTATTTCTTTGCCAAACTCTCTCTCACCCCCAGCCCCCATCCCTCTTTTTATTTCCAATTTCATAGATTAGCAGTGTGGGGCTATTGGATCCACAAGCTAATGCGCATCCCACGGATACTTACATATTATGCCCCAAGGATTTGCAAGGATCCAAGTCAGAAAAAAACATATTTGGGACATATTCTGATCTCTGCCCCGCAGAAGAAATTGTCCAACATTCGGAAATGGGCAAAGGAGATGACTGGCATTTTTTCCGGCAGAGTGAGCGGCATGGTCTAAAGGACCTTCAGGGAATTGCTAGATTCTAAGAAGCGTGTACCTTTCATTGTATTTTTATTGACTACTCTGTAGTACAAATCTGTAAGGATAGAAGTAAAATTATAGAACATGGATAACAATGCAAATGAATGTTCTCTACGAAAGATAATTTCATTTCTACCCTGTAGAAAAGATGACCCAAACACAACATTTTGGTACCCTATGGCTGGTGACAGGCTTTGCAGCTACTGGTAAATATTCATTTCGGCATTCCCGATTGTGTATACGACTGTCTGCTTTTCAATGTGTCCTCTGAACCGGTCATAACATCTTACTGGTTCTCTCACTAATTACTGAGCTGAGTAAAACCTTTGACATGGGTCCACTATATATTTACATGAAATGTTTTTAATTCCTTGAACCTTATAATTTAGAAACCCTAATGGAGCTTATGATCTCTAAGGAGACAAATAACAAATTTTAACATGAATTAATTTTGTTAATGAAAATTTGAATAAATGCTGGAGGGATGAAATTCTAAATATTTGTATAGATTCTAATATTATAATAACAGCCCCTTCACTGGGGCAGAGATGCTGCAAGCAGCACCCCAAATTCCCTGCCAATTTCTCTCCCAAAGCCTCCCTGCAACAAACCCATTTAGAGCAATCTTTGACCCAAGTGCCAAGAAACTGCTAGGGACAAAGGGAAAGATTTCAAAAAGTTAGATCACAATAAACTCTTTTTGACTGCTGGGAACCCAGAATGATTTGTTTAATTAATAGGTTTAAGGTTCTTAAAGACCAAGGAACGTGGTCTTTAAGAGCACATGTACAAATGTGGTTCTTGGCTCCACTCTCAGAATTCAAGTGGACCACCCCCCCATGAAAGATGGGGGTGCGTGGAGGAAGGACAGGTTCAGTGGAGCATGTGTGCAGGAACTGTGCTCAGAGACGGGTTAATCCCTTCCAATAACCTGGGTGAAATCTGGGAGAGTTCCAGAGTCATTTTCATTATGGAAGGAGAAAAAAATTACAAACGAAGTAAGAAAATTGTTCCAGATCAGGGTTTTTTAACCTGGGCACTCTTGACATTTTGAACTGGATAATTCTTCATCATGGGTAGTCCTGGGCATGCGGGATGTTCAACAGCATCTCTGATTTCTATCCACCAGGTATATGTAGCACCCCCCTCCCAGTTGTGACCATCAAAAATATTCAAAACCTGGAGTTCGATTTTTTTTTAAAGCATAGGAAAAATTATTTAGTTTGGGCAGATCTTATCAGATGTATTTAAAGAGGGACTTCCTCTTAAGCATTTGGCAAATGTTAAGGATTTTTGGACATAAACTGAAACATATCTGGCACCCAAGTCCCTTGACCCATTCATGTTATGTACCTGGCCCTGGGGAGGCAGCCCTCACGTTGACTCCACATCACCCCCAGTGACAGCCTGCCCTGGAAGACTTGCAAACTGAGTAATTTCAGGAAAGTAAATTGCCTACTTGTATGCCTCCTAGAGACATTCACAAATGTCCCGTGCTGGGTGCTGGGTGCTTGTTCTGAGTATAACCTGGCCCTTGGAGAAACTCGACAGTTTACTTAGAACTTTGAGCAGAGAAGCATTCCGAAAAAAAGAATAGGACTGTTAATGATATTTCCCATGACCTAATGGGAAAGTGCCTGACACATTCCAGGGCCTCAGTAGATCTCAGAGAAAAACAAGGGGAATAGGTGAAGCTCGAACCTCATAAGAAGGCAAATAAATGAAGGAGCAGTAAGATGGTGCTGCAAGGTAGGAAAAGTATGTCCAGTTCGTATGCTTGTTACTGGCTATCTGCTATCTGTCAAGCACTGAGCAAAGTACTTCCCATACGTTCCCTTATTTGATTAACCCTCCTAAGGGGGCATCGTTACCCCCATTTTCCAGAGAAGGAAACAGGCTCACTGCCCGAGGCCATCATTTTGTTGGTTTCATAATAAGAATAACAGTTACCATTTACCAGGGTAACCGTTACTCTAAATACCTCATTTAATACTTAAGGTAATTGTAGGAAGCAGGTACTAACCAAGCAAATCAAACAAAGGTCTGTTGTGCATTTGTTATGTGTCAGGCTGGCACTAGGTGGTAGGGACACAGCGGCAGAGAGCTCCTGCCCCCACCAAGTGTACAGTACAGGAGGGAAAAGAGACACTGACAAATGCTTACAGGTGGGATGATTCGTTTCACAGTCCCGCCTTCTGCCTCCCTGCTGGAAGCTCTTACGAAAGAATACAGATGGCAGCCTTGAGACCTAGGACTGGAAGCAAGTGAGCTTTTAATGAGCACCTAACCTGTGCCAGGCAAGATCTGTCCTTGGAACTCTGGGACACAGAGGTGACTTCAGCCCTATGCCAATGAGAAACTCTTGGCATGGACCTGGCCGCCCTCTACTGTCATTGCACTGTTAAACTCTATTAAATGGCAAATAAGAGTGGTGGTAGAGAAATAATTTTAAAAGAAAGTGTAAGAGGAACGAACAACAAAATCCTGGATCTGTTGGATTCCAACAAAGCGATGCTGATAAACCTGGGGAAGCAGGCCCTTGGAAAAACTGAGCTGAGGTTAGGGGATTCTAGAGCTTAACTGGGATAAAAGACAGAATTACGGACTTGAGGGGAAAAAAATTTTTGTATGCATGTCATTCTGCAGAACATTTCAGAAGCCACCTAACGCTAAAAGTGCTAAGATGCATAAAACCAAGAAGAGGATGTACTGCTTTTAGAAGTCTCTAATTTGAAGAAGTGGGGGGTGGGGGGAGATAAGAAAAATAAAATTAAAGTTGAATCCTAAGGAAAATATCCCCTGGTAAGGAGCCCTATAGATGCAAGGAATACTAATGTATTCCATTGTAAGCATGCACTGAAGTAAAATTTAAGTCAGTAAAATTACTGAAGCTGAGTAATAGGTATCAGGGGTTCTATTTCACACCAGTTTGAAATTTTCCACTATAAAACAGGTAAAAAAAAGAAAAAGAAACAAGCAAGTCAATGGCTGGGGGAAATAGGAAGTGGTACTGGGGCCTGTCCTTGAGCTGCAGCAAGGTCATGATGGTTGCTGGGGGTGAGGCCTAAGGGCTGAGTTGAATGTGGGGTGAAAGGCCAGTCAGCAGGCAAGAAGAGCGATCTGTCTCGTCTTGGCTACTTTCTGTCACATTAGTTCTTATGGAAGGACAATGGCAAATGCCTGGGAAGTTTAATAAGTTAGGGCCAGCTCCCTCTCGGTTGTGGACCGGAGAGTAACACAGATTCTGGAATCACGAATTGTAGAACAGATCAACGCAGGCTGGAGTCTGGCCCTGGCACCCCGAACTCCATGTGTCACCTTGGCCATATTACCTAACGCCCGTAAGCCTCGGTTCCCCTCACTTGTAAAGTGGAGTTAACACTGGGTTTTGAGGGCATTAAATGACATATGGTATATACTGGAGGGTTCTGGGAGAGCTGGTTCTTTCCTCCTGACCACTGCGCCCCTGATTATATTTAGGGCAGGACAATGATCCTTCTTCACACTCTACCTTGCTTTCTCCCATCCCACAGGTCTGTGGCTGGTTGGATTAATCAGAGAAAGGGGTATTGGAAAGACACCGGAGCTGTAGGTTATAGGATGGCTCTGACACCCCAACCCCCACCCCTAGCCCAAGAAGGCAGCTCTTCACTAAAACTGTACTAGGAGGTATAAGAGGGTCACATATCTCCACAGCCATCACCACCATGGAAAACAATCCGAATGTGTCCTACTGGCCTCCACATGCACCCGTAGACCCAATACACGTGTTTGAAAGCAAATCCCATTTAGTATCTTTCCTTTTGCCAGAGTTTTCTATCTCAGTGGCTCTACACAGTCTCCCAAGAGAGAAATTCAACCTTGCCTATATTTAGTATTTGCCATTTGTAGAGTTGCCCAACACGCATCCCCTTTTCTAGGTAACACAAACACCCCTTTGTGGGGAGCACTAGTGGGCCAATCCAACATCTTCCACCGCAAAAGCCAAAAGAGTATCTTCCCATTGACCTGTCATGCACTCAAGGCTCGGTCCTACCCAGGCCCCGCCACTTGGCCACTCCTGCCCCTGACTTTGATTCTGGAGTGTGTGATGCAGCAAAGAGGGCCAATCAGACCAACAGAGGGCAGCAGTGACGGCCGTGTGGGGGGTGCCGGGTGCCAACAGCCACGTCCTAACCAGACTGTGTGTGCTCACCTTGGTTCCGCATCTGCTCTCCAACCTCCTGACGAGGCCAGGAGCCAGCCACCCTTCCCGTATATTCCTTCTCTGGCTAAGATTGGCCAGAGTCGCTTCCTGTTAGTGCCTGGTTGATAAAATTGCTACCCTACCATCTCCTTCGCCTTCACTTTGCTTTCCAAGCCGTGTCTTTCTTGCCGGTCCCACGGTAACAGTGCTAACTCAGCCACTTGCACGTGTGTTGGGAGTCTCTCCCTTTGAGCAAATTGCTTAGGCCAGGACGCGGGGAAGGTGAATGAGTCCTAAGGCACAGGGTCAGATCCCATCTTTACTTAACATACTGATTTTATTCCTCATGGAGTTGGGCATAGACATGAATTTTTTAAATATTGCAATAAAATATTAGTTATCTTAATTAATGAGCTTTTGGGCACCCCCTAGTATTTTGGGCTGGCCCTTCCATGGCTCTATGCAATACTGGTCGGGACCAGAGCTCACCCACACATTTCCCTTCACTCACTAAACGAGTTTTTTAGGGCTCTGCTCTGCACCTGATTATATGAGGCTTTAAGCATGCAGAGATGATTAACACCAAGTCCAGCCCTCAAAAATGTCACCATCTCATGGGGGAAACAAATAACGGGCATTTTGAATTCTAGGTGCACCAATAGCGGGAGAGGACAAAGTAAGTATGGGCATGAAAATAGCAACAATAAATACTGAGTCCAGCCCTGAGTGGATCATGAAAAGGCTTCCACGGGCTTTAGTGCTAATCCTTTGGAATGAGATGTTCACCAGAGGGAGAACAAGAAGCATATTCTGAGCAGAGGAGTGAGCATACCTGGGTATATTCAGATTCAGTCCATGATACCATGGGGCTGGATTGTAATGTGCCTGGAACATAGTGTTAGAGAAAATGAATAAAGAGAGATGAATCTAGAGCAGGAGATTGGAAGGGGTCTGGGTTGTGAAGAGACCCATATGCCATGCCAAGGGATCATTTCAGACAATGTTAAGAACTACGGAGAAAATCAAACTGAATGAAGTAATAGACCAAGGAGACGAGGGGGGAGTTTTTCTGAAGTCGTGTCCAGATTTTAACTTAGGTGGAAATCTCTTTGGCCCTGGGCCTGCGGGCCAATGCTCCATGCCAACTGGGGTCGGGAGCTGGGAGTGCCGGACCTGACCCTTCCTCGGGCGAGAGACATGGACTTAGGGAGCTACCTCGTGCCTCTGGGCTCCCACTTCCTCATCCAAGAGAGTAATCTGAGCTGCTTCCCGGGGTCTGACAGTCTGTGATTCGTGGTTCTCCCCAAGTTCAGCACCATGTCCGAGCCACGTTGTGACCTGTAGGGAGCTTGATATTTTCATTTAGGAGACAGCCATTAAATTACTTGTTAATACACACGCTGTCCTCCTGCTTGGCAGCTTCCTTAGTCAGCCCATCCTGAGTCTTAAATCGAAGCCAGGAAGCCCGGGGTGTGACTGAGTGTTGGTATCTGGATATCATTAAGAGGTTTATAAGAGCTTATCCTGAGCTTCCCGGCTTCACTTCTTCTTGAGTCGGCTTGCGCTCCGGTCTAGCTTTCTGGACACCCCTCAGAGCACCCCATGCCGGAGACGACTCTGATCGTGGTGTTTCAAAGACATTCAGAGTAAGCGTGCACTCTGGGATCCACTGCCGTGCGGTGCAGGCTCCAGCCGCCCGTTTGATAGGACAAGTGTGTCCCCTGCAGGGTCAGTTCTAGGTGAAAATGGGAAGTAGGTGTGGGAGGAAAACTGCGGGCTTTGGAACCAAACAGACTACGTGTATGGCTTATTGGGTGGTTTTGGCGTGTCGTCTGATCTCTCAGAATTTGTTTTACAGTGGACAACATGGGAATAATGACGCCTATTGTACGGTTATTACAAAGGGTTTGTGAAAGGACACGCTTGGTGCTCACAAATACTTCCTCTGGGCTTCCTCTTGGAGGCTGCATCTCCGTGTTGTTCTTGGGGTGCTCTGCACTCCTCTGCTTTCTCCACCCCCCACCGCAGGTTTGCAATACCTGCTTCTTCCTCTTTCTCCTTTTGTCCAGCATGCCCCCTTCCCCGGGCATTCAGACATTTGGGGATCATCTCTTTTGCCCTGGTGATACCCTCTGTTAAAGGGCTAGACCACAGGATGCCTGGGTGGCTCAGCTGGTTAAACACCTGCCTTCGGCTCAGGTCATGATCCCAGGGTCCTGGGATCGAGTCCCTCATTGGGCTCCTTGCTCAGCAGGGAGCCTGTTTCTCCCTCTGCCTGCCGCTCTCCCTGCTTGTGCTCTCTCTCTCTCTCTGACAAATAAATAAATAAATCTTTAAAAGAAAAGGGGGGGTGCTGGACCAGTAACCTGGGTTAATTTTCCCAAAATTAACTTGCTCAGGTTTCAGACCTTCTCACTGGGATCTCATTAGGTGCTCATGACACCCTGCTGTGTGCCTCTGGCTCTCCCGTAAGGCCGGGCTGTAGTCGGGGGGTGGGAGTGGGGTGGCCCGGGAGCCCAAGTCTGGGCAGCACCTGGTGGTCTCAATCCCTCCCCTTCTGCTCTCAAGAAGGCTGGGCGGGCTGGGAGCTGCCTGCCTCACCTCCATCACTGCTATTTCCTGGGGTCCGTGAGGATTGTCTACACCCTTTAAGGTATCCAGGGACTTGGGGGCACCTCTGTCCTTGATGTGACCCTCTGTTGAAAGGACCCCAAGCTAGCACTGCCCATCTTTCTCCTGAGGACAATCGCTGGAAATGCTTCTTTTGTTTTTACCCATCACCGCCCCTCTCTGGAGATGACAGACATGAGGCCCCAGGATACTGGGTAGGACCAAATGACAAGGAGGATCGGAGAACCAGACTCGAATCCCCGTCTGGGACTGCTGCTCTGCCTGGCTAGTCTCCCATCGATCCCTGCCCCAAGCTTGAGTTACCTCCTGGGGGCGGGTGGGTCTCGACCCTCCAGCCGTTGCCTCCAGGGACGTGCCCACCACCTCAGCAGCTGGCCTGCACGCGTCCCATCCCAGCCTCGCAAATGCCCCCAGCTGCAGCAACCACCCGCAGGGGCGGACACTGGAGATTCTGAGATTGCGTATTTGGCCTCTTACATCAGAAGGGTTCAGTGCCGGCGTTTTGGAGGCAGGCCGCTGCGTATTGACCGCCCACTTCCGCTGGACGCCCTGGATCCCTCTGTGCTGGAGTTTCCTGGTCTGTGAGCTGTGGCTAATACTAGCACCTCATACGGCGTCAGACTGTGAGGATTCGGTGACTTAATAGGCACCAAGAGCTTGCACGGGGCTGCCATCTACTATTACTCAGCAAGCATGTACTGAGCACCTGCCGTGTGCTGGCTGGAGTCTTCCCTGACCTCACGGAGTCGATCGGTGAGGGGGAGGGGGGAGTGATTCAATCTCGGGTTTCTCTGACTCAGAACCACTGCTTTGCCCAGGACACAGGTGCCTCCGTCTTTTCAGGCAGAAGAAAGAAAGGAAGCCTTGAAACATACCAAGCACACCCTCCCTCTTCAAGGTCAACACCGAGCTTGGGCTCCGCTACTCCTGTTTCCCAGATGTGGTTCAAAGAGTCCCTGGGCCTCTGACTTCAGAGTCGACTGAAACCGTGGAGACCAACATTGCTGCAGAAGGTTCCTGTCCATCAGGAGACCTCGGGAGATGTCCCCCCCACCGCCCCCGCCCCGGGTCTCCCAGCTCCTGGGCACCCTCTGTTGCTCAGGATAGAGGAAGTGAGGACAGGGCACCCAGAGAGCACCCAGAGAGCACCTGGCCCACTGGGCCTCCAACTCCGGCCCACCCATAGCTGAGACCTGGGCCTGAGTTCTCCCACTAAACCCACTGTAACCCAAATAAACCTTCCGGCCCCTTGAGGCCTGCCTTGACACACCCTGGAGTTCCAGGCACAATACACACTTATATCGGCCTCCAAAATGCCCTGCGTGGTGGTTGCGGCCAGTCTCCTGAGGGATGCTGGAACTTGCCCAGCAACGGCCCGAGAGCTTCTGTGTGGTGGTGCCCTGCCCTCCCCTTCCCGCACAGCGCCCCTCGGGTCTCCCCCTAGCTCTGCTTTCCTCGGGCTCCCCTCACGTGTCCCAGTGCTGATGCAGAAGCAGCAGGATCCAGGAGATGAGAGCTAGAGAATTAATAGAAGATGGGTACCAAGGGTCCTGGATTCCTCAGTTCAGGGGTCTTTCCTTCAATCTCACAGTAGGGGACAAGAGAATATTGGGAAAAGACCTCTGTCGGCCCCTTCATCGTGGAATGGGGGACAGCGTGGGGATGGAAAGGTGGGGCTTGGGCCCACTGGCTCCATGACCCGGCACAAGTGATTTGCCTTCTCCGAGCCTCAATGTCTGCTCCACAACACAGAGCATGACAGGGCTGTGCTTCTTACAAAGCTAGCCCCCCATAAAAGCCTATTTACATCTTTGTTACCAGAAGCCCTCTCTGGAAGGACTTCTGGTCTGGGAACGTGGTTTTCTGCCAGTGATGCACGGGGACCCTCGAGTTTGCGTGGATGTTGCCCAGGCTCCCAAGGCCTGTTTCAAGGACAGCAAACGCCCAGAGTCAGTTACACGGGGTAGGTTACTGAATACGATTCCCACTTAAAAAGAAAAAGCATTCTATTCTCTACCCCAACGCAACATGTAAAAAAGGAGGGCCTAAGGAAAGCTCTGGCCTTGATGAGTATTCAAGAAGCATGCAAATCCCAAGGATGTAGCCCAGACTGCTCTTTGTCCACCAGTATCCATTGTCCCCTTCTTCTTGCACCCGGAGATGTTGAACTAAGCCGCACGTGTGGCCTCCTCGAGTAAGAATACATTTCCCAGCCATCCTTGGAGCCAACGTGCCCATATGACTAATTCTGAGCAAGCAGAATTATGCAGGAGTGGTGTGTGCATTCTCAGGAAAAGGTCCTTAGAGGATATATTAGTCAGGGCTTGCCAGAGAAACAGAACCAATAGGATATCTGTATGGAGAGGTGTTAGCAGGAATTGGCTCACGTGGTTGTGGAGGCTGAAGAGTCCCTCGCTCTGCCGCCTGCGAGCTGCAGCCCCAGGAAAGCCCGTGGTGTAATTCAGGCTGAATCTGCAGGCCTGACAACCAGGGGGCCCAATAATGCAAATCCCAGTCCAAGGGCAGGAGAAGATGAAACGAAATGTCCCAGCTCAAGCAGGAAATAAAGAAGAGAATTCCTCCTTCCTGGGCCTTTGTTCTGTTCAGGCCCTTAACAGATTGGCCAGTGCTTAACCACACTGGGGAGGGCGCTTTCCTTTACGGAGTCCACTGATTCAAATGCTAATCTCATATGGAAACATTCTCGCAGACACACCCAGAAACAATATTTAATCTGGGCACCTGTGGCTAGTCAGGCTGACAACTATAATTAACCGTCACAGAGGGAGAAGTTGCCCCCTTCATTTTTTCCTTATACCTGCTGGCCAGAATTTGCACTGATGGCTGGAATCCAGCAGCCATCTTGGGCCATGAGTTGACCTTGAAAATTAGAAGCCACCCACAGCCTAGCAGCAGCATGGAAGGAACAGCAGAGCACCACTCCAGCCCTGCACTGCCTTCCATTGGGATCATGACTGACAAATAAATCTCTGTAAGGATCAAGTTATTATTATTTGAGATTCCTCTATTACTTGTAGCCAAACTTCCTCATAACTAGATAAAATGCAAACATACCACACTCAGTGGCAGATGGTGGGTTCTGTGGGGGCTTCTTTATTTGCCGTTCATTTCTGCCTTTATTTGTCGAGCATGTTTGGACTTACACTCTCCCCAGCAGCCACAGATTTCATTCAGGAAAGGTCCAGCTACAGCTGCCACACCTTCGTGATGGAGAGCCAGAGGCTGGGAGGAAGGGGGATAAATTCCAAATCCAGAGCAGAAGATGATTCATCGAGCATAAATCTGTTTGACTAGTGGGAGCTCGTTTTGGGTATTCCATAGATCGACTCCAACAAGGCAGGGAATGTAATCATCTGAAAAGTGCCCTGTTTCCAGATCAGGATGGTAAGCGGGTGGGGTTGGTCAATCGGTGGACCCCTGGTTATTGTGTGCATACTATGAGCCGTGTTTCCTTGCGGCTTGTCATCACCGAGGTGATGTTTCTGGGGTACCTGTTTCTCTGAAGTGTGAACGTCACGGTTTCCTGTGCAAAGCCCACAAGTCAGGGGCTCGGAGAGCTGGGGCTGGCTCCATCCCTGCCACCTGCCCACCGGGTGCTTGCAGGTAAGTTGGTTAACTGCTATGGGCTTCTGCTACTTCTTTCAGGGCCGTTGAGAGTTTCCCCACCTTTACGCATGCTCCCTGGGAGCGTTCCTTCGTTCAAAGCAGTGCTATTTAGGGTTGTCCAGGAAATTACACTCTCAGTGGAAATTCAGGAACCTTCCGTTAGGCCCCCAAAATAATTCACGTAAATAAATATGAGGTTTCAGTTGCAGTTTCTTTTTATGAAAGAGAGGAGACATTCATTATAGTTGAAATAGTCACTGTTACCATGTTTTTATGTCCTCTTCGACCTTTTTCTTTTGGGAACCTCTTTGAGAAGCAGTGTCATTGAAATGTGTTTCCAAAACTTATTTGGTGATAAAAATCACTTGGGGTTCTTGATTAAACTGACAAACACACAGAACCAGGATCCCAAGTCGATCTTGGAGTTGCAATTCTAGAGGTTGGTGTGAGGCCAGGAATCAACACTCGTAAGAAGTGCCCAGGGCCTGGGAGTTTCTTGCGGTCAGATGAATTTGGGGAGCACCTGCTGGGCAAGTAATCTGAGAAGTCTGACTCAATGTCTGATGCTCTCTTTTTAATGATGGAAAAATCGAGGGCCAGAAAAATGAAATGGCTCATTCATGAGCCGTCAGGTGCTGGGCCCACATAAACCAAGACTTGAGTTCAGGTTCTGAGGCGACAAGGAAGTTGGAGAGAAATTTGAACCCCAATCTTCCCGCTTATTATCTATGTGATCTTGAGCAAGTTTTCTATTCAACTCACAAAGTATTACTTATCAAGCATCCATACTATGTGCCAAATCATGTGCTTGGCTTAAGTGCCTATGGGTGAACAAGAGAGAATCCAACCTGCCCTTGGGTGTTCCAGAGCCCAGAGGGGAGACCAACAAAGAGCTCTCAAAGGTGAGGATGGCAGCTTAAGTGGAGGGGGACCCTAGAGAGGCACCCAGCCCACCCAGCTTGGTCTGCAGGGACAGGATAGGCTTCCCTGAGAAAAGGTGGTTAAGGGCTCAGAGGATGACTAAGATCTGCCAGGTGAGCAAGTGGGTGGAAGGCACTGCAGGTACCAGGAAAGAGGCAAAAAGACCAGGTAAGGACCTGAACCCAGGCCTCTTGAGGAGTCAAAGAGACAAGTCCAAAGGCGATGGGCCCCCAGGGAACTGGGGAGGGAGGCTGGGGCAGACCACACAGACCATGCGGGATCTCTTCTGTGCGTACGTGCTCTGTTCTAAAGGCAAAGGGAAGTCACTCAAAGATTCCGACGGTCCTGGTGCCATCAGGTTTTGAAGGCTCGTTCCTGAGCCTCTGAATCTTTATCTGTAAATGCAGGGCGATAACTTGCCGCCCTGCTCTCCCTCTTGCCCGCTCGTGGGCTAATTCTCCACCCCAGGGCCAGAGCAAACCTCTCACAATGGAAGCCAGATCCTGTCACTTCTTTGCTCAAAAGTCCCTGGTGGTCCCCTTCTCAACCCACACTCAGAACGGTGTCCAAAGTGCCCAGTGTGGTCTCTGATCCTCTGCCCCCCTCCCTGGGCCTCCCTGCTGCTTCCCCTCAGGCTGTGCCCTGACCCGGCCCTCTGCCTGGGGCTCGGCCCTTGATAGCCCCACACTTTCCAGGCCTTTCCTGACCACACCCCTCTTCGGGGCACTTCCACCTGTTGTCTCATACATATGAGAGGGCGAGCTCCATGGGGGCGGGGGGCTCAGTGTCTGTTTGCTGCCGTCTCCCCAGGCAAAGCTACCAGCCCATGATATTTGTGGGTAAATGATGGAATAAGACCATAATACCCATCTCACACGGTTAATGAGAAGCTCGAATAGCAGAATTACTGTATACATAGTACCGGGTGCAGAAAGTACTTAGCAAATGGAAGCTTCCTTGTTTCTTTCTACTCTATTCCCTCTCCTTCCCCAGACTCCCAATTAGAAGTCCTTCTCAGGGCACCGTACACCCCTGGGCCCCCAGTTGCCCCTAGCCCCTTGCCCTGCCTGCCAGTACCAGGCTCTGTCCCTGACTGCCCGGCCCGATCCGTGCTCCCCAGTGCTGGCTTACCTTTGTCCCTAGAGGAGGAGAGGGGTGTGCCACGTTTACAACACATGGAGCTGAAGGGGTTTGGAGGTTGGCAACTCGAAACTGTTCATTGTCCTGTTGCCCCCGGACCCTGTGTGGTCAGAGGCTGGGTGTGGCCATCACGCGCGGGGGGGTATCAGATGCATGCCAGGGCATGCAATGAATCGGGACCATTTTGCAGGTGCAGAAAAAACTAAGCCCTTCCCTTAAGCCTTGACTGATGGCTTCTTTTCTGCTGACCCTGACACAAATAGACTGTGAGCCCAGCACTGTGGACTTGGGATCACGTGCAAAAAGCTCCCTTCCCTAACCTAACTGTGAGGTTCACAGAGCTGGCCGAGCAGTCTGCAGGGGGGAGGCCCGGGCAGTGTCCCCGGAAGGCTCTCCCCTCCTTGCTTCTTGCTCAGACCTCACAGGGGTGTAAATAAATAAATGGGGGCCTGTAAAAGCCTCTTCAAGAAAGCAGAGCTGTGAGCTGCCAGGGAGCCCTTAAATCCACCTACTTCAGGAATGTTGAGCCTGGGGCTCTGGGCTGGCTAAGGAGTTGGGACGTGGGCACTGAACTTGGATGCAAGGTGTTCTGGGTGTCTGTGTGTTTCCGTGCTGGAGAGAGTCTGTTGCTTTTTTCGATTCTCAGAACCCACCTGTATAAACGTCCTGGAGATGAGAATGAACTCACGTATGAGCATAGGGTGGTTGACAGCTCAGCCTCCTGCCGTCCCCAGGACCTCCTGCCAGGTCACCAGTACTGTTCAGGATAAAACAAGCGGCAGATAAACAACAGCAAACACAGAAACAATACAAACCGAGCTTAAAAAAGCAAAGCAGAGCAAAGGGAAATACGCCAACACGTTAGCCATGACTGTCTCAGGGAGCAGGGGGACGAGTCTTTTCCTTTCCTGTTCTTTTTTGGATTCTTCCAGATTTTCTATTAAAGAAACATGTGGTCCTTTATCATTAAAAGAAGAAAGCTTTCTTTGAAGGGAAAAAAAAAATCACTGTAATTGTATAAGAGTATCTCTATTCCACACTTTTTTCATATTTTTTTAGGTTCTTAAAGTTTTTTTATTGTTCAAGTTTGTAGGTGAAATATATTTTGTTAACCAACTTTTCTGGAAAAAAAGCATAGAAGTTAAAAAAGCATTACCGTTCACTCTGGAAGTATTTCGTTTAAGAAGTTCATGGAAATGCTCTAAAGGACAATTGTCATGTTCTGGTAAGTTCCAATAAAAGGCAGAGTGCATTATTTGGAAACATGCTTTTTTTATGGATAGGTTTTTTGTTTTTTTTTAATTTCATGTAATCAACTGTAAAGTCTTATTTCCTCAGGGACTGAGCTAAATTCAGTGAGCTAAATTTGCCCCGAGATACCACTCCAGGGCAACTCTCTTATTTTCTATTCTTAGCTTCAATGGGGGTTTTAAAAATATCCATTTTAAACGGTGGCTTCAGCTGATGAGCCCAGTGTCTTAGCTACTGAACTTGGTAATTATAAGATTTCCTAGAATAAATTTAATTGGCAAACAAATTCTTAAAATCAGCTGTTATTGTTGCTTTAAATACTTCTCTTGCCTTTTCAAGCCCTGGCAGAGCTACCCTAGTTGTTCCAGCCTCTGGAAAAATGTGAATTAGACATCACCAATTTATGGGACCTCATTGTAGCCAATTGTTTTGATTTGTCTGGGGCAGGTGTCTATGTAGTTCAGAGGCTCCTAGCACAAAAAGAATACAATATAGGTTATTTTCATCCTTGTGGGAAAAAGGCGTGCTGTTTTTATTTACCTTTTGACATGTTAAAATCAGATTTACAAATCCATAATGTTTATGTCTAGTGATGTCATCTTCTAGAATTCTATGAATTTATAAGGATTAAAATAATTTAACTGAATATAAGCCATTTTGTCTTTAAATAAGTTGAGATTTTACTTACTTACTTGACTTTAAACCCTGGTTCTGTATCTTACTAGCTGTGTGACCCGGGGCAGTTCACACAGTGTCTCTGACCCTCATTTATAAAACAGAGATGGGGGCGCCTGGGTGGCTCAGTTGGTTAAGCGACTGCCTTCGGCTCAGGTCATGATCCTGGAGTCCCTGGATCGAGTCCCGCATCGGGCTCCCTGCTCGGCGGGGAGCCTGCTTCTGCCTCTGACCCTCCCCCCTCTCATGTGCTCTCTCTCATTCTCTCTGTCTCAAATAAATAAATAAAATCTTTAAAAAAAAAAAAGAATAAAACAGAGATGGTAATATATCTATGCAGTAAGACTGCTGTGTTTTGGAAATAAGGACTTTGGAAAATAAAGTACGTGGTGGCATTTATTAGCACAGTGCGTATTTAAATTTACTTCCTTCCCCCCAGCCAATTCTCAGAGAATAATGTCAATTATATTCAATTAAGCAAACACTAATTGAGCACTTACAGGGAAAGTGTGAGAGACACCAACACTCTGTCCGTAGCTTTAAGAATCCCACTGTCTTGTAAGGAGGACAGAGACCTGCTGTGTCCTAATTACTCCAGACTGCGCAAACTGCTTTAAGTGCAGTATAAAGAAAGAGCTCTGGTTCTAAGGGAAAGGAATATTCGTGTTACCTGGTGTGATTTTACAACAAGCCTCAAGAGCCTCAAGCTGGTCCTTGAAGGATAAATAGTTCTGGTCTGAAGGAGGAGCCAGGTTTTGGAAAGCAGAGAATGGGGAAAGAGCACGGGGAGTCGCCAAAGCAGGAGCAAAGGCAAGGCTGGAGAAACGTGTGGGGTGTGTGAGGGAGCCCTGCCGAGGGCTGGGTCTCCTCAGGGGAACTGGTCAGGCAGCGGACAGACGAGTGTGGACGCCATGGCTCACAGCTCGGTGCAAAGAGCTGTGTTGTCAGAATCGCCTCTGCCGCGTTCCCCTCCCCTTGAAGTGGCCTGACCCTCCCTAAAAGCAAGGCTTGGAACTCTAGTAGAAGCTCAGCAGACATTTATCACCCTTGATCACTGACTCAGCAAGTCTTTATTGAGTATTGACTACGTGCCAGGCCCTGTCTGAGGCCCTTGGGAGTCAGTGGCGAGCAAACACACAGTTCTTGCCTTCATGGGGTTTACATGCTCCCAGGGCAAATGGGCAGCGGTCACGTAAACAAATGCATGTCTTGTAGAATTTAATTTTAGGCAAGTAGTGCTGCAAAGTGAGAGAAGGTGTAGGGAGACACAAGAGTTGCTCAGGGGGTGCTCAGGGACGTCTCTCTGAGGTGATATGTGAGCCAAGCGAGTATCGGTGGGAAGAGGGTTTCTGGGAGAAGGATAGCAGGTGCAAAGGCCCAGCTATGGAGCTGCTTTAGGTGCTACTGGGACAGTAAGGAGCCTAGGCAATTTCAGTGCAGTGCTAGAAAATGGGGCCAAAGAGGTTTGAAGACACAGAGGAAGGTTTCTAAAGCCAGACTTGACCCGGCCCGCGATCCTGCTCTGACCCTCTGAGCTTGGTCCTCCTGGAGTTTGAAGGCCTGTGTTGACTTCCCAGGACAGATTCTCTTGGCCCCTGCTGGCTCCCTCTGCCCTGACAGGACCCTCTAACCCCTATGTGGCCACAGCACACACTCCTGGACACCAGTCTTGGGAAAGGAAGCCCATGGAGAGGGGCGCCTCCCCCACTGGTGTCATCAATCCTCATCTTGGTTTTCTTTTCTTTTTTTTTTTAAAGATTTTATTTATTTATTTGAGACAGAGAGAATGAGAGAGAGCACATGAGAGGGGGGAGGGTCAGAGGGAGAAGCAGACTCCCTGCCGAGCAGGGAGCCCGATGCGGGACTCGATCCTGAGACTCCAGGATCATATCTGAGCCGAAGGCAGTTGCTTAACCTACTGAGCCACCCAGGCGCCCCTCTCATCTTGGTTTTCCGGGGTTGGTAGCAGGGGGAGGCTGTCCACCATGGGAGGGCCATGCTCAGTCTCACCCCTGAGACTCCCCTTTCCCCCTGGGGTATCCCTGGACATCCACACCCATGATGTCCAAGGCCCTGCCCATTCTTTATGCTCTCTGACTCAACCCTGTACACAGAACTTTCCCTCAGTTTGTCCCAGCCCAGCTGAGACAGGGCTGGACTGTTCAGCAACATTTTATAGGGAGTCTTGGGAGCACCAAGCTCTGGTGCTTCTGGGAAGCACCAAGCTTCTGCTATAAGCAGAATAACTGGCAACTACCATCAACGAGACTGCTTCCAGAACCCTCAAGGCCACACACACTGTCCCCTGTCTGGCTCAGTCTCTTCCTGGGCAACCGCCACCACCCTCCAGCACTTGGCACCCCTCCTTCCTACCCCCGGAGTCCAAGTCCCCACAGAGGGGCCCACAGAGAAGAAGATGGCAACTCCTCACCAGTTTAAGGCCCGCGTTCCAAGCTACTTCCTGTCCCAGCATCCTTTTCTTCCCACCTGACTGACATCAAGAATGTCCACTCCCATCTGGGAGACCCTGGCCAGCACCCCCAGGGGTGCGGCAGCCCCAGCTTAGCCATATCAGAGCACTGTCCCTTCAGTGTGATTCAGAGGTCTCAGATACTCTGCGGGAGGGTTCCTCACAGCCGCACCTGCTACACCTGGACTCGGTCTGCCCCTGAGCTGCTTGGGGCAGGAACTCCCACCTGGTTATCTCTGCCCACCAGCCCAGCACGGCGGGAGCCAGGGAGCCTGGCAGGGCTGCCTTCTTGCCCCACTTACCATCTCTGTTTTACAGATTGGGAGCATGAGGCTCAGAGAGGTGGCGCGCCCCCCTCGAGGGGCCTCACCTCCGGTAAGAGGCAGAGATTTCGGCTTCCAAGCCTCTCCCATGGGACCAGCTGCTCTTCTCGGGGCTGGGGGAGTTCAGGAGCTCTGGGGTTTCCCCACACCCGGAACAGGCTGCACCCTCGAGCTGTAAGCACAGCTTAATTACAGATAATTACGCATAATTATCTGCGTAATTATGATTATTCGCTGCCCTTCTGTGGTTAGGTGGCAATGGTGACAGTCATCTCCCTGGGTGCCCGGGCGGGGGGCACGAGGCATCTCATTCTCTCTCTCTCTGAAGCAATCTGATTCCCGGCAGCCAGAAGGAAGAAAAGCCCAGTAGCACATTTCCTTATTTTAAACCGGGGAGCTTAGCCTTGAGAAAGTAAATAAGGTGGCTGCAGAAAGTTGTGCAGAGTGAAAATGCGTGGCTCTGGGTGGCTGTCCCCTTTCCCACACTGGCATCGTCACATTGAGGCTCTGAGTTAACTGAACCCCTCCAAGGGGTCTGCCAGCCCATGTTTGTTCACCCATCCCAGCCTGTCCACACCTGCGGGAGGCACAGGCAGCTCTCAAGGACGCTAAGCCTCGGGACGCCGGGGTGGCTCAGTCGGTTAAGCGTCTGCCTTCGGCTCAGTTCATGACCCCGGGGTCCTGGGATCGAGCCCCGCATCGTGCTCGCTGCTCCACGGGAAGCCTGCTTCTCCCTCTCCCACTCCCCCTGCTTGTGTTCCCTCTCTCGCTGTGTCTCTCTCTGACAAATAAATAAATAAAATCTTAAAAAAATAAAAAATAAAAAGGAAAGCAAGGCTCTAGGAAGCAGAGACAGCCCAAAGTCATCCAGCTAGTTAGTGAGGAGCCGAGAGTCAAGCTTGTGTTGTCTCTCCATAGAATTCATCAGGAGATCATTACTGAGAGCTTGCCATTAGTATGAGGGAAGAAGGGCCGAATGTAAACACAGCCAGACCTTCTAGACTGCCTGGAGTTGACTCTTCTGAGCCCTCTCTCCTTCAGGGCTGCCTCACCAACTTGGTTTCCCAGTTGTTTCCAAAATCAGGAATCAGGATGGTCTGGCCACCGAGGACCCCAGACCACAGAGCAAGTCCAGAGCGACCCCCATGCCTGGCTGGCTTTCATGGAACCATCTTCCGAGAAGCAGCAGAGCAGGGAGAAAAGTCCACGTTATAAGATGACCTGGGGGCCACCAAATTCTTCTACCTCATTTCTATCTTGTTAAGCCTGTGAAATCAACTTTCCAGTTTTGTGCTCAGGGAGCCTCAGGGGATCAGATTCAAAGGACAGAGGGTGCTTATGGGGGGGAAGGGATTTACCTCGACTGACGACATCACAGGTAAAGAGCAACGATTAGGCCCAGAACAGGGGCCAACATTCAATCAGCCACCACACTCCCCGACACTGCTGGGCCCTGAGGGGCCGCACCAGGACCACTGCAGAGGGCACTGTGGAGCAGAACAAAGTGGGAAGGACAAAGTTGTCATCTAGAAAAGACCCTCCAGGCTCCAAGGGGCCTGATAAATCCCTCCTTCTCCACAGAGGGCAGTGGGGCCCACAACAGGGGGGCTGGCCTCTCTCCAAGGGGCCCTGGAAAGCCTCAGAGGAGCAATTCTTCATAGAAGCTGCCTTGAGGGGGGCAGGTGGGGGAGTCATTCTAGCAGATTTGGCTATTGGATAGGAATGAGCTACAGGTATGATCCCACTCTCCTTTTTTTTTTTTTTAAATTGAGGTTAAGTAAAATTAATATTAATCATTTTATTTCTTTTAAAGATTTATTTATTTATTTATCTGACAGAGAGAGACACAGCGAGAGAGGGAACATAAGCAGGGGGAGTGGGAGAGGGAGAAGCAGGCTTCCCGCCGAGCAGAGAGCCCGATGTGGGACTCGATCCCAGGACCCTGGGATCATGACCTGAGCTGAAGGCAGACGCTTAACCGACTGAGCCACCCAGGCGTCCCTAAAATTAACCACTTTAAAGTATACAATTCACTGGCATTTAGTACATTCACAGTGTTGTGCAGGTATCACGTCTACCTGGTTCTAAACCAAGTACATCTTCAGCACCCTCAAAACAAAGCATGGTTCTCTGTAAGCAGTAGCTCCAGATTCCCAGCCCCTGCCCCCTCCCCCATCTCCCCCACCCCTGGAAACCACCAGGCTGCATCTGTCTCTGTGCATACTTGATGTCCTATAAAGGCCCACAGAGCATGGGCTTGAGGAGGGTGGGACTGTGGTTTTGGTTTCGATATATTTTAACCTTTGTCAAGACTTCTATGTGCATGATAAAGTTGCAATTTCACGGTGGAAAAAAACCTGGAAATCGACAAAAGCCCAATGCAGAAACTTGAAATCTCTCCTGGTCCCATCCCTCCCAATTTCTGCACTAACATCTCAGGGGAAACCCTCCTGTTTCACCCCCATGCAAATGTGGGCGAGCATCCAGGCCATGTCCCCAGTTGCGTGCCTTGGGCTGGATTCTTAACCTGTCGCGTTCCCTCACTTGCAAAATGCAGATGTAATAGTACCTACTTCACGGGTTTACGGAGAGGAGAACTGGGGGAATAGTTCGTATGAAACGTTGAAAGTGGGGTGAGCCACAGAATGAATCCTCCGTCAACGCAGACACATCAGCTGTTACTGTGTTTTTCCCAACTTAGTGGTTTGGGGGTTATCATATCTGCAGAAGAAGAAACCGAGGGTCAGGGAGCCCGAGTAACTTGCAGAAAGGACAGAGAAAGCAAATATATATATATATTTTTGAATGCTGATAGGCGCTGATATCAATGCTATCAATCAATTGATATCAATGCAACCAATGCTGATAGCAAGGGTCATTATCCTTGCTCCATTTCACGGAGAAGGAAACTGAGGCCCCGTGGGGTTAAGGTCACACAGGGTCACACAGCTGGCTAGTGAGGGGCAGAGCTGCTTGTTTCCGAAGGCCTTGCGTGTTGCTCCAGCCCACCCCAGTACCTCCTCCCATGTATCCGAGGCCCCTAATCTGGGGTTTAGGATCACGTGGTCAGGGCCCCTCACCTCTGGATGGTTCCAAGCCTCTAATGCCGCCTTCCTGGCTTCCCAGGGCCGCTGTTTGCTTCCCGCCTGGCTTGGGGCCCTGCTCATCTGGCTGTGCACGGAGACACCCATGCGGGCTGCCGAAAACAGAGCTGGGGAAGCAGGCTTTCCAGCCCCGGGTTTCCGCCGCCGGGGCCGCTCAGGTCCTGCTCAGAGACTGTACGAGGCCCTCGGGTGATGCCTTGCCAGGAAACGCCACCTGCCCCCGGCTCGGTGCTGGGCGCCTGGCCTGCCCTTACGCGCACCATCTCATGGAAGTTTCCTGACTCCGCCTGGAGAAGGGAAGCCCTCCCGAGGACGAGGAAAAGCCCCCAGGCTGGTGGAGCGAGGAAGAGGTCTCAGGCCCGGCTTCTGGTGCAGCGACAGCACCAGCTCCCAGTGGTGGGTATTTGATCCCGTTACCAAAGCGATCGGATGGGCCGTGGAGCTTTCCGCGAGATTCCACAGGAGGACTGCAAGGCTGCAGCCTTTTCCCAGGATGCTAATTAAAAATACAAGCCGACCAATAAATACAGCATCGTAAATAATTCAACTTGGAGGAGCCCGGGGACCAAGGTTCACACTGCTCCTCAAATCCCTGCAGAACACACTTGCCTCTGCCGCTCTCAGCCCTCCTGCACTCATCCCAGAGATGCCGGGGATGTGGGGGAAGCTTTCCTCCCCGATGAAAAGGGCTATGTGAAGAGAAATCACCCTTCCTGTTCTTGGACATGATTCTCTAAAGATATGCTATTGGAGCGCGGGGGACCCCAGGGGAAGGGAGGGAAAACGGAATGGGAAGAAGTCACAGAGGGAGACAAAACATGAGAGACTCTGGGAAACAAATGGAGGGTTGCAGAAGGGGAGGGGGGTGCGGAGAGGGGGTAACCGGATGATGGGTATTAAGCACGTGCTGTGATGAGCACTGGGTGTTATACTCAACTAATGAATCACTGAACGCTACATCTAAAACTAATGATGTACTACATGTTGGCTAACTGAACATAATAATAATTAAAAAGAGATACACTAATGGAGGCCCAGACCACCATCTTTTGGCCGTGAGACAAATGCCAGTGAACCCAGCTGCAGCGTAGGAAGCACCAAGGCCCTCGACCAAGCAAACTTAGACAACCTGCTCCCAGCCACCTTTGTGCTACTTGTTATAAGAGATAATGAACCGTTTGTGGCTGAAGCCAGTGTGTTTGTTCTAGCACAGAAATTCTGGCTCACTGGGGCTGCAATGAGGTTCATGAATTTGCATTTCTAACTCCCAGTGACGCTGATGCTGGTCCAGGGACCACACTTGAGGTCGTCGTTGCTTAAATTAATTTTAATTGCATGCTCAACCTCTTGCAACCAAAAGCATCCTAGCTGATAAGTGCTTCTGGAGGGCACATGACAATGGATATTGGGCTTCATACTTGCAAAGCCACGAGGCAATAGTAGAGGCAGCTGATTTTGCAGAAGAAGAAACTGAAACTTAGAAAAATTAGTGTTTGCCAGAACCCTTGTATTTGCCATTGACAGAAACTTGGCTGCGAAGGAGTTTCGGCATGAAGGGAAGGTCGTTGACACAAGGATGTAGATAGAACCCGTGCAAACCCCAGCACAGCTGAATCCAGGGGCTCAAATTGCGTTTCTGGCTTCTTCCTTCAAGTACCAGACCACCTGACCACTAGCTACCCAAGGCTCCCATCCCGTGACACTGGATTGGGACTCCAGAGGACAGTGTTTCTGTTGCCCACTGGCCACGTATAACCCTCGGCACCACTTGAGGAGAGTGAGAAGGGAAACCACGAGGACCAGGGTAGAGGCAGTCACTGCTGGGCTTAGGATGATGTGGCTCCCATCAGGTGGGAGGCATAGAGGTTGTGAAAAGCAGTCGGCTGCGTTTAGATTCAGATACTGTGGTAAAATTTCCATTTAAACATATATATATATTTTTAAAGATTTTATTTATTTATTTATTTATTTGACAGAGAGAGATACAGCGAGAGAGGGAACACAAGCAGGGGGAGTGGGAGAGGGAGAAGCAGGCTCCCCGCAGAGCAGGGAGCCAGATGCGGGGCTCGATCCCAGGACCCTGGGATCATGACCTGAGCCGAAGGCAGACGCCCAACGACTGAGCCACCCAGGCGCCCCTCCATTTAAACATATTTAAAAATCAGAGAAGCCTGCTTTCTTAGAATTCTTGTTGCAGGGTTTGATCCTGAAAATGTGGTCCCTGTAATTATAGCTCATATTTGACCTTGCAGCTCATAAATGCTAATTATGACCTCCTCCACTAGATTATATGGACCCTGATGGCAAGAAATATTTCATTCATACATTTCCAAACACAAATATTTGTTGGCCCTGCTGTGTGGCTCAGAGAATGTCACTGATAATGTTGAGTCTGTTCTAGTTAGGAGATGGCATCTGGTCAGTTTGGTTCCCTGTGGACTGGGCATCCTGAGAGGGGTAGCCTCATGGCAGAAAGATCCACTTCATCACACTCTCCAGAAACAGAAATTTGTTTGATCACAATTTTGCTAAACACACACACACACAGCAGTCAAGAATGAGTTTGACTACATATACCAGAAAACCCAACATAGAGCTTAAACAGATAGTGAGAAGGAAGGAGGGGAGCAAGGATGCTGAGGAGGCCACCAGGAACGTCTACCATGATCTATATCTGTAATAAGATGCTCTGAGATTGGACTTGATATTTTTGAAACTTCAGTACATAGAGGTGGGGACAGACCACTATTTTTACCTGAAAGCTGAAGCCTTCTTATTGCTCTAGGGAAAACTTTATCTTTTGACAGAGACTGCACACTGATTTTGCAAAGACCCTGTGATAAGTCTCTTGTCATCCAACAGAAAAGGGCAGAACCTCTGAAGAAATTCTGAGCATGTTGTTGCAGACCACTGGTTGTAAAGTGCCATAAGCAGATGTGTCCCTTGAAAGCAGAGTTGCATTTTTTTTGAGATTACGTTTGATCCTTCCTTTTGGGTTTAAGACTGAAGATCCCAGGAACTAGCAGGGAGAAATGGCAAAGGCTGTCCTCCTGTTTCAGACACCAAGTTGGTAAGAGGTAGGATCCCTTAGGGGACTTGGCCTCTGGATTTAGGGAGCCATAATATTTTGTATCCCGTTTAAGTGTTTTCTTTTCTGTTTTTATTACTTTTTCAGAATGTTACCTACAGGAGTAATTTATTAACTATCTGAACCTGGTCTCAGCTCGGGTCTGGAGATTAGGGAGAAAGGAGCCATGCTTGGGAAAACAGCAGTTATAAAATAGTAAGAGGCTATCGCCAGGGGACGAGTAAGATGTGCAGAGGTTGTTGTTGAAGTGACAAGTAACATGCAGGACAGATTTTGAAACATGCTTGTCTCCCTCTGGGACCTCCCGGAGGGAACCTACTAAAACCCTGTATTTCTCGCTAAGTGGATGATTTGAGGCATGGCCCTAACTCTGGTTATTTAAGGGAAGGGTTTCTCATTGGTTGAGCAACTTGGTAATACCTGGGTAAACACTAAGTGTTCACAGAAGTTTGACTTTGGTCTCAGTGTTTGCTCACATATAAGACTAGACTTGTCCTTGCCATTTGGGAGGCTAAATAGCCAAGTCTACCCCTTTGTCATATCTGGCATCTCTGAGCTGATTTAAAGATTTATTTTATTCTTCTACACCAAAAAAAGGCTGAAATTTGTGTGCATGCAAAGAAAACAGATGCGCTGGATCCTCAGGTATGATTTTATTCTCTTGAAAGCAAATGATATTGGTCCATTACCACATTTCTAGATCCAAAATCTGAGAACAAATTTTTCTGAAAGGATAATGGAGAGCCATAAGTACACCCTGAAATGTAAGAAATAAAAAATGCAAGAAAGGGCAGTAACCTGAAGGGCATTTCTGCAAATATTCATGAAATATCTTCTTTCTTTGGTTCTGATCTGTACGCCTTTAATTTCTTTTCTTGTCATATTGCACCAGGTGGAAATTCGGGTACGATGTTGAATAGGGATGGTGAACAAGAACTTCTTTGTCTTGTTTCCAGTCTTAGGGGGAAACAGTTCAGTTTCCCACCATCAAATATGATGTTAGTTTTTTTGCATATTCCCTTATGGTATTAAAGATGTTCCCTTCTATCCTTAGATTTTTGAGAGTTACCGTCATGACATTTATGTTTTTTTTCCTTCAGTCTGTTAAAAATTACATTGATTGATTTATAAAGGTTGAATCAGGCTTGCATTCCTGATTCCTGAATTACACTGATAATACATTACACACTTGTAATGTATTATCCTTTTCATATATTGCTGGGTTCCATTTGCCATTATTTGGTTAAGGATTTTTGCATCCATATTCATGAGAGATTATTGGTTCACAGTTTTCATTTATTGTAATGTTTTAACTGCCTTTGGTACTAGGGTAATTCCGCTCTTAAAGTGAGTAGGGAAGTATTCTGTCAGCTATTTTCTGAAAAAAAAAATGCAGGGAATTGGTATTATTTTTTCTTTAAATGTTTGACAGAACTCACCAGTGAAAGTCTAGTGTTTCCTTTTTCTGTAAGAGCTTTAATTATCAGTTCAATTTCTTTAATAGGTATAAGGCTATGGAGGTTATCTGTTTTCCTATGGGAGTTTTGATATCTCTGTCTTTCAAGGAATTAGTCTACCTCACCTAAGTTACCAAATTTGTGAGGAAGTATCTTCTTTGAGTGCCCAAAGCTTTAGTTTGTGAGATTGCTTCTGTGAGATTGCAGAAGTATCATAAACCAAATTCTCAAGTCAAGTAGGTGAAAAGATGATAAATCTTTATTTTAATCACTACTCTCAGAGTTTGAGGAAAGCCTGATAATTTGTTGGCAACATCGCCATCAGCCATATTTATCATGACAGAGTTGGCCTAACATATCTTCCTGTCCCAATAGTTCAAAGTGAGCATCTATTTGGTATAACAAATGTGCAGGATAGTGATTTAGGAGCTAAATAGCAGCTGGGGATGATGGTACATGGTTCCTATACTATCATTTCAAGCTTTAAAATTGATTACTAAGTTGTTTTAATAACAAAAATGTGAAATCAATGTATTTTGGATAAAATACCAGATTTATTTTTTATTGCCTGACTTTATTCTACCATGATTGTAATATTCAGCTTTGGCCTTAACTTGGACCAAAGACCGATTTTACCATTTGCCAGTATAGAATCTAGCCAAACACATAATCAGGGTGCCTCCAAAATGCACACACTCGAACACACACACAAATACAAACACACATTCATTATCCCAAGGTCACCAAGTCTCACTGGGCTGTAGTTATGATCCCATTGACAATAACGTCTATGGTTTGTAAGTAGTTCTTCTTTTTACATGTACATTCTGAGCTTTTCCCATCTCAAAGTGCATATTAACTGGGTTAGAATGAGTCTCAAATATTAACTTCCAAACTATTTTCAGGTCCCCAGGACCCCCCTCTGCACCCTAAATCTTGAATCTGATTTGTTTTGCAAAATCCTACTTCTCTTTTTAATTCTCTTACACAGATCCCCCAGCACTTCTGATGCTGTGTAAACTCATCCACAGAAAGATGGGGAAATCATCTGGAGTTCACCTGCCATATCTGGGACTCATTTCACATCTGTATCATTTAGGCCTTAGGATTAGCTTTCCCACATATGACTAAACCATTAATTGACAGTGGTTTAAGCAAGACAGATGTTTATCTCTTTCTTATGTAAATGGAATCTAGGGGAGGCCTTCTCAGAGGCCAGAACAAGGGACAATAGAAGAAACAGAAGGGTACACTCTCTTCCTTGCAATGAGCTTTCTTGAAAGTTCCACATAAGACTTTTGTTTGTGTTACTGCTGTAGAGATGCTTGTTGTCTGTGAACACTAACTTCCTTAGAAAGAACATCCCCATCTTTAGCGGGGTCATAACTGTGTGAAACAAAAACTGTCTGTTGTAGTTCGGACATCTAGCCAATCAAAGGAGACAGAATGTCACGTCTAACATCTAGAAATTGTCCTTAAAGACATGCCCTTCTTCCTCTTTCCCTCTCCTGCTGGCTAGAATGCAGAAACGTTTGCTAGAGCTCAGAAGACATTTTGGACCATGGGGTGGAGGCTATATATTACGGATGTGGAACAACAAGACAGAAGGAGCTTAGGTCCTTAACCATTACAGAATGGCTCTACCAGATTTGCTTTGCATCCATGCAGACTGTTTTCTTCTGAGAGAGCCATAAACTTCTCTCCTGATTTAGTCATTGTTATTTTGACCATTGTTACAACAGCTGAACAAATATCACAACATACACAGACGGCTATCAAGTCCTAGACAGTACATCTAAACTGGAAGATTGGGGTTGGAATTGGAGAGCCATGCCCTATTTGGGGCACTTAGCAGAAGCTCTAGGGAGCTTTTGCTAACTTAGCATACCTTTCCAGCCCAGTCCCCTACCCAGAGATTCTGCACACCTTCCCATCCTATGGGAAATAATTACAGGAACTATGTCACTGATGGATATGCCTTAGGTATGGTAATAATGTGGAAGCAGGAAAGAACTTGAGATGAGCTATGCTGGAAGGCTGATGTTGATATGGGCAGAATCAGGAGGACAAGAGTGGGGAGGAGGATGTGGTCTGAGCTGATGATAGCCATCTGGTGATGCCCATCAGCCAGCAGAGCAGCCATCTTGGAAGCCTCTGGGCTTCCAAGGGCGTTCTGTTCGAAGGCATGAGAGGAAACTGGTGAATCTAGAGAGGAGGGCAGACTCCAGAGGGAACTCACCCTGGAATGATCCAGGGTTGAAGGACTGAGAGGAAGTAGAGCAGACGCCGTCAATGGAAGAGACAAAGAAGCAGCAGCCTGAGAAAGGGCAAACCAGGGCAGTGTAGGATGACCAAGGTCCAAGGAGGGGAGGTCTGGAGGGAAGGAGAAATGAAATGGACATACCAAGGACTTAGGCAGGTGGGGCTGGCTGCAGCAGGGCAAGTGAGGAGGTCTGCTGTTTAGGAAGCTTTGGTGCCCACAGAGGGTGTTGCTCAGGGCCTATTACAAGTGGGACAGATGGTGGTTTCACTAAGTCGAAGTCAAAACAAATACTGAAAACATAAGAGGCAGCTGTGAAAATAACTTTGATGGATTGGACCATTTGCTAGTAAAACAAAGGTTATAGCCAGCCCTTACATTTGTATGATGCTCCGTGCCTTCTGGGCAGGATAGGCAACATAATTTGCAGGGCCTGGTGCAAAATCAAAATGTGGGTCCCTATTTGAAAACAATGAAGAATTTCAAGATGGTGAGAGCAGAGCATTGAAACAAGTGTGAGGCGCTGTGGGACCGCACAGATTGCACACCCACGAAGCTGGCCTGCTTCCAAGCAGTCTCCTTTAATTTCAGAGAGAATTTTCGAGATGCTCTGACCCATCCAAGTCATTTGGAGTGGATAGCTTTTTTGGCTGCTCAGCATTAGATCACCCTTCCTATTTGAGGGATGGAGGGATTCCCCATTGTATCGGTCCAGGTGGGAGGCATGGCCCCTCCACCGTGAAAACCTTCTCCCAGACCCCGGGACACCAGGGAACAGTCATGCGATCCAAGCTCAGCTAATCAGAGGCTTCCTCCCAGGATATCAAGGGTTTTTTTTGCATCACTCATAAGCATGCAGGATCCCAAGAAACACTTCCCTGAGGTGGTCAGAATCAAGAGGCCGGGGCAGAGGTGAGGGTCCAGAAGGAGCAGCGGTGAGTGTCCAGCAGGAACCAGGGGTAGTGTCCCATCCCACCCTCCCTTGGGAGCTTCTCCTGCATTCTCTGTCACTGATCCCCTCCTTTATGTTGCTCCTTCTCCAACGTGTAAGTTCAGGGGGGTCCCCAAGACCACCCTCAGGCTCAGCAAAGCTGTCATACTCCCATTTTTGCTTTTCGACCGTGAAAGCTCACAGATGAAAATCAGCACTAAGAGGAGCAGAGAGGAGGGTCTGGGAGAGTTCCAGAAGCAAGCAATTTCCAGAAGCAAGTTCCATGTCATTTCCCAGTGGAGTTTGGGCAGCCCTTACTTCTCCCAGCAACTCTGTGTGACAATACTATGCTGAGTCTTGACAACCAGGGGCACTCACCCAAGCCTTGGCGTCCAGAGTTTTTATGGTCGCTAGCCGTGTAGACACAGCTGACCGCCCTGCCCACAAGGCTAACTCTCATATCCAGCCCCCCTGGAGGATGAGCTGATACTGTGTGGCCCAAAGCCCCACCAGAGTTCACACGGTTATTTGTAGACTCTCTAGGATGGCTCAAGAGCCCCCAGGGAAATAAAGACCCTCTTATCAAGCAGAACATTCCAAGGGCTCGGTGGTTACCTCCCAGAAGCTAGACGCAAAGGCGACACCTTTCTCTGGGCAAGGCGAAAGCCTCCCCCCAGATTTCCCATCCATTTCTCCAGGTGCCCCAAGCCCTTTCTTGGCAAACCTTTCTCAAGTCCCCAGCTGCCTAGATCCTCTTGATGCCTCCTGAGGTAAGCATGGCTGATGCTGTGATCTCTGTTTCCCAAATGAGTCAGCCAAGGCCCAGACAGATCGAGGAACTTCCCCAAAGTCACACAGGTCATTCCAAGGCGCCACATCCCGTGACCCAGCCCCGTGTCCTTTTGGCTTCACCCAGCGGCCAGGGGCAGGAATCACTGCAACGGGCTGCAGCTGCCAGGAAGACTCAATCCTTGGAAAGGCCGGGAGATTGAGGTCAGCTGAAACTCAGCATAAATATTTGAGGTTGTGAATTTTTTAAAGCCCAGATAAGCCTGCTGAAATGAACCCAGCCTTGGCCAGCCTTGGATGTTCTCAGGAGAGCACAGAGGCAGTTTGTGGATACATTTCTGTAGATCTTTACAAGTTTCCAAAAATAGTCTCCTTTTTCTATGTTGGGGAGGCTGACCAGTCTTCCTAGGAGACGTGGCAATACCAGGGGGCATCCAGCGTCCGCTAAGTGGAAACAAGCCTTTAACCCTGAGGTGGCTTCCCCCACCCTGACCTAGAAGTAAAAGTCCTTTGTGAAGCGCAGGATTTGTCTCCTAGCCAGAGGACAATTTTACCCTCAGCCGTACCGCCAGCTGGTCCCATCTGCAGCGGGGAGCCCTGGGAGAGCGATGATCACTAAGGTGAGCACAAGGCCCCGAGGGTGGGCGGATGCAGACGCACAGCAGTTCTGCTGCTGGGCACGCAGGCTGTGCCCTGCTCTGGAGGGATTCCCATGGGCCCCTGGGGCCTCAGACCCAGGGCAAGCAGGGTTGCTTGGAGAGAGCTGCTTGCGGAGAATCTTCTTGGTCTTTGCCATGCTCCCGTTGGATCCTAGAAAACCCAGGGGCCTGGGAGACCATCTCTTCCAACTGGGGAGGCCGAGGCCACAACAGGGACTTGACATGTAGCCGCAGAGCTGGGACTTACATACGATGTTCCGGTACCTACTCCTCCTTTAGGGGTGACCCCTCAATGCAGTGGGCTCTCCAGGATCTCAGAGAAAGGGGCCGGGTGCTGGGGCCGCATGCATGCGTTCATTCAGCAAACATTTACTGAATGCCTACTGTCATAGTTTCCCAGGGCTACCATAACAAATTACCACAAACTTGGTGTCTTAAAGTAATGGAAATGTATTCTTGTATAGTTCTGGAGGCAAGAAGTCCAAAATCAAGGTGACAAGGCTGTGCTCCCTCTGAAGAATCCTGGGGAGAATGCTTCCCTGCCTCTTCCAGGTTCTGCTGGCTCCAGGTGTCCTTGGCTTGTGGGTGCATGGCTCTAAGCTCTGCCTCTGTCTTGATGTGACCTTCTCGCCTGTGTCTCCTCCCCTTCTCTTGTAAGACACTTACCCTGGTTTTTTTAGGGCCCATCTTAATCCAGGATCATCTCATCCCAAGATCCTTAGCTTAATTATATCTGCAAAGGCCTTTTCCCCAAATAAGGTCACACACATAGGTTCTGGTGGACATAACTTTTTTGGGGGGGTCGAGGAGGGGTGCTCCATTCAACCCACTATACCTACCACGTGACAGACTCCGTTCTAAACCCTGGGTGTGGCAGGAAGTGTGGCAGACAGGGCCCGGCTTCACAGGGGAGAGGGAAACAAGCTACGATTTATTATAATTTCCAGTAGAGAGAACTTCTCTGAAGCGCCCTTGAGAAGGGCAAAGGGGTAGAGATTGTCCGGGTTGGGGGGTGTTCTCTTCAGAATAAAGTGGTCGGAGTTGCCCTCTTGCAGGACCTGCGGACACGAGAGGGGACGTGGTCAGTGCACGGCACTCGCACATGCCCAGATCCCACCTCCCCCTGTCAGGGGCCTGGGAGGCAAGAGGGTAACTTGAGCAGAGTGAACACCTGGTAGCTTGTGTTTCACAGAGCATGCATCGGAGGAGTCCAGCTCTTCTGGAAGCCTCCATGGCTGCAAATGTCTGCTCAGTAGCAAGAAAAGAAATGGAAGAGGGTTAGGACGGTAGACGGGGGAATTTGGACTTTTTTTTTTTATTCTTATGTTAATTCCCATACATTACATCATTAGTTCTAGATGAAGTGTTCCATGATTCATTGTTTGTGCACAACACCCAGTGCTCCATGCAGAATGTGCCCTCCTCAATACCCACCACCAGGCTAACCCATCCTCCCACCCCCCTCCCCTCTAGAACCCTCAGTTTGTTTTTCAGAGTCCATCGTCTCGGAATTTGGACTTTTAAGACTGTCAGTTACTGAGTACTCGAAACGAGGCACTGCATCCATCTTCCAGGATGCTAACTAAGACTTCTCTTGCCCGCAGAGAGTTCCTGAGTCCCCCCAGTCGAAAGCAGTGGGCTCTCACATGTTTTGAAAGGAGGTGGTAAACAGAGCGCCACAGGAATGCCCAAAACTGCAAAAATTTGTGACTCTGGTTCCCCACACGCCTCCTGCATGAGCAGTTCAGAGATTGATCAAAGACGGTCTTTTAAAGCAAATTCACAGATGTGGGGAATGTTATGGTGTTTCTCTTCCTCTCCTGAGTAGCTCCTCATCCCCAAAGGGGGAGGGGGCCGGAAGAGAAACCATGGCTGAGGTGAGGGGCGCAGGCAGGCCAGTCTGGCGCCCTTGGACTTGGCACTCAATGTCTCCTGAGCTGCCCGGGGGGGCAGGCCGGGGGCCACCGCAAGACCAGAGCACAGGGCAGTGACAAGTGACACGCCCTTTCCTGGAGCTGTCCTGCACGCACAAAAAGGAGCGAAGGCAGCAAAGTGAGCATCTTGCATTCCCAGAGGCCGGTGGGGCCAGAATCGTGCGAGTCTTCTTGTGGCCAAGGGAGTGCCAAGGAAGGAACCAGAGCAGAGCCACCCTGGTGAAAACCTTGCCCTAGGGGGCTGCTTGCTGAGCCAGGGAACCTCCATGGTGAACCGTAGGGCAGGAGGTAAAGAAATGGAAAGGAGGGGCACCTGGGTGGCTCAGTCGTTAAGCATCTGCCTTCAGCTCAGGTCACGATCCCAGGGTCTTGAGATCGAACCCCACGTCAGGCTCTCTGCTCAGTGGGAAGCCTGCTTCTCCCTCTCCCACTCCCCCTGCTTGTGTTCCCTCTCTCGTTGTTTCTCTCTCTCTGTCAAAATAAATAAATAAAATCTTAAAAAAAAAAAAAAGAAATGGAAAGGAGCTCTGAGAAGTCAGACAAGGAAGATATCTCGCATGCCAGGGGGCCCAGGTGGTGACAGTGGTGGGAGTGAGCAGGTGGGATATCTCTCAACCCACAAAAGTGCACCCTAGACGAGAGGAGAAAGAGGGCCGTTATGGGTTGAACTGTGTCCCTCCAATAGATATAATGAAGTCCTAAACCCCCAGGACCTGTGAACATGACCTTACTTGGAAATGAGGTTGTGGCTAATGTAATTAGTTAAGGTGAGGTCATACTAGAACAGAGTGGGCATTTCATCCACTGTGACCAGTGTCCTTATAGGAAGAGGGACATTTGGACACAGACACAGAGAGGAACAGGGCATATAAAGACAGAGGCAGGGACTGGAGCAATGTGGCCACAAGCCAAGGGACACCGAAGCCACCAGAAGCTGGAAAAGGCAAGGAAGCATCCTCCCCTAGAGACTTCAGAGGGAACATGGCTTTGCCCAAACCTTGATTTTGGATCTCTAGCCTCCAGAACTGTGAGAGAATACATTTCTGTTGATTTAAGCCACCCAGATTGTGGTAATTTGTCACGACAGCCCTAGGAAATTAACATAAGGACCAACCATTGGGCATCTGCCCCAGCAGGTACCAGTGGTCAGATATTCCAACAGGAGTCCAACAGGACTGGCTTGTCTTCCCACCTTCTGCCCCTCCTGCTCACCCTTCTTCCCCCAATTCCAGAGAAGCCGAACAGCAAGGCATATGGGGGAGAGGAAAGGAAAAAGATGAGCTGAAGGACACCCCATACCCCGTTCCCGCTGTTCTTCTGCCTGGGCTGGGGGGGAGAGGCACTGGTTTGAATGGGAGGTGAGATGAAAAAAAAAAAGAAAAAGAAAGTTCTGGCTTAGGTCGGACTGGAATCTTTTTACTACCTGAAAATGACCAGAACAAGCTCTAGGATCCACCTTTAATGTGGGAAGTTGCCTCCAGGAGCCCAGACCTGAGAATCCACAGGAAACACACAGGTAGAAATATCTGACGGCCCTAAGCTTCCTCCGGAGACAGAGCGCCTCTCCAGCAGACAGTGGGGGGCAGCAGGAAGTCACCTTGGATTCCCCGCCATCCCTTGGGCTTTTCGGTAAAAGGAACCTTCAGTTCAGCTTCACGGAAATCTCAGATTCCTCTTCTCCCAAGGACTGAAACCTAACCTGGAGCTCGGGTTGCTGTGGGGAAATGGTCTAGACTTCAGGGGATTTGCCAAACCCTTGCTCAGGCAACGGCTTCCCCTGGAGGCAGGCCAGCCAAGGTCACAGACTGGCCAGGGCAACGTTCTGTAGTGGGGAAGTGCTTTCAGCGGGGGACGTCTCTGAGACTGTAGATAGTGACACCAATGCCAGGGTAAATAGAGTCAGCCTTCCTGCTCGAGGCAGGGGGTATGGCGCTTTGTTCCTGGCCGGCCGCGCAGTCTGGGGTCGGTGGCTTTACCTTCAGGATTAACTGCAGGAAACAAGAACCCTCTAGCCGTTTCTAGGCAAAAGAGAGACTTCGTACAGGGAATTAGGTGCTTACAGAATCCCCTGAAGCCTGTTGAGGAGGGAGGGGCTCTAGGCTGGGTCTCTGGGAGTGTTTAAAGAGTAACTGGGGGGCGCATGGGTGGCTCAGATGGTTAAGCGTCTGCCTTCGGCTCATGTCATGATCCCGGGGTCCTGGAATCGAGTCCCACGCCGGGTTCTCTGCTCCTTGGGAGCCTGCTTCTCCCTCTGCCTCTCTCTCTCTCTCTGTCTTTCATGAATAAATGAATAAAATCTTTAAAAAAAAAAAAAAAAGAGGGCACCTGGGTGGCTCAGTCGTTAAGCGTCTGCCTTCGGCTCAGGTCATGATCCCAGGGTCCTGGGATTGAGTCCCACATCGGGCTCCCTGCTCGGCGGGAAGCCTGCTTCTCCCTCTCCCATTCCCCCTGCTTGTGTTCCTGCTCTTGCTATCTCTCTGTCAAATAAATAAATAAAATCTTAAAAAAAAAAAAAAAAAAGAGCAACTGGGATTTGTTTCAATCGGGGATGGCAAGACATGCAGGCCTGGAAGTGACTGTCATGAAGATGTGTGTTGTCCTGAACGGAGCCCCAGAAACAGGAGGCTCAGCACAGGGAAGTACCTGGGTCAGTAGAGAGGTAGAAGGAGCAAGGGGAAATGCGGACAAGAGTCTTTCTCCTAGTTTCCAGGAAAGGAATGTGCTTCTGGACCAGCAGACTTGGGATTGGCTGGTGTGCATTAACTTCAGCAACTCTGGGGCGTAGGCGCTGGCCCACGTGTGTCTGCACAAGAGCTCGTACATGATTGTTCTTAGCAGAATTAGTCATAATGGCCAATAAAGAGAAAGTACCCCAAAGGCCCATCTAATGATGAAGAGAAAAAGAAAATGTGGTCTATCCATACAGTGGACATTATTCAGCAATAATAGGAAATGAAGTACTGAGACATGTCACCACATGGATGGAGCTTGAAAATACTATGCTATGCTATAGGAATTATATCTCAATAAAGCTGTTACAAAACAAATCATATAAACTTATGTCCACACAAAATCCTGCACCCGGATGTTTATAGCAGCTTTATTTATAATTGCCAAAACATGGAAGCAGCCAGATGTCCTTCAGGAGGTGAATGGATTAAACCAGCGGTACACCCAGACAATGGAATATTCTTCTGTGCCAATGGGAAAAGAGCTATCAGGCCATGAAAAGACATGCAGGAAACTAAAGTGCATATTACCAAGTAAAAGAAGCCAATCTGAAAAGACCACACACTGCATGATTCTTAGATGACATTCCGGAAGATACAAAATTACGAAGATAGTAAAAAAGATCAATGGTGGCCACGGGTTGGAGGGAGGGGTGAACAGAATGAGCACAGAGGATTTTTAGGGCACTGAACCTATTCTGTATGATACTATAATGGTGGATACATGTCATTATATATTTGTTTAAACCCATAGAATGTACAACACTAAGAGTGAACCCTCCTGTAGATTATGGACTCTGGGTGATAATGATGTGTCAGTGTAGAATCATTGATCATAACAAATGTACCATTCTGTGGGGAATGTTGATATTGGGGGAGGAGGTTATGGGGGACAAGGGGATATATGGGAACTCTGTACTTTCCACACAATTTTGATGTGAACCTAAAACTTGTCATTAAAAAAAATAAGGCCTGGGGTGCCTGGGTGGCTCAGTCGGTTAAGCAGCCAACTCTTGATTTCAGCTCAGGTCATGATCTCAGGGTCCTGGGATCCAGCCCCGTGTTGGGCTCTGGTGCTCAGCACAGAATCTTCTTGTCCCTCTCCCTCTGCTCCTCCCCCTGTTTCTGTGCTATCTCTAAAATAAATAAATAAATAAATAAATCTTTTTCTTAAAAAGGCCTATTTTGGTGGAAATGCAAGCTGGTGCAGCCACTGTGGAAAACAGTACGGAGGTTCCTCAAAAAACTAAAAATAGAACTACCATATGATCCAATAATTCCACCACTAGGTATTTACCCAAAGAAAACGAAAACACTAATTCAAAAATATATATATGCACCCCTATGTTTTTTGCAGCATTATTTACAATAGCCAAGATATGGAAGCAGCCCAAGTGTCCATCCATCGATGAATGGATAAAGAAGATGTGGTATATATACAATGGAATATTACTCAGCCATAAAAAGAATGAAATCTTGCCATTAGCAGCAACATGGATGGACCTAGAGGGTATTAAGCTAAGTGAAATAAGTCAGTCAGAGAAAGACAAATACCATAGGATTTCGCTCATAAGGCAAATTTAAGAAACAAAACAAGTGAACAAGGAAAAAGACAAACAAAAAACCAGACTCTTAAATACTGAGAACAAACGGGTGGTTGCCATGGGAGAGGTGGGTGGGGGGATGGGGCAAATAGGTGATGGGGATTAAAAAGTACACTTATTGTCATGAGCACTGAGTAGTGTATAGAATCATGATATTTATGCCTGAAATGATAATAGTGTATATTAATTATACTTGAAAAAGATAAAAATAAGTAAAAGGCAGGTATATGAATAGAAAAAAAAATAAGACCTATTTTTTAAAAATCACATAAGGGAAAGAAATCACTTAGAGTCTGATCACACATACATGATCACTCAACAGTTTGACTCACATACTTGCAGTCTCTGTAAACACTTTTTATATAAACAGTTTCATGTTATAGTGTTTTAGCCTGTTTTTCTTCACCTAGCAATATGCTATAAACATTTTTCTATGTCAATGAAGATTTTATTGCATTTTATGATATCTGCATGGAAATCCATTATGTAGATAAACTACAATTTATTTAAACACTCCACATTCTCAGACATCATCTTAATTTGTGTCAGTATAAATAACACTGTGATGAACATCACATGTTCTTCGAATAAATTCTTAATGATAATAAAACAGTGAATATTTGTTGAATGCTTAGTAAAAGCCAATGACTGAGCTGAGTGCTTCACAAATGTCTGGATTAAAGAATTCTCAGAGAACCTTAGGAAGCAGGTATTATAATTAATCCCATTTTACAGATAAAGTAACTGATGTTTGGAGATAGTAAATAACTTGCCTGTGGATAAACAGCTAGTAAATGGTCAAGGCTACACACTTAGGTTTATCTGATTCTAGAACTTGAATAATTATTTCTGATGCCTACATATACAGAATTAGTTTCTGTATCTTTTAATTCTTTTGATACCTTTGTTAAATAGTCCTCAAGAAAATTCATTCTAATAGTCCCCACCAAAAATGCAGGAAAGTGGTCACAACCCTCATCCACACTAATGTCACGGTTCTTTGTAGTCTGCAAGCTAAAAATGGCTTCATGTTATTGTTTCAATTTGTAATTTTTAAGTTACTTGAGAATTGCATGTTTTTATATTTATTGGCTGTATTTATTGTTCAAGAATCAATTTTTCATGTGCCTTTTTTCTCTTTCAATGGGCCATTTATCTTTTTTCTTATTGATTTGCTTAGCAATATCCTAGCTATCATACACTTTTCAAGTATTTTTCACACTTCATGCTTTTTTCTTGTAACTTGACAATTTCCATTATTTCTTCATTGACTTTTAGGCTTAGACTTTGCAAGTGTTCCCTTACTAACTCCTCTAGGCCCAAGTACAGAGTCAGTAGGTATGCAGACCAGAAAGCTGACACGGCCAGCCAGCCAGCAAGCCCCCTCCTAAATGCTTCAAAACCAGACTCTGCTCTTACTTTCTCTCTGATCAGATCCAGAGTAACTAACCACAGTCTTGGCTCTCTGTCACAAAAGGTCAGAAGACATGTCAGATATAGAAGGCCAGTACCCAAAGTACAATTTGGAGCTGACATTTGGTGTAAAATACGGCACAAATCTTAGCAGTGTCCTCCTTAGACATTTGCTAATTGATTAAATTTGTTTTTATTAAGATTTTTCACATACCATAAAATTCACTATTTAGAAGTGTAAAATTCGGTGGTTTTTTATTCCAGTCCCAAAGTCATACAACCATCCCCACTATCTAATTTCAGAAATGTTTCATCACTCCAGAAAGAAACTCCATACCCATTAGCAGCCACTCCCCGTTCCCCCTCAGTCCAGCCCTGGCAACCACTCATCGACTTTCTGTCTCTCTGGATTAGCCCATTCTGGATACTTCCTAGAAATGGAATCCTACATTATGTGGTCTTTGGGTCTGGCTTCTTTCCCTTAGCATCATGTTTTTAAGGTTCATTGCTCCATGCCGTGGGCTTCATTCCTTTCTGTGGCTCAATAACATTCCATCAGATGGGATTTTGTCTAGCCATTTCATGTGCATGGACATTGGGTTGTTTCCAAGTTTTGGCTATTATGAATAATGCTGCTATGAAAAATCCATGTCCAGGCTTTTATGCAGACCTATGTTCTGTTTCTCTTGGGTAGATGGACAAGAGAGCGGCTGCATCATTTGGTACCGCTGTGTTTAATGTTTTGGGGTACCTGCTGGACTGTTTTCCCCTAGCTCCTGCACTGTATTTTCATTCCCACCAGCAAGGTGTGAGGGGTCCGATTTTCTCCACATCTCTGCCAATACTTATATATTTTTATTACGGCCAGCCTAATACAGGGAGAGACTTTTATACTGGGTGGACTTTGAGTCCATTTAAATAAAGACAAGACTTTTGGGGTGCCTGGGTGGCTCAGTCAGCCGAGTCACTCTTGATTGCAGCTCGGATTTGGATCTCAGGGTTGTGAGTTTAAGCCCTGTGTTGGATTCCACACCCAGCGTGGAACCCACTTAAAAAAAAAAAAAGGCTTTAGAGTGGGTCTTCTAGGGAACCTGCAGTCGGGTCAAAGAATGACAAGTCTTTGGGAATGACATTTTGGGAGAATTCCAGCTCCCTTTTGCTCCAGCCAGTACTGGAAATGTGGATTTATTTTTCAAGACTGCTGCTGAGCGGGCGAGTGGAGGATGGGACTAGAGCAAGTGAAAAACCAGAAATGTGGGGCGCCCGGGTGGCTCAGTCGTTAAGCGTCTGCCTTCGGCTGGGGTCATGATCCCAGGGTCCTGGGATCGAGCCCCGCATCGGGCTCCCCGCTCGGCGGGAAGCCTGCTTCTCCCTCTCCCACTCCCCCTGCTTGTGTTCCCTCTCTCGCTGTGTCTCTCTGTCAAATAAATAAAAAAAATAAAATCTTGAAAAAAAACCCCCCAAAACCAGAAATGATATTCGTACGCAAAATTTTCAGATTTTTAAAGCACCTTTTGATGGGCCCAACTGAAAATACTCTTGCGTCAAAACCATCTGTGGGCCCCAGTTAGGATCTTGGGCGTAGAAAGAGGTGGTTTGGTGGGATAGTATGGTTTTCAATTGTTTTAAAGCAGGAGAACCTTTTTGTCAGGGAGAATTCCACTCCGTACCAAGGGTAATACGTAAAATATTTCACAATCCAAAGGTAGAGGCTCCCGCGCATCAGAACAGACTCGGGCCTTAGCTGTGCTGGGTGCCGCCCTTTGAGTGGGCTGGATGGTGAGGAGATGGCAGGGCATCCAGGAGGGGGTCCCTCCGGGAGCAGCCCCAGGGCAGAGCTGCCACAGATTCACAGATGAAAGTGGAGCTTCTCTTTTTAAGTGGTGCTGGGCGAGGAGAACCTGGCTGCTGAACCCTGTTGGGCCCCAGGCTCTCCAGCCCAATATGCCGGGCCCAGGACTCCCCTGACCCCACCTTCTGCGCCTCCCAACCCCCTGGGCTTTCCTTGTGCTCCAGATTCCCTGTGACCCCACCCCCGGCGCTCTGGACCCCATGGCCCTCTCCCTCTTGGGCCCCCTTGTGCCTGGGCGTCCTGCACCACCCCTACCTCCTACCTTGGGGGGCCCAGAGCTCTGGAGAGGAGTCTAAAGAGCTCCTGGGCCTCCTTTGGTTTGATCTTTTGGATGTGTGCCTCTCACCCCTCGGAGGGTGGGAAGGGGAGTAGTAGGCCTGGGGCACGGGGACTCTACTCTGGCACAGGGGTGGGGACTCTCTGGGGTCCCCCCATTCTCCCACAAGGGTGGCTGCCCCTTTCCTGGGACCCTCGGGCTTGCTACTCCCATTGCTCCTCCGGGAACGTCATGGGGCCCATGGTGGGGGGGCGGGGGTGCTGCTGGGGCTGCGGTGGGGACTTCCGCCCTCACTCCTGTAACCCCACCACTGCCATGCCTCATGCGGGAGTGCTTCTGGGGGAGGGGTGCCTCCCTGGAGGGCCCCCATCTGTGCCCAGGCTCTCTTCTCATCACCTCTTCCAATGCTCCAGCCCCACGAGCAGAGCAATTCCGCCCTCCTTGTGCATGAGATGCTTTCTTCCCTCCCCGCCTCACCCTTCGAATGTGTAGCCTGGCTTTGCTGGGTGCCCTGCTCCCCTGGGTGGGTCCCTCTGAACCAGGTTCAGTCTCCCTGCTGGATGGAACTGGCTGAATTCCACACTCCTGCCCCAGAAGGAAGCACCCTAGTCAAGGTGAGTACTGATTTTTCATGGAAACAATGACATCTCATCTCCCATAAGGAAGGCATATTAAAAAAAAAAGTAAAAAGTGGGAAAAAAAAAAAAGGCAGGCATATTCACCTGTCGTGTGTCTTGGAGACTGAGGCTTGAGAAACAAAAGCCTTGGCATTACTGGGGTTTTCACTCGGGAACCTCTGACTCCTGTCTGAGCCCGGTTTCTCCTGGGAGTCTCATCAGCAGGTGACAGGCTGCTTGATTGGCACCCGTCCCGGCTGGATCATTTCCTGCCGTCGTTCTTCATTTGGCTTCAAGGGCACGGTCTTTGGTGGCAGCCAATGGGGTTCGATTCTCATTTCCACGGCTGCTGAATGATCTCAGGGGCTCACCTGGCCTCTGCGGACCACAGACTCCTCAATTGTGAGCCCGAGAGAAGCCAGTCCTCTTTGCCGGGAGGGTCGAACCGGCTGATGTCCATGCCATCCGGAGGGGCCCACCGGAAAGGAAAGTACGATGCTCAGACCCTGCACGGCTCACTGGCCCCGTCTGCGCTGGGGACAACACCGCCCTCCAGCGGGCACCACGGCCCTGGGGCTGCAGGAAGGCTGCAGATGGAGCGGGGCGGCCTTATGGTTCCCAGGGGCGTCGGAAGGCAGACTGTCCAGGTTGGAATCCTGCTTCTTCCCCTTACTGTGTTCCTTTGCACTCGCTGCTTCTCTGTGAGTCTGGGTCTTACCTGCTGGGAGTAGAGGGACCTAGCTCAAAAATGGTCTGTGTGGCGTGAATGACCTCAAGCACCTACAGGACTTTTAGTAGAGTCCAGGTGGGGTCACAAGCACCCATCAACACAAACCAGTCCTGCCTGTCATAGCCCCTCGGGGCCTCCGCCTCCAGGAACAGCTTAAGGGAGCACGGCATGTGGGCTCTCAGGAGTTGTAAATGGCACTTTAAAACTAGAAGCTTATCATTTGATCAAAACAGCAGAGAGGGAAAATGGCCTCTTCCAGGATGAAACCCAGGGCTCTGGGAGGCTGCCTTTGTGAGTCTAGACGGAGTTCAGGAGTTCATGGAGAGAAGACTCTAACTCCCAGTTGGGGTCCTATTTCCACACTGAGATACAGCCTCAGCTTTTCAAATCGGGTCAGCAGCTTGCTAGGGGGGATAATCTTGATGCCTAATTAATTAGTTGGAAGTAAAAGGACTTTTGCAAAGTGGAGGAAAGACATCACTATCGGGTCATCTGTGTTAAAGTGACAGCTAATTAATGCCATTTTAATTAGGACATGACAGCGATTTAATTTGCTGTGGCAGTAGGGTGCTCTCCTCGGGGGTGTGGTGGGACACCCCCAAAGCTGCGGGTCAGAGACCTGCATTTGGGTGCGTTCCATCTCCATCACCAGCCACAGGTGTCACCCAGGGCATGTTATCTAACCTTCTCAGGGCATGTTTTCCTTCGCTGAGAGATGAGTATTATTAAACCCACTTCAGCCATTAAACACTGTGATTGATGAGAACACAGTCTAGAAGATATTAGGTCCATCACATCGTGATCATTTCTCTCAGCTACAAGGCCCAGGGAGCCCAGCTTTACCAGAGAGGGGAGCTTTTTGTCTCGGTGTTCCTTAACCTTTTACCAATCACCATTTTCCAACAAGGACTCAAAGAAAAAAAAAAGTCTGAAATATTGTGATGATTACCAAAATGTGACACAGACACACAAAGTGAGCAAATGCTCTTGGAAAATGGTGTTGATAGGCTTGCTAGAGGCAGGATTGCTACAAACCTTCAATTTGTTAAAAACAAAACAAAATAAAAAAACACAGGAGCACCTGGATGGCCCAGTTGGTTAAGCGTCTACCTTTTGCTCCAGTCCTGATCTTGGAGTCTTGGGATCGAGCCCCACATTGGGCTCCCCGCTCAGCGGGGAGTCTGCTTCTCACTCTCTCTCTGCCCCTCCCCCTGCTTGTGTTTGCTCTTTCTCAAATAAATAAATAAATCTTAAAAACAAAACAACTCACAGCCTCTGTGAAGCACAGTAAAGCAAAGTGCGATAAAGCGAGGTATGTCTGTTCCTTCTGTGGATCTGTGATAGCCGGTTGGATAATCTCTGCCTACAAGCGTGAGCCAGTCACAAAGGCATCATGGGACTGGGATGCCTCCTGTCCGCATCATCCGTCATCACTTTATGACAAAGAGGCTGACCCGCCCAACTGACAGGAGCTGGGACTTTCATGAACGTATCAGGATGTGGCATGATCAGACTTGGGGAGGCGCCACTCCAACGGGATGGGGAAGAATCCCCAGTGAAAACGAAGATGCTTTATTTCTGAACACCAAGAAAACCAAGCAGAGCCCTTCTGGGGGAAGGAATTCTGTGTCCAGTCTAGACAGGAAGGGGGTAACTTCATAGCCAATTGCTGGGTCGTCAGCCTTTTGGGGCAACAGTGGTGGAAGGAAGCATTGAGCGCCGTATCCCAGAGGCTGGTCCGGTTCATCAGGTGCTCTGTGCACTGTGGGCCCATCGCAGATGACTCCTGTTCTGCAGGACACGGCTGTCCCAAGCCACTTAGCGAAACCTCTAGATGATGAATTCAAAGAGAGCCTTGGGGGAACATTGGTAACAACTGCATACTTGAAGAGACATGAGGAAAATGTAGTCCACTGGAGAAAAAAGAATGCAGACCAACAGTTGAGACCTGATTGCACCCGTGGAGTACCCCTGAGTGGGGTCAGCCTGTTGCTGAAGACACGAATCCTGGGAGGAAAGACCACTAGGCATCTGAGCACTCTGGCCCAGGGATAACCGCCCCCAAATTCACCTGTCAAAATCCTATCCCCCAAGGTGGGGCCTGTGGGAGGTGATTAGGTAAGAGGGTGGAGCCTCGTGAATGGGATTAGTGCCTGGATTAGTCAGGGTTTTCCAGAAAGAGAGCCCATTAGGAGATCCACAGTTACCGATAAGAGGAGATCTACTAGGGGATTTGGCCCGCATGGTAATAGAGGACTGGAAGCCCGCAGTCTGGTCTCCAAGCCGGAGAATGAGGAGAGCCGAGGGTATAATTCAGTCTGAGTCTGAGGCTGGAGGACTGAGGAGCTTGCTGGTTTTAAGTCCTGGAGGCTGAGGGCCCAAGAACCAAGAGCTCTGGGCTCTGAGGGTAAGAGAAAACAGACATGGAATCTCCAGGACAGAGAGAACTCACACTTCCTTCCCCTTTTTGTTCCATGTGGGCTCTGCAGGGATTAGGTGATGCCCGCCCATGAATCTCCTCAGCCTACCAAATCAACACTAATGTCTTCCAGAAACACTCCCACAGATACACCCAGAAGTAATGCTTTCTCAGCTACCTGGGTCACCCAAGCCCAGTCAAAGTGCATGTGAAATGCACAGTTCCCTTATGGACAGAGACAGCAGCGAGCTTGCTTTCTCTCCCTCTGCTCTCCACCAGGCCAGGATACCAGAAGCCGGCCATCTGCAAGCCAGGAAGAGGGCACTCATCAGATCCTGGATGTGCCAACACCCTGACTTTGTTCAGGGCCAGTATGTTCAGGCAGCTGATGATGTTGGGTCTAAGCCAATGTTTTTCAATCTGTAGGACACAATCCATCACAAGAGTATGGGATCAATTTAGTATGGTATGACTAGCATTTAAAAAATATAAATAGAAAATATCTGAAAAAAATCAGAGTAAAGGTAGGCATTGTTTGGTAAAAGTTTACTTTTCAGGCATATATGTGTGTGTCCACTGTGTTTTGATGTAAAATATACTTCCTATTATGGGTCTCTATCCAAAATGTTGAAAAACACTGGTCTAGGGCAATCACGAAGCTCCCACGCCCCCCATCCCCTGCCCTACGTCCAGCTAACACTGAAAAGAAAAATTAAAGATATGAATATGCATGTTGCTAAAATGAAAAATATCGAATAAATGTATTAAAAATATTTAATCATACGCTTAAAGCTAGGTACCCTTTTAAAAACCCTTGTAAAGTTGGCAAGATTAGGACAGTCATCCAGCCCAGGGCTGCTGAGAGCATTCATGTAATGTTTGCCTCTGGAAGGTTATTTTGTGACAACACATCACAAGTGATTTGGAATCTTTGCCCAAGTAATTCCAGCTCTAGGAATTTATCTAAAGAAATGATCAAACGTGGGGCGCCTGGGTGGCTCAGTCGTTAAACGTCTGCCTTCGGCTCAGGTCATGATCCTGGAGTCCCTGGATCGAGTCCCACATTGGGCTCCCTGCTCGGCGGGAAGCCTGCTTCTCCCTCTCCCACTCCCCCTGCTTGTGTTCCTGCTCTCGCTATCTCTCTCTCTGTCAAATAAATAAATAAATTCTTAAAAAAAGAAAAAAAGAAAAAAGAAATGATCAAACGTGCAACAAAAAGGAATTGAGTAAAGGAATGATGATAGGGTCATATATGGAATTCTATGCACGCATTGAAAATATTTCAAATTGTTGCATGGAAGAATTCCCACCACATGTGAAGGAAATGAAGCATGCTTCAAATCAGCACGTGGAGTGTATTTGAGGAAACCTATCTCTGTGTGTCCCTTTGCCAAAACAGTTTGAAAGAACATGCACCAAGTTAAATGGTAAAATTATAGGTATTCCTCTCTTCGCCCCATCTTTTTCTTTTTCTTTTTTTTTAAAGATTTTATTTATTTATTTGAGACAGAGAGAATGAGAGAGAGAGAGAGCACATGAGAGGGGGGAGGGTCAGAGGGAGAAGCAGACTCCCTGCCGAGCAGGGAGCCTGATGCAGGACTCGATCCCGGGACTCCAGGATCATGACCTGAGCCGAAGGCAGTCGCTTAACCAACTGAGCCACCCAGGCACCCCACCCCATCTTTTTCTTAATAGCCTTCTGGCTTTCCAGTAATGAACGGATATTACTTGAGGATCAAAACTAATAAACAGCTTTCAAAATGAGCGGTATTTGCCATTGCTGGAGCCAGGAAGGAGATCCTCTCCCCACCCTTCCTCCTTTGCAAGGGGCCAGCAGTGCTGGGCACATTATGACCATGTGTTTTGCAAGCACATGCCCCGTGTGTGGCGGGGAGCCCACCTGTCTGGTGCAGGCATGGCATCCAAGTGCCTGGACAATCAGGGCTCTCGTTTCCTGGTTGGTACATGGACATCTCGAACCCTACTGTATCCACCTTGCAGGGGTGAATGAGAAGCCAAGGAGAGACAATTTGAAAAGTGTCAGGTGTCACGTAAATCCACGTTGTTATGCCTCGTCATGACTCAGTAGAGAGAAAAAAGGTGATTTGGCAATGAGCAGAACCAGAACAATCCATTCATAATCCAAATTCTAAAAATAGCACTCAGCGAGGCCAATCTAGGGAGAATTAGAATCATTCGAGAGTCTGGAAAATGTGAGCCAAAGGAGGTCAGAAGGAATGGAAAATTGGTTATGCATACTTTTGTTAGAAAACTCCTTTTTTAAATTTAAATTCAATTAATTAACATATAGTATATTATTAGTTTCAGAGGTAGAGTTCAGTGTTTCATCAGTCTTATTAAAATGCTTTTTTAAAAAAGATTTTATTTATTTATTTAAGGGAGAGAGAGAGAATACAAGAGCAGGGTGAGGGACAGAGGGAAAAGCAGACTCCCCACTGAGCAGGGAGCCTGATTCGGGGCTCTATCCTGGGACTCTGGGATAATGACCTGAGCCAAAGGCAGATGCTTAACCAACTGAGCCACCCAGGCACCCCGATTCATCGGTCTTATGTAACACCCAATGCTCATTACATCACGTGCCTTCCTTAACGCTCATCACCCAGTTACCCCATCCCCCCTCCCCTCTAGCAACTCTCAATTTGTTTCCTATGATTAAGAGTCTCTTACCGTTTCCCTCTCTGATTTAATCTTGTTTTATTTTTCCTTCCCTTCCCTCATGACCTTCTGTTTTGTTTCTTAAATTCCACATGAGTGAGGTCATACGATACATGTCTTTCTCTGACTGACTTATTTCACTCAGCATAATACCCTCCAGTTCCATCCATGTCGTTGCAAATGGCAAGATTTCATTCTTTTTGATGGCTGCATAATATTCCATTGTGTGTGTGTGTGTGTGTGTGTGTATGTATAACATCTTTTTTATCCATTCATCTGTCAATGGACATCTGGGCTCTTTCCATAGTTTGGCTATTGTGGACATTGCTGCTATAAATATTGGGGTGCAGGTGCCCCTTCAGATCACTACATTTGTATCTGTGGGGTAAATACCCAGTAGTGCAATTGCTGGGTCATAGGGTAGCTCTGTTTTCAACTTTTTGAGAAACCTCCATACTGTTTTCTAGAGTGGCTGCACCAGCTTGCATTGCCACCAACATTGTAGGAGGGTTCCCCATTCTCTGCATTAAAACCAAAGACCTCACCAAAAAGGAGAATTATAGACCAATATCCCTAATGAACATGGATGAAAAATTCTCACCAAAATACTAGCCAATAGGATCCAACAGTGCATTAAAAGGATTATTCACCATTACCAAGTAGGATTTATTCCTGGGCTGCAAGTTTGGTTCAACATCCGCAAATCAATCAATGCGATATGCTGCATACATAAAAGAAAAGACAAGAACCATATGATCCTCTCAATAGATGCAGAAAAAGCATTTGACAAAGTACAGCATCCTTTCTTGATTAAAACTCTTCAGAGTGTAGGGACAGAGAGTATATACCTCAACATCATAAAACGCATCTATGAAAGCCCACAGTGAATATCATTCTCAATGGGGAAAAACTGAGACCTTTTCCCTTAAGGTCAGGAACACGACAGGGATGCCCACTCTCACCACTGCTATTCAACATAGTACTAGAGGTCCTAGCCACAGCAATCAGACAACAAAAAGAAATAAAAGGCATCCAAATTGGCAAAGAAGAAGTCAAACTGTCACTCTTCACAGATGACATGATACTCTATGTGGAAAACCCCAAAGAAGACTCCTTGATGAAGAAACAAATCTTGTGTGTGTTGCTAAGAGCTGTCGTGTAGGGCTGTGCTGAGGTCCATGCTCCATGGATTGGGGAAGGGCCAACATCCTGTCATCATGGGGATCCAGCTTTAAATCTTGGCTCTGTTCCTCTCTAGCTGGGCAACTTGAGAAAAGAGCCTCCTAGCCTTGGTTTCCACATCTGTAAAATGAGGACCTTGCAGGGACATTGTGCAGATCAAAGGAGGTAGGAATTAACAGGCTCTTGTATGATGGTTTGCTGTAAATGTCTAATAGGTACTGCTTTTAAAATTACTACTCTTACTCTTACTATACTATTACTGCTACTACTATTACAGTTATTTCATGTCCCAGGTAGATGACAACCTATCAGGGGTGCAGGAGAAGGCAGCTTGCCCCTGGGGGAGAGGTTGGGTGCCCTGTGAGACCCCTTCAAGGCAAAACCGCCATCAGTCTGGGACTTAGGCCACCTCTAAACATGCTACGTTCGAGGGAGAAATGAACAGTGCACTTATCTCCATTCTATTCACAAGGGCAAGTCATGTTCTCTCCTGCTGTGTTTTTCAGTTAAAGGTGGACAGAATCTGAAAGCGCATGGCTTTACTTCACCTGCCAACAGCTCCTTCTCTTCCCAGGTCCAACAGCGGGAGAGCTGAGCCCAGTTTCCTGCTCCTCAGTTGGCACCCTCTGTGCTCCTTTCCACTTCCCCGTAAGGAAATGTGGTTTCTGTTGGTTTCTCTCGTGGACCGATGAGCCATCTAGCTTGCCCCAGGGAATCATTTCTGCAGGGAAGTGTGTCTGAAGGCCGCTCATCACCAGGATCGTCCAATGAGAAGCAGAATCAGACAAAGATGGACTTGGCCTACTCGGTAGTGTCAGCATGGAAGAAACGAAGCACCGAGTCTAGGCTGAATGCTCTGTTCTGTGTTTGTATCGCCAGGGGAGGTTTAGAGGTTCCTGCAGACTACGGCTGCTTTGCCCCTCCCAGGTCAGTCTGGGGTCAGTCTGGGGGGCTCCTGGCCCGGCCCTGGTGTGACGCCAGGCCTGCCTGAGCCCAGGGTACTCCATTCAAAACAGCCCCCTTGGGGCGCCTGGGTGGGTGGCTCAGTCGTTAAGCATCTGCCTTCATTCAGCTCAGGTCGTGATCCCGGGGTCCTGGGATTGAGCCCCAAGTGAGCTCCCTGCTCGACAGGAAGCCTGCTTCTCCCTCTCCCACTCCCCCTGCTTGTGTTCCCTCTCTCGCCATGTCTCTGTCAAATAAATAAATAAAATCTTAAAAACAAAAACAAACCCCAAAACCAGCCCCCTCACCAGTATCCCTGATTCCATGCTAGCCACGCTGCAACCCAATCTCCACAGTCAGAAAAAAAGCAATATCCTAACTCCTTACCCGGTCCTTGGACCAACAATACCCTAACTCCCGTCCCTGGGCTTGGATGACCTGGACCCCAGCCCCATGACCTCCGACTCTGCTAAATTTCCTTCTGCTGGTAGAGTACAGCCAGCTCACTCTCGTGCCAGTGGCTTTGAACTTGGCTGCTCCCTGCCTGAATGAGGTTCCTTCTAGCTCAGGCTGCAGTGGACACCTTCCTGGGTGATCCATCCAATGTCAAGAAAGCATCCTGCCCCTTTCTCATTACCTTGTTTTCTCTATGGTCCCCATTACCTTCTGCAAATACTCAGCCACTCTTGTATTCCGGTGGTTTCTCCACTGGAATATTGGAATAGAAGCTTCCAAAGAGAAGACCCTGCATGCCCTGTCCACCATGTCACCAGCTCCTGGAAGAGTGAGGGTGCTCCGTTGAGTGAATCTGCCACAGACAGTTGGGAGCTCAGGTGCACCACTTAGCGGACTCTGTGTCCTTTCTTCCTCAGCTTTGGTGATTGAAGTGTTGGAGTCTCATGTGATATGTTGACCCAGTGCTTTATGATTTCTGCATGACTCGTCTGGAAGATTCTAGTGCCAGGGGATGGGGGCGGAACCTTGAGGGTGTAGTAGGCAGAAGAATGCCAAGCAAGGTTTGAGGAAGATCTAGAAGACCCTGCTTCTAACCCTGCTCTGTCTTATCCGGCTGCCTGGCCTTGAGCGAGCAACAGCAATAAAATACAGATTTTCGATAAACTGGAAGTATATGCTAAAGACCAAAATTCTGTTTTAGTCTCTCCAATCTTTACCTTGGGAAATGCAGATGGGGTTGTTTTGAGCCCCGTAATTCTGAGATCTAGATCCTAGAGAGTGATGGCTCTAGGCCTGGGTTCTCAAACTTTTAACGAGCTTGTGAATCACCAGGAGAGCTGTAAAAACAGATTGTCGGGCCCCAGTCCCAGAATTTCTGTTCAGCAGGTCTGGGTGGGAGCAGAGAATAATCTGCATTTCTAACATGTCTCCAGGTGATGGGATGCTGCTGGTTGGGGACCACACTTTGAGGACCACTAATCTAGGCTGAGGTCTCAGGCAATGAGGGTCACCATTGCACAGTGAACAATTCGAGCGTCAGATGCACTCTTTTTTGGGGGGAGAGGGGCAGAGTGAGAATCTTAAGCAGGCTCCATGCCCAGCACAGAGCTTGATGAGGGGCTTGATCTCACGACGCTGAGATCAAGAGTCCGACGCTTAACTGAGCCACCCAGGCGCCCCTTCAGATACACTTATTCCTCCCAACAATCCCGAGAAGTGGGTATTATCAAGCCTGATCTACAGATAAGCAGGTTTCCAGTGTCATAGAGCAAGTCCCTGCCTCCAATCCCACACAACAAGCTGGCCTTCCCCGAGCTTCCCAGAGGGGCAAACGTCTTAGACACCCAACATCCTGAAAGGTCACCATGCCCCACATCCGCTAAGTCCTGTTCCTCTGGTGGGAATGGCCACGGTCGCAGGGTCTCCTGGTCTCTGTTTCTCTCTCCTCCCAAAAGCAGCAGACACCACAGCCTTCTCAGGGAAGGGGTTTAACTTTCTGTTCTGATATGTGCTACCTGTGTGACCTTGGACAGGTTACCTAACCCTTTATAGTTTACAAGTAGCTTTTTTTTTTTTTCTTCTCATTTATCCTCTCATTTGATAGCTCCAATGATCCAATTGAAGATCCCATGTAAGCTCCCCCCATCGCCTGCAGGATCAAGTCCAAGATTTTTGGTAAGGCATTCAAAGCTCTCCAGATCTAGCCCCTGCCTCCTTCTCCACCTTCCCTCTGGACTGAAGCTCTTCCTTCTCGTTTTCTCAGCATGATGGTTGGCACGCAACACTCAGCCATGGGAGGCCATGTGGGGCCATGCTGTGCTTTCCTCCTTCGTCCCTGTCTGGCTCACCCTTCCTTTCCTTCTTATCCATCTCACTCCTACTCTCTTTTTCAGGCGGTCCGAGTGAACATTCCCCACAATGGCTCATATGTTTAGTCATCCAATAAATATTTATTGGCCACCTGCTCATGCCAGGAACCGTACAAGATAGATGCTGGGGCCCTGTCTAAGTTAGATGTTCTGCTGCAACCAGTACCCATATTCATGGCAGCACTTAGGTCACAGGACTGGAATTGCCCAGCCAGTTCAACCATCAGTCTGCCCGCTAGAACTTAGAGCAGAGCAGAGCTTATTTACATCTGTGCTTTACACAGTGACTGTGCAATTAATATGTGTTAAATCAAGCCCTACAAGATATTTATGCATTTTTCTTGTATTTCACTCTATCTGGTTAATCTTGATATTATAGCGATTTCCTAGTGTTTATATTCTTATGAAGACATATCTAAAATGAAATAGAATACGCTTACTAAAAATAATTACAATTCACCCTTCAAGAGCTTATACATTCTACAATTCCTGATTCAATCTTTTTTAAAGGTGTCACCTGAACCCCAAGACTCCCCTCCCCCCACTGCCCTTAACTTCCCCACCTGCCAAAAAAAGTTGTAAGTTGAGAGCGAAATATGCTGTGCGGATACTTACCTTTCTTTTTCATTAAGTATCAAACAACTTCCAGTACACCTTTACTGCACTATACCAAAAGGGGCCTTCTACTAACTTGCCAAAATGTGTTATCTTTTCTTATTGAAATTTAGACCAAGCAAGCATGGCTGAACATGAGCTGTTCCCTGTAAGCCAACTTTTCAGATCACTAAAACTCTCTTAGAATGCCAATTTCCTTAACAACTTCCTCCTCAATTGTAGACATGTCTCAATCAGATTAAACATGACCTAAACCATCCTCTCTGTCTCAGGCACTCACGAATGCCGCATATCACACTGAACCCTAACGCAGGGATATTTCGAGCAATCACTTGCACAGAACCATTTGCCTCAAACTGGCCCCAGATGACCATACCTTTGCTGCTCTTTTGATGTATTAACTCCTTTATTTCCACTTCTCTGTGCTGTTAGACTAGATCTATCATTCACTCTTCCTGTACACAATTTCCTGAGCGATTAGGAGCAAGGCCTATCTCGTCAGTAGAGTATATGAACAAATAGGACTTTGCTGTTTATGTGCAAATTTTAAGGTTCCGTTCAAGATGACCAAGAGTGCTGGAGTCTGACTTCTGAATGAGTGGGACACAGTCATCTTTAGCTTTTCCCTACAAAGAGTACGAATGAGAATCCAGACTGTTTTCAGAAGTACGTGTTTTAGAGATCGAACACCTCACATTTATGTGAAGATGTCTAAATAGACCCTTCCAGATTTCTTAGTGTATTAATTTGGGCTGATATAGACCCTCTGGATTCAGTAGCTTAGAAACAAAGGCATTTATTCCTCTCTCATGTGTCGTCTGAGTGTTCCTAGTGGACAGGCGACTCTGCTCCACAGAGGCTTCAGGGACCAGGATCTGTCCCCCTGCCATCCCATGGACGCGGCATTTATCTGCATGGTTGGGGCAAAGTCACACCTTCTCTGGGTTACAGTTGGTGGGAAGGGAAGAGAAGGTGTAAGGGGGTCCATATTGGCATATATCCCTTTGACTTCATCCTTTGGTGGGAATGTCATGAGGCCACAAGCAACAGCAAGGACTCAGGGATGTAGTCCCCGACTGTCAAGGCAGCTACGTGCTCAGTTGCAACTCTGTTCATGGAACAGAACAGATTCTGGTGGACAACTGGCAGTCTTCAGTTTAAAAAAAAAAAAAAAAATTATTTCCCTGTTTCTATTTTATAGAAGTATTGTGAAACTGCTACATAATTATTTTATTTTACGAAAATACAATAGGGAAAAAATCAGACTTCTATAAAATGTTAAAGGACCATATTTATTTTAGATCTGAAACAAACCTGGAAGGTCTTCTGGTCATTAGGCAACGTGTCTCCAAGAGATGCTATCTTACTGACTTGTTTACTACTGGTCTTCCCCAGAAGAGCTGGAGTTGGGCTCACTGCTGATCCCAGCATCTTAGCAAAGCCTCCTGGCATATAAGGTGATTCGTAAATCCCTGTTGGAAGAATAAATGAACCTGAAACATATCAAAATGTAGTGATTTTAAATGATTTTGTGAACTTATATTCTCTGTGCTGAGTTAGCAGCAGTGGCAGAAATGTTTTGGGGATCTAATTACAACACGCTTCTTCCATGTATACATATAATGAGTGTACAGTTTAAATACTGGCCAAAGTACACAAGTACAAAGTACAAAGAAAATTTGGACAAGCTCCTGAATGACCCTTGACGCTTATGCTTCTGTTCCAAAGGAAAAGCTAATTAGAGTCTGACCTATGTTGTGCCTTAAATTTTTTTTAAAAAGCAAAGTACTGTCTTGAACTTGACTCTCAGATGTGAAAAACACATTGTGTGACATTCAAAACACCTGTCAAATGCAAGCGCCTCCATCGGCTGAGAGATAGGAAATGGTCTGTGATCAAGTACTGGCCTTTTTTTTTTTACCCCCCAGAACAAAAATCCAACATTTTGCCACCATTAAGACCAAGAGAAGAATTCAAATTAGACAGTCTTGTCACTTGTAAATTAGAAGTAAATTCTTATTACAGAGTGGGAAATTTACTCCAGCGAATATAACAGTAAACGTTATTAAAATAAGTTCAGTGACCTTTTTAAAAAAGATTACAAAATTGAATTTATTGAGTTTCACACAAGATGCACTTATAAAATTAGTACTGAATGCCATTTTAACAGAGGAAATGAACATCATTCCGAACTCCCAATAGATTCTGCAAAGGAAATGAAATCTTCCGAAAATGACAGCACAATAATAACAGGATAATTCAAGCCGAATTGAAAGATATACCCAAATCATATTCTTGCTCTGATCAGGGCTACGTTTGGCAAAGTTTCTCCCAAACTATTCCATTCACGTGGACACTGTTCCTTTTGGTGGTGAAGAGATGGATATAAGAAGAATTCTAAAATAGGGCTTCGTTGAAACATACACAAAATACGAGTCTTTTCATTTTTAACTTAAAATACTTCCTGGTTTCACAAAAGCATTTCAGTAAGATATCCTCTTTTACCCTACGTGAACATTAATCTTCATATTTCTTTAGTTAATGCAAAACATTAAGATTCAGTTCCATATTTCTACAGAAGCCAAAGAAGCCAAAACATTAAAGCATGCTTTGTATTTCACCCAGGAAAGAGTTGGATCCCCTAAAATTTATCTTCTGCATATCATATGCCCAAAGGGTCAGCACAAGAGCTGAACTTCAACATGAAAACATGAAAGGAAATGACAGTTAACAGTTACATCTGCACATTTTGAAATGAGACGCTGTAGAATTTTTATAAAAATGCAGAAAGGTTTCTCAAGATAAAACTGGTGGGAAATGACTTCTCTTATGATGTGGGCCACAAGCTAGTAATTAGCAGAAATGGAATCTTGATCTCAAACAAAACCAAAAGCACCTTTTGGTTGCTGTTCCCAGCATCCATACACACACACCTCCCTGCCCCCGACAGCCACGCTCGCGGCCCAAACACATGGCTGCCGGCCCCCAGCACAGACACCCCCACGGACGGTCCAATCAGCAGGACTCCCGCATTTGTAAGCCCAAGCAAGACGTTACCCAAACCATTTAGAATATTTGCTTTAAAGCTGCCACTTTAAAAAACTGTTAAAGTTGACACCTTTGAATTTTGTACACTGACAATTCTTTAGCCCATTCAACACCAAATCCTTTTAACTGTAACAATTTATGAAGCAATTCGTTTTAAAGCGAAACCAGTTAACCATACATTAAAGTTAACACTGCTCTGCTTTTTCAGTATAAAAGAGTGCCTTTTTGTAAGGGTATTTCTATTTTATCCATTGCAATGGAACAATACACAGCTCACATTTTGCTTTAAAGAGTAAACTGAAAAATTATGAAACGTTTTTGTCCGTGATGCAACCTTCATTAATGAATATTTTTTAAATAAACAAACCGGGTTAGGGTTTTTTCCTATAAAATGCTACTATTCATCATGAATTATTTTAGGTAGCCTTTTATTCTGATTAATTCAGATACATCTTCTTCAAGGATTATTCTGGTGGTAAGAACATTTATCTTGACTTAAGTTTAATTATTATTTTTTTTTAATGCTTTGGCAGATGAAGGACAGTTTGAAAACTGTTTGTGAAAATAGTATGGGACTGGAAAGGTAATGTCATGGGAAAAGCTTCACAGTTTTCCAGGTATATCCTTGTACTGAAGAGGGCTCAAGGCAATTTGATGTTCTGGAAGCGCGGACTGATGAAGCAGAGTGATTCTGGCATTTCGCCCATGAGGCCCGGGGGTGACTGCTCTCTACCGAGCAGGTGGGGGTCCTCCAACCCGTCAGGTTTCCAGAGTCCAGGCTGGAGGTCGCTGCTCTTCTGTGACCTGACCTGCAGCCAGACCCCATTACTGGAAGAAAGATATTAAGATTCGCTTTCCATTAATAATTTAAGTTTTTAAATAAATATTTAAGTGCCATTTTTCGCATCTGTCCGTCCCGGGAGCAGAGCATCTCCCACCCCGGGACTCCGCTGGGCACGAGAGGCCACAGAGTTCAGTCGATTCGGTTTCCACAGATTGTGAACCTGTCTACCTCTAACAAATCTTTCTTTGAGGATCTGTGCTTTAATTCAGAGCTTTCCTGTGTTATGTCCTTCTCATCGCCATCTGGAGTTGTGAGAAACTGATCAGAACTGCTTGCCACAAGTAATGGGATGACATTTTCCTTTGGATGAACAGGCTGGCTGGTGACCGAAGCGGACAGGTTTTCTTCTGTGGAAAAACAGATCCAGCTAATTAGAAAAGGATTTCCCTCCAACTTATAATATATACAAGCTTACCAAGAGAGTGGTAATGGAAGGAAGTGTCCATCACCCATATTTTAAGGTAAAGCAAGTCAACACCAAGTAGCCTGGGGCATATAAGCGGCCATGGTTTATAATGAAACTCAGGGGCTACGCCATTTGTTTGCTCAATTAAAATTTTATAGAAGGGCTATTATGTGGATAGTATCTCACAAATAACACCACTCCCTGATTTTGGGAAGATCAGAACTCCCGTATAACAAACTCCCTCCTACATGACCAAGTCCTAATGATTGTTGCCTGAAAAGTTAGCATTGGCTCCCACACTCAGGACGTCAGGGGCAAGCGGACTCGAGGACATCCACCCTCTTCGTGTAATCACTTTAGCAGCCCTGAGCATTCGACCCATGGGAAGTCCAAACGGAGACCCCTTCCCCTATGCTCACTTCGTCTACCCTTTGAAATTTAGTTCAGGCATCACCACCTCCAGGATGGGAGCCTCTCCTGTCCCCTCTACCCCCCCATGCCTGCCGACAACCAGCTCCCCTTTCTGGATTACCCGCTTCTGCCATCTCCCCTGTCAGTCTGGGAGGTCCTGCAGGCACGATTCACTATCTCTGTATCTCCAGCGTCCCGGATATTACCTAGCACACAGCAGCTCCGTGTATTTAAAATTAAGCCATTTAAACAACAAGTCCTATGAACGGATATGGAACAGACGGGACTGCCATCTAATGACAAACACGATATCAGTGTCCCACTTCTGCCTCCAAATCTTCCAGGCCAGCAGCCCTGGAATCATCCTTCCTCTCTCTCTCACACTGTGAAACCTCATCAGCAAATCCTGTGCTCTTCCAGACCTATCTGGAATTTGGCCAGTGCTCCTGGCTCACACCACTAGCCCCAGTTCTTTTTTTTTTTTTATTTTTTATTGTTCTGTTAATCACCATACATTACATCATTAGTTTTAGATGAAGTGTTCCATGATTCATTGTTTCTGCATAACACCCAGTGCTCCATGCAGAACGTGCCCTCTTTAATACCCATCACCAAGCTAACCCATCCTCCCACCCCCCTCCCCTCTAGAACCCTCAGTTTGTTTTTCAGAGTCCATCGTCTCTCATGGTTCGTCTCCCCCTCCGATTCCCCCCTTCATTCTTCCCCTATCTTTTTTTTTTTTTTTTAACATATATTACATTATTTGTTTCAGAGGTACAGATCTGAGATTCAACAGTCTTGCACAATTCACAGCGCTCACCATAGCACATACCCTCCCCAATGTCTATCACCAAACCAGCCCATCCCTCCCACGCCCCACCACTCCAGCAACCCTCAGTTTGTTTCCTGAGATTAAGAATTCCTCATATCAGTGAGGTCATATGATACATGCCTTTCTCTGTTTGACTTATTTCGCTCAGCATAATACCCTCCAGTTCCATCCACGTCGTTGCAAATGGCAAGATCTCATTCCTTTTGATGGCTGCATAATATTCCATTGTATATATATATACCACATCTTCCTTATCCATTCGTCTGTCGATGGACATCTTGGCTCTTTCCACAGTTTCCACTAGCCCCTGTTCTAACCCAGGCGGCCTCCCCGCTGGCCTCTGCCTCTGGCTCGCTCTCCTTGAGTCTCCTTCCCACAAAGCTGGAGAGTGATCCAGCTAGATCACGTCACTCCTTTTGCACCACCTTCCTTCATGGTGTCTGGCCTGCGGTCTCCTGATCTCCAAAACACCCAGTAGGGGCACTGAGACATTTGTCTGAAATGCACTTCCCATTCCTGAAACAGAGCCTTCCCACACAGCAAGAGATGCATGGCAGACAGCAGGGTGGCCTCTCTGACTCCTTCTCTAGTTCCTCTCCCGTGGGATGGGTCCACTCCAGCCACCCGACCGTTGGGGTCCCTCCACACGCCCAGCAGGTTCCCACCCTGGGCCTTGGCACATGCTGCTGGTGCTCCTCCTCCCAGGAAGGTGCCGCTTCCTTGGCTGGCGGAGTTTTGGATTCCCAGTCACACTTCCCTTTTCTGACCCGGCTGTCGTTTTCTCTACAGCACGACTGCCCCCTTGCTTTCTCCCCGTCTCCCCAGCAAGTCAGAATCGGCGCTGCCCTTCCTCCCTACTGCCGTATCCCCAGGCCTGTCCTGTAACAGGTGCTCAACGATCATCTCCTGGATAAGGAATAAATGTAAAAACTCAGAGCACTGTGTTAGGTGTATCTGCGATGAGATCTAAAATACAAATATTAAAGACAACTCAGCAAAGTGAAATCAAATCTTGAAAGCACTGCGAAACACTGACCAAACAGTGATTTACTAGGGAAAATTCAGATAATTAACTCTTTGGAAAATGATTCACACAAGGGATGGAAGGAACCAAACGTACCTTGAGAGGGTTTACATTTGTTCTGTGATTTATTAGGTGGTTTGCCTGGTGCACTGGCTGGAGGGGGATTAAACAACTTGTCTTCCATCTTGGCCTCCTTCACATACTGGCATGATTTCCCCAACAGCACAATGCTATTAAGTACTTTCAGGGATATCAACCTAAAACCAGAAGGAAACAAACACCCATGGTTGGAATTCATCTCAGTCACAGCGAACGTCATCTTCTACCACTGCTAACGAGAAGGCACAGGGCCAGGTGAGGAGCGTGGGCCTGGGAGCCGGAGGCCCGAGTCTGGGATGGGCGAGTTTCCCATGAGGCTTCTTTACCACAAGGGAAAATGCCTGATCGATTCCTTAGTTCTCATTACAACAAGAAATTATACCACTTTGAAGTTTTACCTGGTACAAATATTTAACATTTATTCTTTCACTGCAAAACAAATGTATTTAGTAAATGTAGATGAACAAAAAATAACTTCTAATTCCAGAGTCCAGCACTACTCACTGTGATATTTGGTATGCTATGTTTCAGTCACTTTTATGAATTTATACCAATCCGTACTTTTCCACTGTTTAGAAACAGAGTCTATATTACAAAGCAGTAGGGGCTGGAGTTCGGGGCCAGGGCAGATTCTGGGTGCCAAGTGAGTTCAAATCCTGACTCACTGCTTAGAACCTGTGTGGACCTGAGTGCATTTCTTAGCCATGAATCCAGTGGTGATTCCAGTCAGTGCTCAGAACAGTGCTTGGCACACAGCAATGTCCACCAATTTTGCTAAATGCTATTTTTGTTTTACATATATATTATTATGAATATTTTCCCTACCAGTTAATATTCCTCAGGGACATTATTTTAATGTCTTATAATATTTCACTGTTTGAGTTACCATATAACAAAGCCGCCGGAAGCCCTTACCCTCTAAAGCCCTTAATTTCTGGATATTTAGGTTATTTCCAATATTTTGTTTCTATTTAAAAGTTTCTAATTAGGAAAACTTAGATTAAATCTGTATCTCCTTAAGATAAATGCATAGATAGCTATAATTATCGAAGTGGAATTTCTGGGACCAAAATGTATACGACATTTTAAGGTATCTGATACAAATCTGGCAAAAAAAATTCTGAAAAACTACTTTTCATGTTGGTATCTTCTCATGTATGGGGACCTTAAATGACAACCACGGACCCCACTCCAGCGTCACATGAGTGAAGAGGCGGCTGCTATCTCTATGGCTGAGGTGAGATCCTGACAGTCACAGGAAACTGCGAGTCAGTGGGGGCGAGGCTAAGGAGGGGCCTGGCAGGGAGGTCAAAGAAAGAAGCAAACAGGTTTCCTTCACTGACCCTAGACTCTCCCCTCCAGGAGCTAAGAATGCAAACATCCAAGGAGGACCTCACATTAGATCCATGGCCCCCAGGATCTTCACGGCAAAACACTCCCCAATTTATCCCCAGACCCGACTGTGCTTGGAACTCCTTACTCGTACCTTCCCTTGCTTCCCTGACCCTGCCTTGGGGATATCTAACAGGATTTCAAACTTACTACAGCCAAGCCTTCCAAAACACAAAAGAAAACAACACAAAATCACACCCGCATGTATTTCTCACAGGCTTCCCCACTGCAGTATGGCGATTCCACTACCCTCCTTGCTTGGGCCCCAAACCCTGCAATCACACTTGATTCCTTAGGTTCCCTTACACCTCACATCCAATCATTCACCGGCAAGTCCTGTCTGGCTCCACTTTCAACAAAGCCACCAGCTGACAAATTGTTAGCACTCCAACTGCTACCACTGGCGTGGCAGCCACAGTTCCCGGTCCCTGGGAGGCCCGTAACCGCTTCCTGACTTGGCCCGAGGTCTGCTTCTCCTCTTGCCACACTCCAGGCCGTTCTCCACACAGCCGCCAGAGTGGTCCTGGCCAGAAGCCAGCTGGATCTAGCCCTCTTCTGCTCTGAAGCCTCCAGGGGTTCCTCCTTCCCTCAGCCGGAACCCGAGCCCTTCCCGGGGCTGCTGGGTGTCCTCTGCGATGCTCCGTCTTGACCGCTGTGCTCCTGGCGCCCGGGCTCCCCGCTGCTGTTCCTGTCGGGCCTGTCCTGTGTCGCCTCTGCTGAGTCTGCTATCCTCCCAGGCATCCGCATGGCTCTCTCCCTCGCTCCAGCTGGTCTCCACTGAAGCTCACCAGAGAGGCTGGAAGGCAGGCACCTCCGCTGTTCTCCATCTCCTTACACTACCCTATTTTTCTTCCTGACGATTACTATAAACTCTCACTTTACAGAGATTTGCTTTTCTGGTTGTCTGTTTTTCCACTAGAATTTCAGTGCTGCAAAGGCAGGGCCCTAGTCTTGCCCCAGGCCCGGTACCTGGCGCCTAGCGGGTGCTCACTGAGGAGTGCCGATTGCAGGAGGAGGGCAGAGGCCTTCCACCTGCAGCTCAGGCCATGGCAAGTCTGGGGGGAAAGAGGCAGAACCTGAGGCGGTGGGGAGAAAGCCCAGCACTGTGTGCCAGGAGGCCCAACTGAATTCTGACTTGTCCACACTCAAGGGAGAGTCCTGGGCTTGGTGAGGTCACAGAATAAAGAAAGCTTCAGGGACAAGGTGGTTTGGGAAAGATTTTGAAGGAGGAGAGGATAATTTGGGCACTACCCTGATATAAGGTAATAAGGAGAAATGAGTGGAGTGGAAAGGTCAGTGAGAAGCTGGGCCTCTGTGGACTATCGAGGGGAACAGTGATGGGGGCGTCGTGAATTTTCAGTCATTCAGCTTAAGGCACGTCCACTTTGGTGATTTACACACACACAACTGTAACTAAACAAAGGTTTTTCAATGTTGCATACACATGCTTCACTTCCCAGTTTAGGTCAAAAGAAAAACAAAAGAATATTTTGTTAAACAAAGATGGAAGCAATTATAGCAACAGCCCTTGATGAACAAGGCACAATGCCAAGAACTTTGGAGTGCTATGTGAGCATTTGCACCAGAGATGTAGGATCTCATGGTTTTTAATGTCAAAAAACTGAGAGATGTGTATGGTTCCTTGACCTTTAGAAGCTGTGAGTCAGTTCCTGTAGTATGAAAAAGGGGCAGGCTCTAGGAGAAATCAAGGCCCCAGGCTCCCTGCCTCAACACAATTTCCTATGTGCCCAGTGTCAAACCAAAGCCACCAATCAAGGTACTGATGACATGGCTTGGGACACTGCAGGGACAGAGGCTTGATGGCCAGGGGGGCATCCTGACTCCTAGAACCTGAGCAGAACCTCAGTGGGGAGAGACCCATGGATTCACTGAGTTAAAGATGTTTTTAAACACAGGAAAATGTCTGATTGTAATGGCAGATTTTATCGTGAGAGGAAATAGGAATGCAACTGAAACCCTAAGCAGAAAGAGCTTTAACTGATTCCGCTAAAGATTAAAATAAAATCGACAGTGCTATTAATACTAGTACCAAACAGCAGCATATTTCACTGAACGTCACCAAGTCACGAACACAACTGGAGGTATGTGCTGTTAAGGGAGCCCCAGGCCAGTGAGAATGGATGTAGGGTGCTTTGGTTGCAAGTAACTTCCATTACATCTTGCATACATACTTTACTGTACAATCAAAAAACATATTCAAGAACAGTTAATCTTACCCAAAATAGAAGAGTATGACACAGGCATAAGACAGGATTCCTTGCACTTTAATTGAGCTTGTTACAACTCTGATGAGCTAGCCAGAAACAAACCAACAAAAACACACAAACAAAACATACAACCACAGAGTTATTAGTTAATATTTAAATAAAGACTTCTCCATGCTGATTTCAACATTTTAGATACACTCCTGCAGGCTTTGTCTAAATCCAAGTAAGCAGTTCTAGATTTTTCAATTTGCATGAACATCTGGCTGCTTGTGAAAACTTCTGTGGTCGATTTGGATTTGTTCAGGCAAATTTAGGATGCCTGTGGCTAATGTCATGTTCAGCTGTTGCTGACTCTCTGAAGTCGGGCACTGTATCTAGGTTCGTGAATGACCCATTTAGTTGTACCCCCCCGAGATGCAAATCAGCTGATTTTTTAAAATAAAAAATCACTCTGGAAAATACAAATAAATTCATCTTGCTGCATGTGTGCCCACCAGAGCTAGAACCATGTAGCGCACCCTTCCCTTGTTCTTGCTTTCTTTGTCTTTCCTTGAGAGTCTTTTTAGGAACCCACAGTGACTTCCGGGGAAGAGAGGGAAAAGGGAGCCTTAGGAGCTGTGTACTGCTTGAAAAAACGGAGTTATCACAGCACTGTCCTTGGAAGTGTGCTGAATTAATCTGGTGGGTCTGTCACTGGAAAATATTTATACGTTACAGGTTCAGCTTAATAATGTGTCTACATCTTAAGGTCTAGGGGGACTGCTACATGTAAATGGAAAGTCTGGGAAAATAACAGACCTTATCCAGCAATGTTAAGTTATCATCAAGTGGAACTCTATTAGAGTGTCTTAAATAAATACCGTAAGATATATTTTAAACCATATTTTACAAATGCTTTTAGTAAAAGAACAACTGGGTAGAGATCGAGGGAACTGTCACGTGTTCCCTGAAGGTTCACTACGATTAGACCTATATGGAAGTCCTTGTCTGTCACAGGCTCTACTGGGGAGATGACCTGCTGTACAAGTATTCGTGGTGGACGTTAACGTGGCTCTAGGATTTTACTGATTAATATGAAAGGCAAGCCAATTGCTGCATTCAAGGCTTAAGTGATTTCATTTTTATCTAACATATTATTAGGTAATTTTAGGGTATGTATATCTAAAGCTTAATTTCCATGAGACCTTAATATATCATTTCTTTTACTTTGCCTGGATATGATTTCATTTTAGGACGTAAGGTAACATTTAGAGAGAAACATTGCCACTCATGAGCCTTAAAGAGGCCTCAGAATATTCCTCAAGGCTCCTAGATGGCTGCCAAAGCTACGGAGTCACTTTGGCGCTCTGCGAGAAAAGTGCTACAGGAGAAAACCCGCTGGATCACTGCCTAACTGCATTATCCCCTCTGAAAATGCAGGAGGTTCTCCAGAAGCACTTCATTAATCAATTATTAGCTAAACTTAAATCTTTTGGTACAACAACCATAAAAACTCATTTAAGGAATAAAACAAAGGCCAGAGAAAAATTTAAAAATACTAAATTAAAAAATCCATACTAATTATGAATAGAGTTTTCTGGCAAATAAATTGCTACTAGTTAGTTATTATTTGGCAAAGCAGAGCCACATTTAAATCCAATCATTTAACCAATCCTTTAAAAATAAAAGAAGTCAGGCAACCTAGGTTTATCCTTATTACACTATATCTATCATGTTTCCAGTTCTAGGAAACAAATGCAGAAAAATTTTAACATTCTATCAATCTCTTAAACAATTTTACTCCTTAAAATACTCTTGTTTTTCCACAGGTCTAGGAGTTCCTTTTCCCAAACAAAAGAAAGCTATGTTATTATGTAACAAACAAGTTACTAATAGAACTGAAAACATTGAGGATGCGGTTGTCTGGAAAGTCACAATGAAATTTATATAACATTAAATCTATTAATCTTCCAGCCTTTAAAAAAGGTCAGGCAAGCTGGTCTCAAATACAGCTGGTATCACTTACAATTTCTTTATACATCTTAGTTGACTTCCATGACACTTTGCATCTAGGGGGAGAACTCTAGATGTCCTTTGGCAAAAAGACGGTTGCATTTGTTTTGATGTGAGAGTAGGTAGCCAACGAGGAACATAATCAAATACAGGTACAGCCAGCAAACCTTAATTAACATTATTATAGCCTGATGTGGCTAGTAACTTCTTGCAAGACTGTTCTGAGCAATTCATTAAAATATTCAAAGTTGGTGACTATTTTTTGGATTGATTTAATACATTTCAGTGCTAATATTTAAAAAATATATATATATATATTTTTTCTAAGTATAACAGTAAAAATTTTCATTGTAAAAACTCTGGAACAATTGTAAAAAATAATGACTATAATGGACAGGGACTATGTCTTCACTTGAGCATAACAAAATTTATTTAACCTATTTTATTTCTTTCCAAACTTTTACTATTGTAAATGCCATTGCAATGCATAATCTTGCCTATAAATGATCATGTGCCTTTTATAACTATTTTCTTAGGATAAATTCCTAGAACTCCAATTACTGCATCAAAGCAGTCCAACTGCCTTTTAGAAATGCTGGATCGACTTCTCAGACTTCCGTTAATACACGCTACAGTGGTTGCACATGCCTACCACTAGGCATTTCCACTCAAAAAGAAAAATCTTTGCCAAATGAATAAGCAAAAATGAGTACTCTCATTACCAGGAAAGCCATTACATAAAATATTTGTTAAAATTACTTATCTGTTGGACAGCTCAAAATCCAAAAGAATAATACTGTAACTTAAAATTTCCTTCCAGATCATTTACCCTTTAGTAAATTTTTATATCAGGTCCTTCTGAAACAAACTTCTTGATAATTCATTTATTAATACTTTATCATAATAGCTATCTCATTGTAGAAAAGGGAAAAAAGTACGAACTTACTAGAACAGCTAGTGGGAGAGGGATGAACCCCATCCTCCGTGCCACGGAGTCACTGTAATCAGTATATGCCTGCACAGAGAAAGGAGAGAAGGATTTCTGGAACTGAAAAAGTTCACTTCCACTTACCACCAGCAAACGTTCTCAACGGGGGAAGCTATGCACAAAAAGAAAACCCGGCAACTATTATGTAATTGAGTAAAATGTGGAAATCTAAATGTTCATAAGAAGTTTTAAATCCGAAGTTGTATAACTGCTAGTATGCTACAGAAATCATACCTTATTTAATACTAAGTACTATGATTATTTTACTAAATTACAAACATAGTGTTGAGAACAGAGATAAGCAGGAAGTTGAAGTTTACGCAACTTTCCCTTAACCAATATTCCACACTAAGTTAAACCATTGTTCAGGTAATTTCAGACTACTACGTCTTCGATATAATGCTCACATTTTTCTGTCGACTGCTAACAAGGTCAAAAGCAAGGCTGGCTCTATATTCACTGTAGACCTAAAGACAAATAAGAGTGAAATATTAAGTGATATAGTACAAATATACAATATGCAAAGATTTAATTGACTTTGTAGATGAAAACGTTTAATAATTAACCAGGAAAAAGGTGCTGATAGCCAAGGAGACACCTGGGTAGTGCTTCTCTGTTTTCCTACAGTAAAGGTAAAAAAGCCTCAGCCCCAACTGTTATGTTCACAAGCTTTTTAAAGATTTTTCTTCAAAGAGGGATAAATAGTCAATGATTATGATCCTGAGAGTTTAGAATTTGGGGGAGAGTGGCTATTTTAAGTAGCATAATAAATATAAAATAATTTTGAAATTTTAAATGCCTAGTTTAAAAATTATTACTGTCTATATAACAATAATGATACCTCAATTCAAACAATGGGTGCTAAGCAAGATGTAAAACTGAGTTTGAGAATGTAACATTTACGAAAGCACTGGAAACTGTCATTTCACTAAAAACTGCACTAAGTACTTGAATCAAGTTTATTAATTTTGACTTCAGATGCTCAGAAAATGATCCCATGAAAACGGGACCATTTTGCACTGAGGAAACCAAGAGAGTAAACAGTGAAATTACTTGATCAGTGCTTTATAAAAGAGTGCAAAATCTTATTTAAGTTTATTAAAGCATTCAGAAGCTCTTAATCAAATCATCACATTGTAGCAGTTGCAACCACGTTAGATTTCAAATCTCTGCCTTTTGAAATAGTACCACGGTAAGACAAAGTACAACCCAAATAACATCTAGGAAACTGTCCAAGTGAATATTCATTTAGGGGCTGAGGTAGGAATGGGGAGGGCGCCGGAACTCCCAGGCTTTGTGTATGATGGGCCTACAGCACACATCTATTTGTGGCAAGTCCACAGAACAGCTGGATGAAACATAAAGCAAATCTCCTGAGTGCTTTCACCAAAAAAAGCTGTCTTCTACAACTTTTCAGAAATCTACAGTCACAGAAAAATAATCAGTTTTTAAATACAAAATACTTAAAAAAATCTAGCCAGAGAGAAAAGGTTTGATAGTCTATGCTTAAATAAAAACAATGTGATTTTTAAAAGTTTAAGTACACAGATGATAGTATTAACAATTTATAATGATTGAGTTAGCGACACTCTACTCCGACCTGAACTATTGGCCAAACTACACTTCCACCCAAAAGTATGGAACCAGGTTTGTTCAATACTGAAATAACATACTTTCTGTAGTATAATACTTTTTAAAAATTTAAAATTATAATTCTAACTTCAAAGTAGTACTCTTATCTTAATAAATGGAGTAAACCTAGCCTTATTTTACATCTTTATAATATTAAGCAGAAGTCAACATTATTTTTTTGCTTTAGAAAATATTACTTTTCATAATTATTATTTTTTATTTTTTAAATCTAAATTCAAGTTAGTTAACACATACTGTAGTACTGATTTCAGGAGTAGAATTTAGTGATTCATCACTTACATATAACACCCACTGCTCATCCCAACAAGTGCCCTCTTTAATACCCATCACTCCTTTATCCCATTCCCCGCCCACCTCCCCTTCAGCAACCCTCAGTTTACCTCCCTCTAGATTTCTATCTTATTTTTCCTTCCCTTCCCCTATGTTCATCTGCTTTCTTAAATTCCACATGAGTGAAAGCATATGGTATTTGTCTTTCTCTGACTTATCTTGCTTAGCATAACACACTCTAGTTCCATCCACGTCATTACAAGATTTCTTTTTGATGTGTGTGTGTGTGTGTGTGTGTGTATACATACATACACACATCTTCTTTATCCATTTATCAGTCAATGGACATTTGTGGTTCTTTCCATAATTTGGCTATTATTGATAAAGCTGCTATAAACATTGGGGTGCATGTGCCCCTTCAAATCAGTATTTTTGTATCCTTTGGATAAATACCTAGTAGTGCAATTGCTGGGTCATAGGGTAGTTCTGTTTTTAACTTTCTGAGGAACCTCCATACTGTTTTCCAGAGTGGCTGCACCAGTTTGCACAGAAATCAACATTAAACACTGAATTGCTTATTAAAATACATACATCTGCGGTAATGTCATTGAACTTGGTGATAAAGGCATGTTTTACAATATCCACAGCAGTTTCTGATGCAATCACCATACAGACATCTGGAAACAACACCCAGAGGTGATCTAGAAAGGACAGGGGAAAAGAGACAATTAAATCTCTTAATATGAATAGAACATCATATACCATAATACCACAGACTGCCATAGAAATCTGAAATCTCCACAGGGCTAACCTACAATGTTGTCAATAAATGATAACAGAGACACAACTAGCATTCAGTTAATTATCAAAAGAGCTATATTTTATCAAGTTAAAGGATAACTCACTCAATAGCTATTTATTCTGTATTTTCTCTGTGCTAAACCCTTGAGGGGCAGGACACAGAGGTGAACAGAGCCCCCAACTTTCTTCATGGAGCCAATACACTGGTAGAATGGCTAATTAAGCAAGCTTGTCATAACATCCTTTAATTCTATAGCTGCCTAATGTGACAGTAAATAGCTAGTAGGGACAGGTGCTGAAGTCAACTGAACAATCTCTTCCCCTCTTTATTACTATGACTTAAAGATACTGATCATTTATTTCACTGTCACACTGATGCAATCTGTCACATTTGCTCATCTTTATCATATTTATTAAAATGTCAATTTGGTATCAAGTACCTGATAAAAAATGCAAACAAATAACCTCCTGAGACCCTGAAGAAGGATATAAGGGCGGGACTGAGCAAGAAAAGGTTAGAACCGTTGACAAGGACCTAGGCAATTTGGGATCTGGGCCCTGGAGGGCGGGGTGGAGAGACTGTAGCTCTGACCCTCTGTGCTGGCAGTTTCAGTGGGCCTGGCATCGTGTTGGGGTTTTGGGAATCAGGAAACTTCTTTCAACATTGAACTCTGCCACTAACTGGCTCCATGACCTCGGGCAAGTTTCTTAATGACCTAAGCTCCAGTTTCCTCATCTACAAAATAAAAAGTCTCTATACTTGGCCATTATGAGAATTAAATAAGGAGATAAAGTGCAGAATAATGTGCCTGGCACACAAAATAGCTAGTATTATTTTTATGTTATTCATGATCTTGGAAACTTACAGGAAGCTTCCATAAATGGTATTTTGGTTTTTAAGAAAAGAAATTAAAGAAATCAAAGAGTAAAAGATTAATATTAAGTGTTCCTTTTATCACGCTCTCTGCCATAGCAGTAATAAACAAGACCTAAGGTAACTAGTTGAAAGTCACAATACAAATGAGAAGAGGATTTCAAACACCCAGTGGTCAGCAGGCTCAGGATTACTGTCCTTGGGCACAACAGCCCTGCTCCAGGACTGCTGATCCCATGTGAGTTCTGCCGGGACCAGCCGCACATGCCCACTCCCCTGCCTCTCGTAGATACCATGTTAGCTGCCTTGGTTATAAACGGAGAATCCAGTGTGTGTGGAGGAGAGCTTTGCTGCCAAGTCAGGCAGACTTTGGGTCTATTCAGACAGGAACTCAAGCCACTGGAAAATAGATCATTTGATCTTATGCCTTCTGTAAGCAAATAACTTCTGGAAATGTATTTCCAAGATCATATATCTCATTTAACACCTATTTCTGGTTTTTCACAGGTATCTGAAAACTAGCAACAAACCAAAATAAATGAACAAGAAGTTATTAAAAGCCTGGAATGTGCATGGCATTGAGGGCAATAAATAAAATGCAAAGTATAATCTCGGTCCTAAAGAACGAGGTTGCATAAAAATGTCAAGACATAAAAAAACTCAATTACTTGAGATACCTGAGCACTTGACCATTTCCCACCAACCTCACTCAGCATTACCAGACTGTGTTATAATCACCTGTCAATTTCTACTATGAGCCTGGGAGTCCTACATCTATCTTAGGACTCTCTACGTGTGCTACAGTGCCTGGCTGTATGGAAATGCCTGCTAAGTGAATGGATAATGAAAATTCATAGAATCTCAACAACTTCCTGTCAGCCTTGATTTAAAGATGTATAAGTAACCAAATGTACTTCCTTACATGATATTTTTTTCAATTTATCCTTATTCAAAATGCTAATTAAGAGACAGTGAATGAGTAAAAAACAAATGTTAAGAAAGAACAAAAGTTCTTTTGGCGAACCGTGAAAATGAAAAAGAGCCGACTGCATTTAGATAACCCCAGTACACTACAGTTAAGAAAACAAAGAGGCTGCAGTGCTGAGCAGTGTCCACTCAACCCAGCTCTAGAGACACTGTGAGGTTGACAGGAAATGACGGGCCAAAGACTACTTCATGCGGTGTGGCATCCTACCACCCGCCACATTACGGGGAACATGATCAGTCCCTTCTACCCAAACAGGTATTTCCAACACCCAAGACGCGGAGCAGCTAAAGTTTTTGAAGTTCTCTGCAATATTCACTTTATTCCATGTAAAAGAATGGTTTTTGGTTCAAGAGTAAAATTAGAAGGCACTGTATCTGTTAAGAGTTACGTACCTGGATTCCAAGAAAACTGCTCCATGTTTCTTAGACACACTATTAGCAAAAGCACATAATTCGTGAATCGTTCCTTAATATCTGAAAAAAAATTAACATATTCTTTACTGTATATAAATAATAATATAGTTCATGTATAACTTTCTTTTAGTCAGAAGATTATGAAAGTACAATTACATATAAATGTCTGCAAAATAAATATACTATTTTATTTTATTTTATTTTATTTTTTATTTTTTTAAAGATTTTATTTATTTATTTGACAGAGAGAGACACAGCGAGAGAGGGAACACAAGCAGGGGGAGTGGGAGAGGGAGAAGCAGGCTTCCCGCTGAGCAGGGAGCCCGATGCGGGGCTCGATCCCAGGACCCGGGGATCATGACCTGAGCCGAAGGCAGACGTTTAACGACTGAGCCACCCAGGCGCCCCAATATACTATTTTATATATAAGATGGTGTCACATTGGTAAGGCATTTATGTCTTTCACTGACCTAATTCAGGTATGGAAATTCCAGTTTTGTACATGGTTGAACGTATCAGTGGTTTTTTTCTGTTTTAATAGCTGAGTAGTGTTCCACAGCATGACCATACCACCATTTGTTTATCTGCTTTCTTACTGACAGACATTGGGTTGTTTCCAGTTTTTGGCTGCTATGAATAAAGCTGCCATATTTCTTGTACAAGTCTTTTGTGAAAATGTGTTCTCGCTGCTACGTTATAGGACAAGCAAACCTTTAACTGTATAAGAAACTACCAGAAGGTCTTCCAGGGCAAATGTAGCATTTCCCACTCACACCGTCAAAGCACGAGAAGGCCAGGCACTCGGTACTCCTGCTAGCGTTCACCAGCGGCAGACTACGGGAACAGCCATTCTGGGGGTGGGCTCTTCCACCCCCATTTCCCACCACAGTACAAATGTCAACACGGTGAGAGATGAATTATGTCTTCATATTCTCATGAAACAGTCTTGACTTTGTGAACTTCACTCCAGGGTCTCAGGGAGGCCCCTCCAGGGTTCCATGGGTTATACTTTGAGAACCAAGACACTATGCTGCTTTGATTTTGTAACTATGAAAGATAATGTTTCCAGGGATAGATGTTGTGCTTTCATTCTTCTTAGGGTTAGTAAGGAGCCAGTAAGGCATAACTGAAAAAGCTGAGTACAGAGAGACAACCTGAGGTTTAGAGTCATAACTCTGCTCTTGACATCTGCGCAGGTGACCTTGGGGAAGTCAAATTACTCTCTCTGTGCATTAGTTTCCACATCTATAAAATGGGATATCATCTGCTACAAAGAAATTTCTGGATTAAAAAGAAGCTCTGAAAGTATGGTATGGTGCTATACAAATGTTTGTCATATTTTATTATCTTTTTGAATATCTTGAGATTACGATAACCACGATAATAAGAAAACCCAGTAAAGATGTTGAGGGAGTTAGAGAAAGCACAGCTAAGTCAAAGAAGCAGTAGCCCGGAGGAAATGTGACACAGAGTTTCAGAATGAATTGCAAAATCATACTGCCTAAAGCTGCATGTAGAAGCTAAGTGTACTTACCGCTATTTGACATTTGAAAAAGATTGTTCTTTTCAAACTTCTTGAAAACACTTCCTTTAATTTCAACAAACTGAAATAGTAAACAAAAATATCACCTTTATCATTATAACAGTTTAAAAATGGACAAAGCTATATATAAAACTTCCTGGACAGTAAATAACACTTAAAAAAAAAATTTTATTCCATCCAGAATACTGCCATTAAAGTGCCCATATAACCTCAAAAATACAAAATAAAATCTCATACTTACATTATTAGACATCATGATAGTAAGCAGTGACTTGTTGTGGGAGTTAAAAGCCACGTTGAGAGTTGTTGCTTGAACCATGATGAGAATTGCATGCAAAACTAGCAGTGAGTGATGTCAAGGAAAAAGCTTGTCTGTTTTCATATTAGTAGATAAAACTATGTAATTTAGAAAGTGAATAATGGGGGGGATGATCATGCTTTCTAAATCCAGTCTTGTGTTAGTGTTTTATTATCTTATTAGCTATAGTTGATACAAATTTGACAGGTAATATGTACGGGACCCATACGAAACAAAAGCAGAAATGAGCCTCTGGGCATCTATGCACTTAGACTGTGAGTCCGGGAAGATGGTTACCTTGTTCTTTCTGGACTTCTGGCATTTGGCACAAGATCTGGGAAACAAGCCCTCAAAAAAGTTTCTAGTAAGTGGAATAAACTATGGTAAATACTGAAAAAAGAGACTTAGCTAATTTGCATTCTAAAATAGAAAAGAACACAAAGTAAAAGTTAGTCTGGAAGCAACTGGCTTCTATAGTTCTGCAGGGGGTGGGGGAGTGGGGATGTCAGATGATAAGAAATGTCTGATAATTGAGATTCTTCTTTACACGTCATTTTTGAAGATATTCACAAGTTGCAGAATTATATTCATATTACACATGGAATAGTTTATTTAAATGAGAATAACTGTTTTACTCCACATTCTTGGAACAAACTATTACACTTATAGATATCTTATCTTTCCAAGTATTAATCCAACGTTTTCAAGTACAACACTTTCAGAGTCCGTACACATTCCTGTGAATGAGTCTGGACCCCATATGGAACTTCAGTGTAGCTATGCATGTGTGTGTACAAATAAACAGATGGGTACATACACACACACACACAGTTTATATAGTGAAGCCTTTAACTCTTCAAAAGATAAGCTTTAAGAAGGGGTGTGGGGGGCAGAGGAGATAAAACTTCCAAAATTCTTCCCCAATCAATTTCATATTTTACCTCTAGATGAACCATATATATTTTAAGCCCTAGGCTTTAACAAAAAATTCATAGGCTTAAAGATAACTTCCAAATAATTCCAGTATAGGTATGAAAGTTATGTTGAGCTCTATAAAGTATGTATAAATACGAACCTTGCATTCTCAAGTTCTTCCATCTAATCAGTCACACTGGGACTAGAACTGCTTTTTACCAGTTAAAGGGAGCAAACATACATGAGGCTCTTTAATTTACAATTACTACTATAACCAATTCATTAAAAGAAAGCAGACATTTCACGTTAATCTTCAGGACACACATACACATACACCTTTAAATCTGAGAAATAGCTAACCAAATAAAATAACATAGAATACGCACTGACTTGAAATTTCCAGTAATTCTAAAGGATACAGACATAGAGAACAGCCATGAAAAAGTGAGGGATCACTCCGATATGGGCTCTTTTTCTTTCTTTAGGTTCTGTTGCTGTCCAATAGAGAGCATCTAATATGTCTTGTCCAAATGATGAAAACAGACGATCTGCTACCTAAGGAGAAAAATCATTGGAAAAATGTTTCTTTCCTTTTTTTTTTTTTTTCTGAAAAGTGTTTCTTAATATTCCACCTAAATATGTTACTAAAACTCAGATGCAACTCAAAAATACTGGAGCTCTGACTTTAAATCCCACTAGAAGGCAAGCCACAGAAGAGCAGGGATCTCTTTATTCTCTGACACACAGTGAGTGCTCAAAATCTTGTATTATTTGAATTAGACTTTGTCTAATTAGCTATATATTTATAACAAGGAGAGTCTTACATAGTGGCAAAAATAAAAGGGAGAGGCACATCACAATCACAGTCTGATTTTAATTCTTTAAATTCAGATTCAGGATTTGAACTTAAGTCCTTTAGGATAAATATATCATTTGACCCACTGTATTTGCACCTAATATTTACAGACAACAGTAGCTGTAATTTGTTTTGGATTAACAACAGAGTATGTAATACGCAGATTTACTTCCTAAAGACACTGTGAGGTATCGATCTCCATGAACAGAGTATGATGAATAAAAAGCAGCAGACAAAAAAGAAAGGAGGGCATATATTATTCAGGCTTTGGCTGAATGTTACATCCACACCCAGACTGTCAATCTCTGGCTCCCATAGTCTCTAATCCATCACCCTGTTCTTTTTCATCACGGTATTTATCACTTCCAAATACCTCCCGGTCTACAGTCTCTTTTCCACCTGCAGAACATAAGCTCCTTAAGAACAGGCTTTGCTCACTTCTGGATCTTCAGGATTTAAGGCAATGCTTGGCATGAAGTAACTGTCGATTAAATATTTGCCGAACGCAGGCATAACAGCGACCCACTGTTTAGGGAGCACTCAACACACGTCTGGCACCGCGCTAAGCCCTGTCTCTACGCTGCTTCCCTGCACGCTCGTGATTCCCCTAGCACCTGCATTCACAGATGAGACAGTAAGAGTTAGACCCACTCAGCAACTAGCAGCCATGTCCAGGGCAGCGAGGCAGTGACTGGAAGAAGTGAGGTTCGGTCAGAGATGGCTTATCTCTAGAACAGAGCCAGGACTCTTGTCCACTATGCTGAAACCACTTCAACAAGTATAGTCTGCAAAGCGAATACGCATTTCAGCCATTTGATCAGCAATTCATGGACCCTTTCCCTTGAGGCCTATTCTCTAATAACAGTGTTGAGGCCACCCTACAGGGGGCTTTGTAAACTAGGGGGCACACGCACTAAGCGTGGGGGTAGGGAGAAGCCCGCGTCACCTGCAGTCCCCTAAGAAGGAAGGCAATGAAGGAGCCTGATAGGCCACAGAAGGAACGAGAGGAGCCCAGGCTTTTCTCTCTGTGAAAGAATGGCTACTCTGCCCCGCAAACTTCACCCACGCTGTCTGCATCCTACTTGGTGGGGCAGAGCAGGAGCACGGGCAACGAGCCTAGAATCAGGAAGCTGGGGTGTGGTTTTAAATCCTATTGGTCAACGAATTTAGGAGGAACCAGGACGGCCAGAGTTCCGTGGCTTCTGGGAAGAGATGGAAAGCTCTCATCCACCACAGCAATGCAGCCTCAGAGCGGAAAGGCCAGCAGCCCCTACACCCCTCCATCTGCCCACTCACGAGGAAAAATCCTTTCCCAGCCAAGTTAAAAGATAAGTAGACCTTATTTGTGTCCCTAAAAATATAGGAAACTGCATTTGAATCTCAAAAGTTTTCTCATATAACCTAGAGTAACTTGCTATTTTAAGAACTGATTAAAATTCTGCCTATAGAGCAAAGCATGTTTTTTTTGCTTTGTGTAGCTGCTTCCTTTATTTTTTGTATGAAAGCAGAGTCTCACATATTGACTGCTTTAAAGTGAAATATATTGCATTAAAAATATTGGGGCGCCTGGGTGGCTCAATTGGTTAAGCGTCTGCCTTCGGTTCAGGTCATGATCCCAGGGTCCTCGGATCGAGTGCTGCGTCGGGCTCCCTGCTCAGCGAGGAGTCCGCTTCTCTTCTTCTCCCTGCTTGTGCTCTCTCTTGCTATCTCTGTCTCTCTCTCTCTAATAAATAAATAAAATCTTTTTTAGAAAATATTAAGTACTTGGAGAAATGGGGAAAGTTATGTTTACTTGCTCTATGTAAAAATTCCAAAGCACTTTAAAAGTAAATCTATTATAGCAAATATATATAAGATCCTAACATTTTTTCATAATTTTCCAAGTTTTAGTAAGAAGTATACATGGGTTTCCAACGAATTTGCAAACAAATTCCCCTACCATCTGACAATTTACATTCTCAAGGGGGTACTGACTAAAAAGTCTCTGGACAGCAGGTACTCTTCTCTCCTACTTGAGGACGTGTCATGCCCTGGGGACCCAGGACCAGGAGCAGGCACCATATCATGAGGATGAGAGTCTCCAGTCTCAGCCCAGAACTACTTAATCAGAATCTGCATTTTAACAAGGTCTCCAAGTGACTGTATGAACCAAGGCCAGCAGTCCCAATACTAGAGTTGTCAGATGAGTGTTCTGTATCATTGGGCTCCAAGTCTGCGCCTCGATCAAGCCTGTGCAGGTCAGGGGGCTAGGCTAACCGTGCAGGTACAGGAGGGCCTTCACTCACCTCAAGCATATTGTAGATGATGTAGAGCTTGATGACTGACTGCCCTCTTATCAGGTGATACATCATGGAGTAGTCAACATAGTGCATCATAAAATAGCAGATTACCAAAATGACACCCTTCAGAATGTCACACACCTGAGCAGGCTGAAGCAAACGTCTGTCCCTGAAATACATAAGAAGTAATAAAAACATGAGTTTTACTTTACATGCTCTTGAAATAATCTTTACTGGACATACACTGGAATACAGAGATAATGAGAATTAAGTCGCTCTTTTAAGAACTAACAAGTTATACTGACTACTCAACTGTGTGAAATTTTCTGCCAAACCAAAAACAAAGGTGTTAAACCAGAATTACTATTAGAAGTGGGTCCTCTTCCCACTTCTAATAGTAATTAGAGGGGAGGGGGAAGGGGGATGGGTTAGCCTGGTGGTGGGTATTGGGGAGGGCACATACTGCATGGAGCATTGGGTGTTATACACAAACAATGAATCATGGAACACTACATCAAAAACTAATGATGTAATGTATGGTGATTAACATAATAAAAAAATTTTTTAAAAATAAAAAAAATTTTTAAAAAAGTGGGTCCTCTTAACAAAGGGAACACAGAGGGCGGCGTCTGCTGATAACACGCTTTGAAACAATGGATTTCCATGATTCTGACCTAAGCCTCATCTTAAAGCCCTGTAGCCCACTGGATCAGCCCTTTCCACACATGGGTAGCGCTCTGCCCTTTCCATTTACCAGGAGAGCAGGTTTCTCCATGTCGCTTCACAAGGAGTTCATGTTTCTATGACGGCGTCGTGCTCCACTGTGTGGATGCGCTGCGATTTACAGACCACCCTGGCAGATGGCCAGTCTTTTGCAACTACAAACCATGACACCATGTGCATGTCTTGCCTCATATATGAAAATGCATCTGTAGGACAAATTCCTACAATCGGAGGGTATGTTCCCTCAGCAGAAGCAGTGAACTGCCCTCTCCGATGGCTCTGCCAATGAGCGCATTCACTAGCAGCTCCTGAGGAAGGCTGCCATGGATGTGCAGCAATCGGGATTCCATGGGCTGTTGGATCTCTGCCAATCCCACTGCTGAAAAATGGCACCTAGCATAGTTTCAGTTAATTATTCCCGTTAGGATAGTGGCATCGTTCTATATATTTAAGTTATTTATATTTTCTGTGGAATTCTCCCCTATCTTTTTCTTACTGGCTTGACAGGAGCTGAGTTTTTTCCTAATTACCACGAGCAGAATCATTGCTTACTTCAATGGGGTTCAAACCAGTCCACTTCAAAATACGCTACTGTGGCATCTTATTTTGAATTAAAGTTACATAAGAAACAGCTGGTGCAAGAAGGACACTCTGACCTCCTCTGTCCTCTTCAAAGTGGGAGATAAATTCCCCAGGGAACGACAGTCTCCCTGCACCTGGGCACAGAAGACACCCTTACCACCAGAGATAAGAAATTCAGGGCTGAGAAGGCTGTATAAACCACCCTTGTTACTTCTTCATTAACTTGCTATCCCAAGCCCAAACTTCTTTGTCTTGTTAATTCTTCACAAATTTATTATTTCTTTGTCTTAAAGGTATAAAAGTGTCCTGCCTGGTCACTTCTTTGAGTTGCCTATTTTTATGAGTTCTTGTATGTATGAAATTACATTTTTCTCCTGTGAAACTGTTTTATGACAATCTAATTATTGGACCAGCAGAAGAATCTAGGTGGGAAAAAAGAAGTTTCCTCCCTTACACTTCAAGGTCAGAGTATGAAGAGCAAAACCTAAATTGTGCATGGAGAGAAACATCTGACTAAGACACAGCAAAAAATATAAAGAAGAAATTTATGATTTCTTTCAGTGGATATGAAACTCCTGTGGCTAGAACGGAAGGCAGCTTGCTCTATGTCTACTGTAGGCAAATTCCTCAAGACAGGAAATGCTCCATCTCCTGTTTGGGAAGCTTTTACATAATCAACAAAAAGCCCCCAGTACTTTCTTCAAGAGTTGCAGAATCCCTTCATTCTCACCATCGTGACAACATTCTAGCAACTACCTCAGGGGTGAGCTCATTTTCCAGCTGGCCCTCGGCATTCTGAGGTCTTCACGTCTTCACTATTCCCTAACCATTGTCCACATTCAGATCAGGGGCTCTTTTCTTCGAGAGAGCCTTGCAGGGCTCAACAAGGAATCTGTAGGTCTTCCAAACCGTTACCTGAAACACTGTTTTACAAGAACAGTGAAGGATTATTTTACAAACGAGGCTTGCAATACCAGCTCTGTGAGCAGGTGATACAGAACCTCATTCTTATTTTTCACAATGCATACTGCACATGGTTTTCAGTCAGATATGAAACTGATCTATTCACAGAAAGAATATAAGAATTGCAAAAATCCTGAAAAGAGGTAAATTCTGTGAGAACTACGTCCATAAAGGTTTAGAAGTAGATGGGAAGACACTGGGCTGAACCAGCGAGTCTAAATGGGGAGACAGGTTAGAATTTGTCTATGTCAGACCTTGTGTCTTGAGACCAGCACTATAAACTAATAATTTCACTACCAAAGTGAAATTATTCTTAGCAGCTGAGGTTTTGGGCAAAATTGCATCAAGGACAAAGCTGATCAATCTCTAGCACTATTGCCCTGTCCCCCTGACTCTTCTCCAGTGCTGTTCCTTTCTCCCAATTGGACGCCGGCCCATTTCTCCTCACGGAAACAGAGGGATCTTCACCTCCCATCTCCTAAACACCCAGCCCAGAACACAGATCTGTGCCAAGGGCTATTTCATCAAGGCAATTCTCTGCTCCCACCCTACAAGATTAAAAACAGAAGAGGTAGTACATTTGTCGGGAGTGGGAGCGAAGCAGGTTTTTCATTCAACCAATGAGAAGAGGAGGCATTCTGAACACTCCTGGGCTGCTGGCCCGTGTGTAAATGTCCCCTGGGACAGCCGGGGGACAAGCTAGTATCAGTACGGACTACGGCAGCCATCCCTGCCTGGGAAGTGCCAGGTGCAGCTCTGCATATGCTGAATGCCACAAATCACCAAGAGGCGTGTGCCTTTGTAGTTAGGAACTACAGGTCACGCTTTATGAATTAAAGAAAATGACAGGTACCCAAAGTAGGGTAGTATTAATTAATATACATTAATTACAATGGTGACTTTGATAACTAATTAAAGAAAACTATACTTAGAGCTTTTGGTACTAGATTGGCAGCTACTTAGTTAAGTGATCTCAGCCAGAGTAACTTTATTTAAGAGACAAGGGGTTTTTATATATATCATATCCAATCGTGTGTCTTTATAAACATATACAACAAAGGGCCAATGTGTTAGTGTGTGTCTATGAAGGAATGCTGTATTAATTACAAGTCATGCTGCGAATTAGAGCTAACAAACATTGAAATATATATCCCCAAATAAGACAATATGACATATTTTGAACTAAGATGATAAAAATTTAAAATCAAGGGGCGCCTAGGTGGCTCTGTTGTTAAGCGTCTGCCTTCGGCTCAGGTCATGATCCCAGGGTCCTTGGATTGAGCCCCATGTCGGACTCCCTGCTCTGCGGGAAGCTTGCTTCTCCCTATCCCACTCCCCGCTTACGTTCCTGCTCTCACTATCTCTCTCTCTCTCTCTGTCAAATAAATAAATAAATAAATAATCTTAAAAATTAAAATCAAGCAAGCATAAACAACTTTAACTTTATCTTGCCTAAGATCAAACCAGGTTGTAAAACACAGAAAAGTCGTACAAACACTTTATGCTACAATCTTCAGTTACCATGTGGCAGGCACTGTTCTAGGCACTTGGAAAATACTCATTTCAGTTTTCACAATAATCCTATGGGCAAGGTACTATCTAGACCATCTCAGCTTTACAGATGAGGCAAGGTGCAGTCAGGAGTGTGCCCACAGCTGGACAGTTATTAAGTCAAGAGGTGGAGGAGCGGGGATCTGAACCTAGGCAGTCTGGCTCCAGAAGGCATGTTCATTACTACCATCTACCATTCTAGACTTTTCTTTAAAAGAACTTTTAAATCAACAACTCCGTACCCTTTCTCTTTCAGTATAGGTTAATATGATATAACTTATCACTGTACTGACAGCTCATCTGGAAAAATTTTGTGCTAAAAAGCAAATATACCCATCATTTTTGTTATTTCTAAAAAGAGAAAAAAAAACAGGACCATATTTCACTGGATCCACTGCTCTCTGTGTGCTCCCTGCTCTGGTGAAAATCTCCTTTGCTAACATCCTAAGTGGTTGCTCTAGAGATGACTCTGATTTTAAGGAGTATTATTCAAATAAAGAATAAAAGTAGCAGAACTCCTAAGAAACAGAGTCTTGTTTTCCTATAAACGTCCCTGTTAATAAAAAAGGAAAGTTGCAAAAATAAAACCTATTTCTAAGGTGGCACCTTAAAAGACATCTGTATGTCTCACAGCATCTCTGAGTAAGAAAAGACCTGACCTCAAAATAAGTTCACAGGATTAAAAGAACTTGAACCAGTCCCAGTATTTGTTTCCTTCTCTGTCAGGGTATTTTTAGATGACTATCTGATAAGTATTTCCAACTCCATAAAAAGCTTATCCACAGCCTTGCCGATCGACTTGGAATTGGCTGTCAAACAATACTTTTAAGGTTCAAGTTCTTCCTTATAAATGTCTGCTAAACGGTAGTTACTAGCAATTCATTTTGCAAATGCTGGAAATCTCACATGAACACACAAATAAGTAGAATAAGCTGTTGGACAAAGTGAAAAACCCACTAATCTAATTCATAGGTTTGGCTGTGAGTTACGGCAAGACAAGTTAACATTAAACAAGATATTCAACAGAACTTAAAATATATTATTTTTAATTTTCATGTTAAGCCACTCATACAGAAACCACATTTTCTCATTTTTAAGTTTCATCTTTTACTCATTCAAATACTTCCACTGGATATGAGCAATTGTCAATTAAAGCACTGCCTGTTTTTCAAAGGGCTCCTAGATTCGTGGGAACAGAACAATGCAGTGGGCAAAGATGATCTACATAGGCTTCTTCCTCCTGCTCGGTAGCAGAAGGTAACACGCTAAGATTAAAGTAAAAACTGGTAGCATAGAGAAAGATCAAGAAAAAAGAAAGGGCAACACAGATGAGTAAGAAAAATGGGATAATCCCTGCCTGGTTGATTTTCAAATTGGTGTAGAAAAGTGTCAAGCTATCGGCATGAGATATTTCATTATAAAATACATAGACTGAATCTTTCTTTCTCTAACACTTTTAGCTCTTTGTAGTATACCTGAAACAATGTCAAATAAGAAAAAGTAAAATATTCAATATGGTTCCCATTTTTAAAAAAGAAGTCCCTTTAAAATTTTGAAGTAAATTCAAATAAAGTATTGAGATTAAGATATTTTCCTTAATTAGAAAATGGTATATTTGGGGCACCTAGGTGGCTCAGTCAGTTAAGCATCTATCTTTGGCTTAGGTCGTGAGCCCAGGGTCCTGCGATCAAGCCTGGCATCGGGCTCCCTGCTCAGGGGGAGCCTGCTTCTCCCTCTCCCTGCCCACTCCCCTTGCTTGTGCTCTCTGTCAAATGAATAAATAAAATCTTAAAAAAAAAAAAAAAAAAAGAAAACAGTATTTTAAATCTTAAGTTTTCCTGACATACAGTAGAAAAGTAATTACTAAGTGCTGAAACTGAATGATTAAAGTGTTTCCTTGGGCTTTAAAATAATTTCAAACTACACTAGAAAAAAACCCAACTGATTTAATAAAGTTATGGAGTAATGCAAAACAAAAACTGCTTATATGGAAGGAACTTATTATAAGCTCAGTTGACTACTGTGGCATTGGGGAAAAAGTACTTGCTCTCAAGGTCTAAGACAGCAAGTGTAATTAAAGATCATTTGAGTGATTTTCCTACGTTAGATAAGATCATGGTCAAATCTTGCAAAAACGTGGACAAAGCTTTAGGACCAAGTAAGGATAGAGACCACGTTTTCCTCAGGTGTCTGTCCTCAAATGGTTATGTCTGCCTATGCTGTTTTTGTTGTTTCCATTATAATTAATATCTGTTTGCACGGATGTCAATTTGGCCAAGAGTAGAGAACGAAAAATCAGGGTTTACTCACCACAAGGAGTCCCTGTGACACCACATTCCATTCTATAAAGGAAGTGAAAGTGCTCCTCCCTTCGGTCTGATTCACGAGAGAGAAAGAAAGAGAGAAGGTTGTAATGTTGCTACGCTACTTAGAGTGCCATGGTGAGGAAACAGGGGACAACAAAACCTGATTTATGAAGACTCTCTAATAAAACAAATATATTGCTCTCTACCTATCAGCCACGCAGATCAACCTGGTAAGAGGAAATCACAAACATACTTGTTTCCCCAGAGAAAGCCACCAAGAGCTCTCCCTTCATGTGCTATAGGTGGATATTAAACCATTTAGGGCACAATTGAGGCTTATGTTGAAGAGAAAAATCGTGTGTGTGTGTGTGTGTGTGAAGTGAATTTTGGGTGAAATATCTTGAAGGAAGTAAGGCATACAGAGGAAGGCTGAGGTTAAGAAATTCTCAAGCATTTGAAATTCATCATTCTTCTGAGAGATAAAAGCCTTTCTGTGGGGTAAACTCTCAGAGGAAAAAGACACTATTGCCTCTTTAAACACAAAAAAGTCCACAAAGCTCATGTTAAGAGTTCTTCTGCCTAAAACAGAAGTGCGATCAGGAAATTTGCTGGCACAGATTTTATTTGCTCTGATAGTAAAAGAAAAACACTCTGGCATTTATTAAGCCTACTCTACACTTACTACCATCTAAAATGTTTGAGCAAAGTTTTCAAAAATAACTCAGTTCTTGGCACCAGATAGCACCATTTTCTCTACAATTTCCTTCAACTTTTAACTTAAACGTTATGGAGAATTCTAAAACACAAAATGAAGTCACAAGTTTGAGCAGGAAAGAGGATTCACAAAAATGCCAGGTAAATAAAAAACAATTCCACAATTGGTTACTTTATTTATTCTCTAAGTAAACTTGGAAAAATGAGGTCTGATACCTCTTTAATACAGAGCAGTCTATTCTTCTAAAAAATGAAATACTTTCATTCTTCCAAGAAACACAGGTACCTCATATAATGAATCAAAATTTAATTCTGATTTCCATATCATTAAAAAATTATCCTAATTCAGGAAGTTTCTCAAATGTCTTTCTAAAATGATACTACCCTACATGCAAGAGAGGGAAGAAACACAGGGATCTGCTTTTAAACAATTTGGATATATTTCTTTACTTATTTTAGTCTCCAACAAAATATCTGGGAGTGAAGACTTTTCAAGATTGTTAATTCATTAGTAAAATGTTTTCAAATAAATATTCCTGAGATTACTAAACTTTTTATGGAAGCAGTGATCCTTTGTAGGCAACACAACACACCTACCAAGTCAAGATAATCACCCTGCCAACTTCTCAGAAGAACAACATTGTAACAGGACCAAAAGCTGGCAAAGTGCCTGCTGGTGGGCAGTCACAGTGAAGGCTGGGTTCTCGTAAGGGTGCGCAGGATTGCTCTGGCCTTTAGCTTTAGTGAAAGGCTTGTGTACTAAGATGTCAAAAGTGGCCAAACCCAAACCCAAACCAAAAACCATGGCAAGTCTACAGAATATTTAGAAATTGGTCCAAAGAATAAATTCTAAAGCAGAAAATCTGGGAGGCTGTCAGTTTTCAAAAGCCTCTCACACATGCTGTACCAGATACAACTCTGCAAGCAGAGGAAGCAAGCACACTAATCACAAATACAGAAAGAAGGCAACAACCTGACACAACTATTGATGTGATACTGAAAATAGACAATATTAGAGACTGCAAAGTCATGGTTTTCATGTCAGCATCTTGATTACTCTGATGAATATCCTTTTCCCCCCTTTTGGGGGGAATAATTAAAAAGAATTAAGAGAGTAGGAAGATAGTGACTTTCTTATAGTAAAAGACATATAGGAATGTAAGGATAAGGGAACAGTTAGAAAAAAAAAAACACAATCAACTTCTTTATTGTTCTTTTAATTTCTTTCTATCCCTTTGAAAAAATAAAGGTCAGACTGAAGGAAAGAGCACTTTTTGCTTGCTGAAAAAGATAGAACATAGCACAGCTACAGGTGAGATAAATCAACCTTTAATGGAAGTAGAAAATGTTGAAAGAAAAGGTATAAGAAGGCAGAATTTGGCTACTTCTAAATAATAATTTTGTTAAAATAAATGTATTTTTATATTCCTAAAATATTGAAAAGGTCTTAGACATAATATTAACAATAGCTTTGTTACTATAATTTTTCTCATTATAGTTCAAGTTTTAAACACTTCAAATTTGGTGGTTTTAAAAATAATGCTCAAAAAGACACCATTTTCTAAGTTGCTCTAAGAAAATATAAATTGCTACACACACTACTGTAAGCACAAATCACTCAATTTTGATAAAGCATACTTTTACTAAGACAGTAAGGCAGTATTTTCATATTCTGTGTATTCTGGCCTACACTTGCACAGAATACTGAAAGTTGCTGAAGTTCTATTATGTAATTTTAACTGCATTTCACATTTTATATATATACATCATATATTTATTAGTGACCGCACAAAACGTAATTTTTCAGTTGGTCCAAATTGCAGAAATAGCAAGAATGGTTTACAAAGGACAAGGGAACAGAGTCTTGCATGTGGGGTGACACACTGCCCTCTGGTGTCATTTTAGCTCTAAACCCTTGACAATAGAATACATTTTAATTTTGTTTTGAAATGCTACTCAATTTAGACTGAAATATTTCAAAGTAATATACAAAAGCAACCACCTCTACTTTATATCTAAAAAAAAAAAATCTTAAAATATCTAGAAAAGGTTGGCTCCAGGGACCATCGGCCACTCATAACAAAGCAAATGGGAGGAGAGGACTGAAGATCGCCAGCTCTCTGCAACACCTCTTTTAGTTTTCAGAACAAACACTGAAAGACTTCTCTCATGCTATTTGGGTGTCCTGCTTCTCCCAAGTGACAAGGAACACTGGAAATGTGTACAATAACCAGATAGGTCTTCAAACAGAGCCTAAAAAGGGCCTTCAGGAACACTGACAAATCACCGCTGTCACTAATTCAGTAAGCAGCCCCTGGGTGCTAACACACCCAGGGAAGGACCCTCTCTAGAAGGAAGAGAGTTCTTAGGATATTCCCTATAATGTTTTATCTCATCATGCCAACAGCCATATGGAACATCCTATGTCTTTGAAAGCCATTCACTTAGAGATGGGCTGGAGAACACCGTTGATCCAAGAATAACTAAAAAGTTAATTTAGCTCACAGTGTAGACGTGAACACCTCCACGTGGCATTCGTTATTTTATGTCAGGTAGCTTCACCTGGCTCTATGCAAATTTCTATGTCCATCCGTGCTATGCAGTCCACATGAAGATTTATATTTAGTAATGTTTTATCAGATACTTTTTCTGGTCTTCTGAAAACTAAAATAGCCACAATTTTTTTTTTAAGATTTTATTTATTTATTTGACAGAGAGAGACACAGCGAGAGAGGGAACACAAGCAGAGGGGGTGGGAGAGGGAGAAGCAGGCTTCCCGCGGAGCAGGGAGCCCGATGTGGGGCTCGATCCCAGGACCCTGGGATCATGACCTGAGCCGAAGGCAGACACTTAACCACTGAGCTACCCACATGCCCCTAAAATAGCCATAATTTTATTGAGCCCCCAATAGTGATTAAAAAAAAATATACGAGTGGTGCCTGGGTGGTTCAGTCGTTAAGCGTCTGCCTTCGGCTCAGGTCATGATCCCGGGGTCCTGGGATGGAGGCCTGTATCAGGCTCCCTGCTCCGCGGGAAGCCTGCTTCTCCCTCTCCCACTCCCCCTGCTTGTTTTCCCTCTCTCTCTGTGTCTCTCTCTGTCAAATACATAAATAAAATCTTTAAAAAAAAACAAACAAAAAAACGAGATTAGGCTTTGCTAATGTTAAAGTATCATGCTACAAATGTCTTTTTAAAAAAAGGTTTGCTACTAAGAATAAAGCATTAAAAACTCTCCCAAAGGTATAAAGAATGTACGTGACTATCCTAAAGCTGATGATTATATTCCTAAAAAGAGTCTTCCACTTCACTAACATGTAATTAATAAACTATGTAACATAATTCTCTTATCCTGGTAGGCAGGGCTACAGCATGTTAAGTATCACAAATAACAGCGATGTGATCTGAATTCTTATCGTTTTACCCCATGTAATCTGGCAGAGAATTCTTCTCTTTTTACAATATGATCATCATGACCAATAAATTCCTCCAATTTGTATTAGAAGGATTTCTTCCTTATTGAAACTGGTTACGGGGGCGCCTGGGTGGCTCAGTTGGTTAAGCGACTGCCTTCGGCTCAGGTCATGATCCTGGAGTCCCTGGATCGAGTCCCGCACTGGGCTCCCTGCTCGGCAGGGAGCCTGCTTCTGCCTCTGACCCTCCCCCCTCTCATGTGCTCTCTCTCTCTCTCATTCTCTCTGTCTCAAATAAATAAATAAAATCTTAAAAAAAAAAAGAAAGAAAGAAACTGGTTACGGTTTATTTCTAAAGGGACCATATGTGTTATTCAGTGTTTAGTAAGTATTTGCCCATTGACTACTTTAAAAGAGACTTTTCTAAGACTTTAGTCATTTAAAAAAGACTCAACACATAATTCTGTATATTGACCATTAATTTTATACCTCAGTTTCCATGGTTAAGTCACTGATAATCACATTAATTATATTTTTATATACCACAGAATAGTCACCTACTTTATAGTTAAATGAAGTTTCTTATTATTGTCCATTTCAGCATTTTAAAACTTCTCCAGAATGAAATGTGTCTAGAGAAGTGATCCATGTAAGAAATGTCACTTGGGCAACTATGCTACGTAAGAACTGTATAATAATATTCTAGAGAATGACTCCACAGAGTGGAGACATGTTGACATGTCTGTACAAAAAAAGAAAACTGTAAAACCCAAACTTCTAACCTCAAGACCAATAAAGCATTAAGATTCACGTAAGCTTACAACATTTTCATCTTCTTGTTCCTAGTTTTGGTAGAAAAGGAAGGAAGGAAACTAATATTTGTTCTGGTCTACTGTGAACCAGGCACCATGCTGGGTATTCTTTTTACACCTCCCATATTTGTGGTAGAAGGTGCTGGGCTCTCAACATCCCCTTTTTACTGTGATGTGGAAACAGGCTTAGAGAATAGAGAAGTTAAGCAGTTGCCCACACACCTCACCAGCTAAGCAATGTGGGGCTGGGTTGTCTGAGCCTTCCCACTAGGACAGTGGCCTTCAAGAGTGTTCCGCGTTCACCAATCGGAGGGAGTCTCACTGGGAATCAGTAACTAAGGCTCCCCAGGCCACTAAGACAGTGATTCTTAAATGAGAGGAAGAAGAGCCCCTGAAGAGCTCCTTAGGAGATTCTGGTAACTCCCAGCCCAGAACCCAGTTCTCATTCTACAGACGATGCCTTGGAGGTCAAGGGACTTCACGAACACAAAGGTACGGGGTGAGCAGCACAATGGCCACCGGGTCCTTGGCTCTCAGTCCCCATGCCTTCCCACTCTTCTACGTGGCCACCTGCATTAATATTACTGTACTGGCCAAAGCAAAGTTCTAGTTCAAAACCATTTGGGAAAAAAGTGTGCATGGAAAAAGTACAAATATTATATAAACACATTATATAATATTCATTAAAAAGATAAACAGCATTAGTTCATGCATTAAGGGCCAAAGTATGAATGAAAATGTATAAATTATCCCTATTCTGCAAAATCTATCCAAGTGATTATTTACTTTAACAACTACAAGTAGTAAAAACTACTTTTATAAGTAGCAAAAATAATTTAAACATTTGAAATAGCTCACGATCTTAAACTTACCTTAAGCCATAGCAAGGCAGAGTGAAGAGCCTGAATAGTGCCAGGAAAACTCTTAAAGGAAGCAGGGTGAACACATACAGAAATGCATCCAGGCACAGAAAGATTCCAAAAACCATGAGCTGGATTTTAAAAGAAGAGAAGAAAACAAGAAACAAAACGTAAAATAAATATTCTCTAAATAATTGTAGATGAAAATTTCAAAAGAGGGATTTCTAAACATTGTTGGGATTCATTTCTCGAAACTTAGCTACGTGAATTACAAGTTAGTAGTTGGACTTGGGTACATGTGCCACATTTAATGAAAAATCCTCTTTAAGTGCAGCTTTGTATTCTTCTCCCAGAGCCTTTGGTTTACCACCTAGAAAAGTCAATTACTCAAGAGATAATCTGCCCCCGACCACAGCTTGGAAACACCTGATATGGACTTCCTCAAACTTTAAAGATACTGTAGAAAATCTTTCAGATAGAACCTTTAACTCTAACTTGACTCTTTATGATTTTGCTGTCTCCTATTTGTCAGAGTGCTTCATGGGCAAGAAAGACTAAGACATATATTGAGTTAAAATACTGTCTTTATGCCATAAATGTGTAAAATGATTATTACTTTTAACATAATTTCACGTGCACTCAAATTTGCTGTACTCCGAAGGCATTATTCTTAACTGGAGGAGTAGCTGCTAACCTTTGTACCTCTTCCCCTTTCTTATGCGCTTGCCCCATCCTTCCTACTATTCTGTAACATTATACCTTTGTCCCATTAAACGCAGGACTATATTTCACAGGAGGGTGGAGTCTTTTGATGGCTTGGGGAAGTGGCCACACCCAGGCTACCACACTCAGCTACTGGACGAGCGGTGACTTTCTGTATGTCTGATATGCAAACATGGTATGCTCTACATGCCCTCACACATAACACTCCATGTAACCTCAGGCAATGAATTGTCCTACGTAAATTTATCAAGTAGTTAAAATCCACAATGTAATGGGCAGAACTGTGTCTGCCCAAAATTCGTATGTTGAAGTCCAAACCACCAGTACCTCAGAATGTGACCATGTTTGGATACACGTTCTTGAAAAAGGTAATTAAGTTAAAATAAAGTCATTAGAGTGAGTCCTAATCGAATGTGACTGGTGTCCTTATTAGATGAGAAAATCTGGACACAGACAAGGACAGAGGAAAGATGATACAAAGACACAGGGAGAAGACACAATCTATAAGCCAAGGAGAGAGGCCTAAGAAGAAATCAACCCTGTTGACACCCTGATCTCCATTCCCAGCCTCCAGAACTGTGAGAAAATAAGCTTCTGTGGTTTAAGCCGCCTGGTCTGCAGTACTTTGTGACATAGCCCTAGCAAACCTTTAAAAGAAAGGACACATTTTATTAACCTTTTGCAAGAATGTCTCAAAAGAATATGTACATATATGGGCCAGATTTCTCAATCAGAATATAGAGAACCTAAGAGCTTTTTTTTTTTTTTTTTTAAACAAATGAGATTCACTATGAACACCAGTGAAAGTACCAAGTCATGTGCTGCAAACCACTTTCCAGTCCTCCCTCCAAGGCTGCTGGCCAGTCAGGCATCCTGTGTGTGGCCAGCACAGCTACGGTCCTGCATCTGCTTCCTTGTTCTACATACAAAAGAGTGTTGTAGAAGACAGCATGGTCCACGGAAAGCTGGTGGTCCGTATTTATTACTCTCCCGTCACCAAGAAGCCTTTCCCTGTTCCCTGGTGGACTGCTGGCTGCACTCCAAAGGCAGAAACTACTAGAAGCCCACACATCCCAAAAGGTATCTCAGTGTGCATGCAACAGGAGATCGCATACTGGGAGGGAGAGTAAGTGGCTGTCTTTCTCCTGACCTTCCACTGGGGATGAGCACATTACTCATTCATCCAACATCTACAAAGCTGCTAATATGGGCCAAGTAACACGCTCAGCCCAGCAGGCACACAGCCAGGCAGGACACCAGGATGGGGTTTAAGCTCATTCACATTTGAGCACAGAGCCACCCACACAGAGACTGCCACTACAACAGAACTAAGTTTTCAGGGAACAGGGGAGCCCTAGAGAGAGAATGGCCAAACCAACTTGGGGAGATCTAGGAAAAGCTCCAGAGGAGACCCTTGAAGACATCTGAGAAGAGGAGGGCTACTGCCACACGGAGAGGGCAGCCTGGGCAGAAGAGGGGGTGTGGGGGGGGAGGGGGAGGAAGTTTCCAGAGGAGGAAGCAGAGCAAGAGCACAGAGGAGGCAAGAAATTATGAAGACTAAAACCTCTTAAAGAACAGTACAGCTACGTTTCTCTGGCTTTGGGGAATTTGTATTCGCATCGTTCACGGTGAACAACAGTAACAGAAGCCACATTTGAAACCAGCCCGGCAGACCAAGTGGGCAAGCAATTATCCCACACGGTGTGCTGACCGCGGAACTGCCTGGGGCGGGCAGTGTCACAGACTGTCACATAAAACTGGAAGGAAAGCAAGGGGCTGCGGTCTGGGGACACCGCAGCTGAGTGGAGGGAAAGCACTTGTGTCATGAGAACACACAATGCACAAGAAAAGCAACAGAAATGCCTTTCAGGTTCCGGAAACGTGGGACTGCGGACTCGACTACTGCACCTGCTACTCAGATGGTGCACTTTCTCATAAGGCTCAGGCTCTTGTTAATTCCTTACGGATGAAAATGAGAAAATCTCCTAATAAAGTAAACAACACGTAACCACAGAAACATTCATCCTTGAAGGAGGTAAAGAAACCATGCCAGGTGCAGGGTGAGCCGGGCGCCCCGCAGGACATTGCGTGGGCATCTCTCGGTTAATTCACATGCCACCCCCCCACCCCCGCCCCGAGTTTGGAGGGCCTGGGCAGCAGTGGCTCCTGCGCTCACAGCTTCCAGGTGCGGTGGTAAGAGCCTGCTACTTAATCCTCCTGACGGCTCTTTGAAGTGGTTACTACCATCCCTACTTGACACCTGAGGAAACCGCAGCTCTGAAGCTGAACGCCTGCCCAAAGCTGGGGGTCAGAGTAAAGGAACTGGCGTTAGAGCCCGAGTCTGCCCGACCCAAGGCCCTGCACGCTCTCTCTAAGGCAGTTTAAGCAGAGCAAAGAGATCCTACTCCCTACTTTTACTAGGCATAGGGGTTAACACAATTTTCTTTGTGCTAACTCTTGCTAATTTGCCTAGTGTCATAAAAAACACAAACAGACATTTAATGGATCAAACTTATAAAAGGCAAATAAATTTCACATATTTAGATTTATTGCTGACTTTGAAAATATGTTACTAAGAACTAAATGCTTTGGGCATATATTATGAGAATAATATGTACTTTCACACCTTCAGTTACTTTGCATGGCAAAGCATGATGAAAATATTTCAAGCAGAAATCGAACATGGAGTTTCTGGCTTTTGCTCCTCCATTCTGTGCATCTTCCCAGGGATGGAAGAAGACACAATGCTGTACATGCTTTCGTGGGAAACCTTCCCCGGGCTAACACTCATTCTTTGAGTTGTTCCTCCTTTTCTCTTAATCAAATATTGTGCAGCTTTCACGGCAGAGACTCTGATAGCTGAATAAAATCTATGACCACTATTTTAAGAAGGCCAAAGTCTTAAAAAGAAAAAAAAAAACAAAACTCAAAGTTTTGTAAAGGAGCAAACTGCCCAAAGAAGAGGATTCAAACTCTAACCATGATCCACCATGAGAAAAATACTATGTTTTCATATGCACTCAAAACATTCATAACCACGCAAAAACCCAAAAGAAAAGTTTCACCAAAATAAGGTTAACTTTTAGTCCATGGAATTCAAGTTGATATTTTCTACTTCCCCTTTATAAAACAATGTCAGTCTCACTAAATTCACAACCCACTAAAGGGTGGTAACTCACTGTCTGAAAAACAGGTCCCCGGAAAGGCAGGCTGGTTGGAACTCAGTTCCCTCCATGGGCAGCCACATGGGCAGTGAAGACAGTTCAAAGTGGCTACAGGGAGCTTTGCAGAGAATTTCGGAGTCAGAACACACTGGGAAGCTCTTTGTACAAAAATGAATGAAAAGCACTGAGACACAAAATTACAGATATTCAACTTGAGAATACTTCTCTTAAAGTTCATTCTCAGAAGTAGGGATTTATTAAAATTTACATGGGCAAATAATTATTTCAAAATAATCTGCTTAATTAATAAGACAGCTCTTGCAAATCTTTAGAATAAAAAACCTGTAAGAAGGAACACTGTAAGGAAAGAAATGTCAGCAGGCCTTTCTGTCTTGCAGGAGCTCTCGTCTGGAAGGACTTCGGAAGCCTTCTACAGGTGCTGTGCGGTGCACCTGGGCACTGCACCCACGGCCTCAGTCCATCCTCCCTCCCCCACCCAAGAGGCCAGAAGCACCCCCTCACCCCTGCTCTGCAGTGAGACTCAGGAGCTTGCCTGGTTTGTGAGCAGCAGAGACAGGGCCAGACGTCAGCCTGCGGAAGACACAACTCTGAAAATGGAATCACTGTTTCTATTATGACACCTGTTACTCATCCTTCCAGCCTCAACCTTGCTACTGTATTTGGCCTTATACATATTTTTTAAAAAAAGATTTGAGGGGCGCCTGGGTGGCTCAGTTGGTTAAGTGACTGCCTTCGGCTCAGGTCATGATCCCGGAGTCCCGGGATCGAGTCCCACATCAGGCTCCCTGGTCGGCAGGGAGTCTGCTTCGTCCTCTGACCCTATCCCCTCTCATGTGTTCTCTCTCTCTCAAATAAATAAATAAAATCTTTAAAAAAAAAAAAAAGATTTGACATAGCTTTTAACATCTGAACTTCAATGTTAAGAAAACTACAAAATGGCACTGATTCTGCAACATTGGTCAACAAAACATCACAGGCTAGTGAACATTTCCACAACCAGCTCTTCCCACATTCATTTTGGACCTACTACTATTGCTCTTCATCATTTGAAAAAGACTCACCTCAAAAGAAAAAAAAAAAAAAAAAAAAACACCTCTCTCTGTGGAGAATGGAGCAGGGTTTCTTAACCTTTTTTAAATCTGTCCCTTTTTAACAAAAATATCCGGCCTTCCTTTCGAGATTTCAAAATAAATAAAATTTTATGGCTAAAATCAAAATAGCACAATTCTGGAATACGCCTCTCTCAATTACACAAACCATCTTCTGGCAATTCTGAATACCATCTCCTCCACCATGACCACCACACAGCACCCACTGGTGGGGGGTGGCTGGCCTGGAGCAAAGCAGGAAGCAGTGTTTCCCTTTTCTTTCCTGGCCTCACAATTTATAAAGCTCAGGGTCTCCTCCTGAAAGAGCTGAGACCATATCTGGCTCAATTCTACACTGGGGATCAAAGGTCATTAGGAAGGACATCTTCCCCTGGGGAATTTACAATCTAGTGAGCTGGACACAGTGCTGGTGAATGACGTGCTCTGGGCAGGGTGGGCAGGAATGGAGTGTGGCACTGGGGACGGTGCACCAAGGGGAGGAGGAACAGAGTTAGCAAGGATCTCCCACAGAGGAGACAAGAGGAGCACTAGATTTTGGCAGGCACGGTAAGAAGGAACAGAATTTCAAACAAAGGCAAGAGTAAGAAGGAACAGAATTTCGAACAAAGGGAAGAGCATGCCCAGGTGCAGCGTGAGTGGGAGGCTGAATGTGATCACTATACAAGAGGGACAGAAACCATCTTCAGTAATTACGAAGGAACACATACCTTTATTCTGTGTTCCAGGAGTTCTCAACAAACCCACATGCAGAGACCCATTATTGGAAGAATGGATTATCATTCTTAGGAGAATAAGTTATCAATTTAAAAAGTTTACAAATGACTGACTTTGAAAGCAATTACTGCTTCAAGGTCATCCCTATAAAAACTTTTATTTACCTGAATTCAAAACTTCGTACCCCCAGGAAGTCTGCAGTCTAGGAGGAGGCAAACAACGGATTACCGTGGCCCAGGGACCTTTATAACAAAGCAACACTGCATATACATATGTAACTGCAGAAAACAGAGGAATGTGGATGAAAGCCTTCGTAATAATCACAATCTACACCTGACATATATTTTAACATGAGGAATAAATTTCTTAAGAGGTAAATAAAGAAACAAATTAAAGATTCTAATTTGTAGAAAGACTAAGGTCCTGGATTTTCCTGCTTCTTTTACAGCCATGTCGAATACTGTTATACTCTAAGCACTTGACCCACATTGATTTCTTGAATGCTCCCAACGCCCCTTGAGGCAGGGACCCCTACTTGGTGTTTGCAAAGAGCAAAGAGCGCTGTAACACAGTGCGGACCCTAGGGCACATCTGAGAGTCCTGCTGAGGAACAGAGGTGTGGCAGCTGCTGCCGGCCACCATCGCACCACCACACCACTTCTCAGCTCCAATCTACTTTTTTAGGGAGTGATCAGAGCATTACAGCAAGCTGAGTAAGCAGAGAGGACAGTGAAGGAGAACAATGGTCTGAGTGAGAGATCACAATGGCCTGCAATGGCACAACGGAAAGAGAGAGGAAGAGAGAGATGTAAAACTGTTTCCAAAGCTAACGCGACAGAAATAAGTTCCTGATTCAAAAAGATAAACACAGGCCCACAGTGGCGACTTCATAAGTTGTCTTTTAACTACATCAGTGAATGCGGTAGAGCCTGAAGTCTTCGGCTGGTTGTCCTAGAGCTGTCGCATGGGTCCTATACGCCCAACAGGTAGCGGGGCCTCCACCAGGCCATGAGGCCCTGGATGCCGGGCCGCTCCGCCATCACCTCCAAGCCCCACTTCTGGAGGGGGCTGCCACTGCCGTTGCCAAACGGGTCCTGTCCTCCAAGAGAGTTAAGAAAGGTGAAGACTGTTGCAGAGGCGTGAAGAAGCCTTGGCCACTGCCACTCCAAGCAGGGGGCAACAAGCCTCAGAACCTGAGGAATGTCAGCCTGGGCTGCCCAGATTCTGGATTCTGAAAAATGCAGATCCCCATGGCTTTCCTGCTTCTGAGCAGCTTCATGGTGGGACATCTGAGTCAGGGTGTGTCACAGACAAGAGCTGCATCATGAGAAGAACTTAGGGGAATGATTCCCCAAACACACTTCCTTGAAATGAGCAACTGAGCAGGATGCCCCAGAAATCGCTGCCATACACGTGGGTCTGGGTAAGTCCTCAATACAGTTTCACCATGAAATCCCAGGACTGTTTTCCTGAAATAAAGGTGAAACGATGGCTGTGACTACACTTTGTTAACACACACTCACACTGAGAAACAACGAAAACGCTTTCTGTGGTAATTCTGAGTAAGTTCATTGTTTTGAAAACAACTTGTGGAATTATTTTTTGCAAGTATTACATCCTCTACCCCCACCCTCAAAAAAGCAGATCTAAGTTCCTCCCCTAGGTAAGTACAATTTCCCTTTCTGTGAAGCTTTCCATTTGCTCCTGTTTCCCCTGCTCCTCGTACGCAAACTCACTCAGAGTCATGGACGATCAGCTCTCTTAAGATGCCCCAGTCCAACCCCATAATCTCTGACAAAGAAAGTCAAAGCCCAAGGAGGTTCAATGCCTTGATCAGGCCACTCGCCTATCACCTGCAGACCTGAGAAGAAAAGTTAACATTACTGAATCTTGACCCCCAATCTTCCCATGTCACAGTAACATTTGTCCCTTTCAATAATAGCAATTGTCTATGCAGAAAAATAACAACATTCTATACCCATAGCAATACTTAAACCTTCAACCTGACAAATTTAAAGCTTAGGAAAATTTACTAGGTTCTTAAGACAACTAAGCAGTTCCACTGAAGACTAAGCAGTTGAGTTCCATTTTTGAAAAAACGTATTAAAAAACTACGGTAACAATGAAATAAAAAATTGCCAAAAAGCATAGAATTACAAGGTAAAGAAAAGTCAAAAATGTATTTTTGTTTTAGTTCTACCTTTTATGACAGGCAGTTACATAAACATATGGAAGTAACGGAAAGGAAGTAATTTTGATAAAAGGATTTGTAATCATCACAACCTATACCTGACATGTATCTAGCACACTTATTTCTTAAGAGGTAAAATAAATAAATCAATTTATTTTAATTTGAAGAAAGATTAGGAACATGGAAAGATCTTGAGCCCTTCCTGCTTCTTTTATTGCTAATCCATGTTGAACATGGCTATACAAATTTTTCAGAAGCACAGTTCTGAGGGGTGGCTAACCCAATCACCATTCTCAGTCTGCCCCTCCCTTCGTTGGAAAAGTATCACATCCACTGTCCTAGTCTCCCAGGCAGCTGGGGATGGCTGTGCAACTCACTCCGGCCAATAAGATACACACTGAAGGAAGTGTGTGGGGACACATCTGGGAAAGCTTTTAATTCTTTATAAAAGGGACAGTCAAATGGTGGCACTGTCTGTCTCCTCTTCTTTTGGGTGATAATGCAGACGCATTGCCTGAGGTCGCAGCTGCATCTTTCTATTAAAAGGCAACGAGCAAGAGGACTGAAAGCCAATTTGCCAACGATGGTGAAATGGAAACATAAAAAGGACTCCGAGTCTAGGCTGGCTTCATTAATTGGCTGGAACAAAGGAGATCACCTTCCTCTAGACTCGTCAAAACAATTTTCAAACCCGTTTAAGCCACTGTTAGGTAGTCTGTCACATATGCAGGTAAAAGCATTCCTAAAGAAATCCTCCCAAAGCTAGTCTCCACTGCTTAGTCTGACCATTCACAGTTACCTGGATCCAGTCTCTCCTCCCAGTGTACCTGTCCTTTCCTGTCCCTAACAGTTTCCCACCTCCGGATCTTCCTAGCACAACCCCCCACACCCCCAAGCCCTAAAAATGCAGGTGCAAAATCAACCTCCTTTTCTCATCACCTTGCAGCGCATTACCTTTGCAAGTCTGGAGGTGAGCACTGTACTTGCATGCTGCCGAAGTGCCTGGAGTACAGACGGTATTCAAAACAAACTGAGAGGGGCGCCTGGGTGGCTCAGATGGTTAAGCGTCTGCCTTCGGCTCAGGTCATGATCCCAGGGTCCTGGGATCGAGCTCCACATGGGGCTCCTGGCTCAGCCGGGAGTCTGCTTCTCCCTCTCCCTCTGCCTCTCCCACTGCTCATGTTCTCTCTCTCTCTCTGTATCTCTGTGTCTCAAATGAATAAATAAAATCTTAAAAAAAAAAAAACCCTGAGAAAAATCAATAAACAAGTGAATAAGTGACCTGTAGCTCTCTAAACTAGCATTTAAGTGTATTAGGGAATTCTAAAGAATACTTTGGTGAGCACTTCCTTACTATTTCCTGCAGTTTGGGATTCACACAGATGACAAAATTAGCTCTTGACAAGGATACTGTTCCCATGGGGTGCAGGATAAATTGTTCCCATGGGGTCAAAATGCAGCACAAACATCAACACAACTGCCATGTCGGTGCAGATGGAGAAAACAAGACTTGAAGAGAACATGTATCGCATGAGGCCGTGGGGGAGATGGAATGCTAACTCATTTGAAGTGCTTGGGACAGTGCCTGGCACCTAATCCTTATTTGATAACTGCTATCTGTTTTATTCACACAGAAATAGCTACCAGAGGTGGGATGTAAATGGACAAGTCAAGGGGGGCTATGGGGCAGTAAGCACTTACCAGGAATTGTCTAAGAAACTGGTGATCCTGCCCTGATTTCAGAAAGCTTCTAAAGTGTTGCTGTCTGACCTAACCATGAGCTCTAAGTCATGTGCCTGCTGAGGCCAGACTCTAGAGGGCCTGACAGAAAATGTCAGGGTGACGGGGTGTGCTACTATCTCTTTTGACCACCAGCTACCTTCATGAAAGAGACACGCTTTACTCTAAGACAGCATGGTTACAAAGACAGAGGGAAGAAAACAGTTCTCCCCCAAACTGCCTGTGGTCAACAATCCAAGAAGGAGGAGAGTCAGAAAACCATGTCCCTTGCTGGGTTAGAAAAGTCAAATTTAGCAGCAAGTGAAGCAGGAAGATTAAAAGTCTAACATAAGATCAAAGTGGGACATGGGGGAGCCATGGAAACCACACCGCTCCCGGTCACCCCTTGCTGTCCAGGGAGCCCCCAGACGACAGCTATCCCTCCTGTGAGGGGACATCCCCTGGAATGCAACCTGGAGACAAGAAACCTTTCCAAATTTCTCTTGCTCTCTTAGGGCAGGGCATTCCTCAAGTTGCTGAGGTGAGGACTATAAAATATTTTAAAACATTTATATGGGGCTCACCCATAATTAATATACAGATGAGGAAACTGAGGCAAATGGACAGAAGTGAATGGCTCAAGGCCTCACAGCTAACAAATGGTGGAGTGGAGATGCTGATTTCGGCAGGCCGGCTTTAGCGTTCATGCCCTTGACCACTGCACTATCCTGCTCTCAGTTTAGACCGCAGAGAAAGTGCAGCTCGGTGTCCTCCGCTGTACAAAGAGAACAGTACAGACCCCTCACAGATCACACATGGTGAGGAACAGATCTAGGATGAGAACCCAAGGGGTGTGTGGGTGCAGGTGGAAAGGGATTTGTGGCGGGAAAAAAAGGAAATGCTCCCCAAGGCCAACAAAACACTCCAAAATTTCATCCTTTCACATCAGAATGAGAAGTTCAAATATGAAAAAAGTACCAGCCACTGGAAATACTATTTTGAATATATAAGCAATTTACCTGTTTTGAATGTCAAGTATGTGTTTTTCCACTGAGAAAATTACACAAAAATTCTGGAATTTTTTTCACATTAGTAAACAGGTTCAGTAAGAGATACTGAGTTGACCACTCTCTTGACTTGAAAATATAAACATTAATTAGGTGTTTTATAGCTCGTGCAATCCTTGTAGAAGCAAAGTGCTCTTTAACTGTCAAGTTTCTCCTCCTGGAAAGGCTACATGAAAATATCATAGCATTTACCAAAAAATAAGGAAAAAAATGAATACAGTGTCATATATTAGAAGTATTCTATATTCTATATCAGGGAAAAATATTATATATTAGGTATTACCAATTAAACAATAAATTTACTGACATGAACATCTAGATAGCCCCCCCACCTCTTAAAATAAAAAATAACATAAAGGTCTGGGAGACACCAGAAGGAACTCACCCTGTTACAAGAAATTTACGCCTGTGATTAAACTGAAATAGAACTCTGGTTTCCTCTATATTTCACTTATTCTGAGAAGTTAAGAAGAAATTGCTCTAAACTGAAAAATGCACACCCTTTTATATATTTTAAGCAATAAATATGCTTCTGAAGTGTTGTTCTAAGAGACTAAATCAACTTTTCCTAAATAGGCCCAAAGCAAAAGCCTCTGTAATAGGAAACAGGATTAGAAAATTATTACAATTGTGCATGAGCAGTGTTAATTCAACTTTTCTGATGTTATTCCCCTTACATACACATAAATAAAACCAAAGTTTCATGACAAAATACTTACCCTCCTACAGGCAATGCACTCTGATAACTTTTCTATTCTTTTCTTTAAAAAGAAATTCCTAATTGGCTGCAACCTACCTCATCAGCTACCCATCCCATCAGTGGTCCCTTAATGCACCATGGTTTGAAAAACACCCTGGTTCATAGTGAAGTCTTACCAAGGCCTGTGGGCATTTTCCCCAGAAGACAACACTCACACTAAGAAACCTGAAACGGTTGCAAGTTTCTGTGAGAAATCTACCGAGAAACTGCTTGGCATGTCAATGGTGCCAGTAAAGAGAAGAGGATATGTGTATTGACCCTCCTCCGATGAGCTCATCATCATGAGGGCTGTGGCCGCTGCTCATTATTTCGGCCCCACGTCGGGTAATAAAACGGGTCAGACACACACACTTCTTGCTTTGAAGCAATCCCTTGGGTGTGTCCATAGTTTGGCTGTGGATTGCAGGCAAATCTCTGTGCACGCCCCACAGAAAAATGGGAATCCGCAACTGTTCAGGCAGGTGAGAGAAAAACCTTCCCTCGAAGAGACCAGGTGGGTAAAAGCTGACTGTGGCTGGCACTGTCCTGTACAAGGACACAGATCCCAGCAAACCTCCCTCCAATTCCCTCTGCCGCGTATCCTCACATTTCCCTGTCTTGGCTTATCACCGGAAGGAAAAAGGGAGCTCAGAAAATAAGTTAATGTGTTTAAGAAAGACCTAAGAATTACTATTACTGTTGTTATTATTGGCAAGCAAAAGAAACACTACCCCCCATCGCTGGCCAAAATCTTAAATAAATTCCAATGTACAAAATCAAGGTGCTGCCGCACTGGGGGAGCAGTGGTGCCGAGAGCGCCCCCACACTCCTCCGTCTCACCCCCCAGGCCCTGACTCTTCCTTGGAACCCGAGCCTCCCGAGAGAAGCAGCCACGCAATCATAGCCAAGGCAGCCAGTGTCTCACTGTCAGCACTGTTCTCTCCCCAGGCCGCGCTTGCTCTCATCTCTCCCCACCCGAGCCCAGAACGCCCTGGAGCTGCAGCAGGCGACCTGCCACCTGAGCCCATGTGAAGCAACACTTCTCGAACCGTCACTCTCCGGCTGCCTCCCTCCCCTCTACCACACTGATGGGACCGCTGGAAGTAAAAGACCATCAACCCGACCAGCTGGGTCCTCGCTCCTCACTGTCTCCCGCCCCTCTTGTTCTAGAAGACTCTGACCGAGCAAACCAGCAAAACTCCTCTGACAGCCACTCCAACAGAAAGTAAGATTCTAAGGAACTGATCAAACTATTAAAAGTTTTCAGTTACCAGAAAAGCACAAAACCGTGTTCTAATACAGCCAAAGCTGAATTATTTCTTAATGCCTCCTTTCTGGCAAGAAATCTTGGAATTGCTCAGACGTACCAACTGCAGCAATGCAGAGGGAAAAGAGCGGCCTTCCCGACATCTCTGACTGGTCCTGACAGACCTGAGACCCAACCGCGGGAACACAGTGTGCAGGGAGTCAGTGCTGCCGTGGCCACGCCCACCCCAGCACGTGAGGTTTTCTGTGGCAAAGGTGCAATGAATTGTCTTTTCCTTTGAAGAGCCTGTCATTTATGTTTTAGATATGAGGGCTTTCTGAGAAACTGAAACCTTTAAAGGGGCTGAAATTAAATACTTTGTCATGTTGAATGGAAAAAATACTGCCCCTGGTACAATAAAACTGATGAGAACTAAAGGAGTAGGTAGAGAGTAGTTCCTTGGAAAAAGTGACCTGGCTGGGACACAAGTGGAAATACGGTAAGTTTAACACATAGCAAAGTTAAGAAACACTGGATCCTACTTACACTAAAAACACAAGTTTTAAAGCCTCTTCCTGGATGGGAAGTCCTACTCCCAATACATTTAATTACCTATGATCACATTATTTCCAATATTTTAAAAACTCAACTCAAGCTGTTCACAATTTATTTTCATATAATTAACATGTTGACATAACTTTCAAAATGATGTCTTGTAATAGAAAAAAAAATAGTACCTTTTCCAATTCTCTCGGTATTCGCATACAAGTGTATACTCTTTCTCTTCTTTCTGTATACTTGGCCTCATTATGTTCAAGGAAGTACCCTCTTGTTAGTTCAGCACTGAGGAACCTCAACAACGAAAGCTCTACAGGAAAAGAAAATGACACAAAACAAAAAGAACAGTATTTATCAAGAAACTTAAATGCTCGCTGGGGCCAAAGGTAATACATATATAAAACAAAAAGAGAATAAAACAAAACAGTCTGTAATTCTGTGCCCAGAACTGAACAGCTACACACAAATGATCAGCAAAAATTATTGACAAAATTGCTACTCTGTGTGGTATAAAGGGAAAAAGCCACAGGAATATAAAAAGAACAATTACTATGAGCCAGAATTGTTAGAAAAGTGTTTGCAAGAGTGCAGTCCTGGGTCTTATAGGTGATATAGGACCTAGACTGATAGACATAAGGGAGAGTAGAGATCAAGTATATACAAAATGAATAAATGTATATATCTATATCTATATATATGATTCTACATAAGCTAAAAGAGAGCCAAGTCACCTAAACAGGCATTGCTCGGGTCCAAAAACCATCCTGGGTGAATTACATTGATTATCAGTGCAACTTCTTTCTTCAGCCTCAGAGATCCTGCAAAAGTACCTAAATAATGCCATTTCCCTAGATGAAGGCCTACCAACAGGATAATCATCATACTAAGTCATACAAAGTAGAACCTCAACAAGATCTGAAAGACTCACCTTTCCTTGGATTTGTCCACCTGTTCTCTCTGTTCCTCCAAAACAAATTCACCCAGAATCACCTCGTCTCAAATGAAAGTAAGGCCAAAGGAGGTTGAGTACTTTCCCCTTGGCTATAACTGGAGTTTCTGGGGTGAGATGCTAAGGTTCCAACCCCTTCCCTGACAGCCCATCACCTCACTGACTTTTCAGGACCCCTGATTCCCATTACCATCCTATTCTTACTCCCCAGGAGGCCAAGCCCTCTTCCAGAAGTCAGGATAGCAAAGGTTTCAATTTGTTCTCTTTGCCCTGAGCTGGTCCTTGTGGTCCTTTTACCAAACACAGTGTTGGTGTTCCCTCCAAAAAATGACAAAGAGGGAAGGTGGATTTCATGTATGAGTACTGACTCACAGAATTGCATCTTATGTGAGTGCCAGGATTTAAAGTCCGCAGGGATGGGGAAGAGTCTAGAGTCAAAAACACCCTTGAAAAGCCCTTAGGAAGACCCAGAAGGAGACTTACTACCTCCTGGGGGCCTAAAACAGCTTACTTCCTCCAGCACTGAACAGATGGCGAGTTCTTCTGAGCATCAGGTCAAATGGGCTGCTCATGTATAGAGGTTATATTACACAAAAAAATATATACATACGTGCACACATTTCTTTAAACTCCAGATTTGTCCTCTCTCTGGAGAGTTAGTGATACCATAAGAGGTATCTAGGGATCCAAACAGACGGAGAGAAAAGCAGACTTCCACCCACCCCAGCTTCGAGCAGGGCAGGCCGAATCATCAAATACACTGCGAGCATCATGCTCTCAGTACATTTACAGTTGAAGCTAGGGCAGAGGTGAACTGTATTGTTCACATATTAATAGATGTTCCGATTAGAAGGGCTTAGTATCACCAAATCCATGCAGAGTACAATTTTTGATTGGGAACTTTCTAATATACTGTAGACTGGCTAGATCCAGAACACGATCTGCCGTATGAAGGGGAGAAAAAGAAAGCCTTTTGAGCTGCAAACAAGAACAGCCAAACCAATGAAAGATAAAAATCATACTCTTGGGGCGCCTGGGTGGCTCAGTTGGTTAAGCGTCTGTTGATGGCTCAGGTCATGATCCCAGGGTCCTGGGATGGAGCTCCACATGGAGCTCCCCGCTCAGCGGGGGTCTGCTTGTCCCTCTTTCTCCCCCTCTGCCCGTCCCCCAGCTCGTGCTCTCTCTTTCTCAAATAAATAAAATATATTTTTTTGAGATTTTAGTATTTATTCATTTGAGACAGAGAGATACAGGGAGGGAGAGAACATAAGCAAGGGGAGAGGCAGAGGGAGAGGGAGAAGCAGGCTCCCCACCAAGCCAGGAGCCAGTCGTGGGGCTCGATCCCAGGACCCTGGGATCATGACCTGAGCCGAAAGCAGGCGCTTAACCATCTGAGCCACCCAGGCGCCCCTAAATAAAATCTTTTAAAAAATGTATACAGATACTCTTTATTCAGTTCAGTCTTCCAATCAGAAAGCAAAGACTGTGCTTTTTTTTTTTTTTTTTAACATTTTATTTATTTATATGAGCAAGAGAGAGCGCAGGCGAACACAGAGGGAAAAGGGAGAAGCAGACTCCCCACCTAGCAGGGAATCCGATGCAGGGCTCGATCCCAGGACCCTGGGATCATGACCTGAGCCAAAGGCAGACGCTTAATGACTGAGTCACCCAGGCGCCCCAGAAAGCAAAGGAAGTTCTGATTAGCTGATATAGATCACTAAATATGTCATAAACATCAATCCTTTCATGTAAAATCTGAGAAGCAGCAGGCCTCTCTGAAGGCAGGACAGACTGTACTGACAGCAGCGAGCCCCAAAGGTCACTTCACCAGGATTCCCGTCCGCACTCCTGCCTGCCACCCTCCACCACAGGCGCTGCCCTCTCTAGTCGCCCAACTTTTCGGCCCTGGGTGTCTCTGGCAGCTTCTCCCCCACCTGACCTGCAAGGGTTTGCCGGCTCAGTGTTCCCATCACTGTGTCCTAACGAAGCACCAGTCAGAGTGAAACGCCGGCCATCCCTGAAAGCTCTTATTCCTTGGCGTGTCCTTTTCTCTTTTTCCTATTCTCTTTGGACAGTCTAAGGTTAAAACCATCATCTGAATCCTGAAGTCACCATATCTGACTGCAGGAACCTGGACCCCTATTTCCAGCTGCCTCCTGGGCAACTCCACCTGGAGCCCCCCACCCTTACCTTGAACCTCCAAGCGGAGCTCAGGATCTTCCCCCACAATCTACCCTCTCCTGCAGCCCTGACTTTAGCTCGTGCACCACCAGTGACACCATTGTGTGTTAGAAGCTTGGGGTCACCCTTCTCCTCTCACGAAGCCCCACTGACTTGTCGTCTGGCACATTTATTCACTTACCCCTCTCTCTCTATGCCACCCTAGTTTGGTCCTTCTCATCACCCCCCCCCCCCCCTCCCCCCCCCCCCCCCCCCCCCCCAGTTCCCACCTAAGCTTCCTGACTCATGCCCTTCTTCCAGTCTTTCCTCCCTTCAGCCCTAACCCTGTGGGGCAGCCAGAGCCAGCATGCTGGCAGACCGGCTGCGGGCCCCCTTCAGTGCTCTCAGCCACCTGCAGGCCAGGCCCTACACCTCCGCGGCGGTGACACCCGATCCCCTACAACTTGGCCCCCGGCTATGTTCTCAGGCATGCCCCACACCTGCCTCCGCTGAATCTCTAGGTCACCATTCTCTAGTTACGCTACGTTTCACTTCTTGCGAACAGGGCAGTCGGTTGACACCTATCTCAGGGTTGCAGTTACTCCAGGTGGTTCTGGAACAGAATTCCCCTCCAGTTTCCCACAGGTGACCACGGACAGTCGCCTGCTCTGTGAAGCCATCCCCAGGTTTTCTGAACAGAATGCAGCCTTTCCCCACTCGGCTGGCACAGCGACTACCTGTTCTGGCGCTTCTACCCACCACACTCATTTTTGGCCTCGTTTTGTCCTTTCCTTTGCATCCTCGGGGTACAGCACGTCATAGGTGTTCAATACACGCTTGCTCAAAGACTATATGAGATCAAAGGAAGAGGAAAAACCAGAGAGCAGTGTGGCAGAGAGAACAAAAACAGAATCAGAAATCAGAAGTGGTAAAAGCAGAGAGAACACCAGATTCTTGAGAAAACAGCCTGTGACAGACTTTCCCGAGGCTGGGCGTGAGTAGGAAGAGTGACGAGCTCTGACGCCTCACTGGCCGCAGCTGCCACTGCAGATAAGGAGCCTCCTGGCTGCGTGTGTGCCTAAGTGACTGGAGAGGCTCACCCACCAGGTATCCGAACGTCCCCCCTAAAAGGATAGGGTGCCATGCTGGCAGGCACAGCCAGTGAGCGCCCTGGGCTGCAGGACAAGGATGCTTGCATTATCCACAGGACGGGCAAGGAGTGAAGCTGGGCAGCCTGCTAGTATGTCAGCTGTGTTAAGGAAATACAGCAACAGGCTATTACGGATTTTTAAATTTAAAACAGCAAACTAAATCAAAAGATTGAGACAGCTATACCCTGTTTACTTAGAAAATTATCCTCCGCAGTGGCGTCTTCCCTGATGACGCAGTTGACCGAGTTTTACCATAATAAGAGTTTTGTTATGATCCACAAGAAAAGCAGGGATTAGCAATCAGAAGAAGGGGGTTCTGGCATTCTCTCTATCACACATGAGTCCTGTGACCCTGGCTCACATCATAGGTCTTAATTTCACAGAAGAGAAAACTGAGGCTTGGAGCAGTTTTAGAACCTGCCTGGGGTCCACGCAGGATGGCCAAGGGACCGAGAGAGGATCTGCACGAAAGCACAAAACAACTGCAAAGCATGACACAAGGTCTTAAACTCCTTACTAGTAATTTCAAAGGATCTGAGGTAGTACTCAATTCTGGTTTGGGGGTTCCCTAGTGTTTACTGATGCTGCTTCTGCACTCCTGTTTTCATGGATAAACGGTAATGGGGCAAATAAGTATATTCAACAAACTAGCTAACCTAATAACTAATTTTCTGTAAACAAGTCGTACAATATAAACCTACAAAAGTGTCTTAACTATAATACAAATATAAAACAGTGGTATGTGAGGATTCTACTTCTAGAAATGCAAGAATTTTAGTTATAAACACCCATTTAAATTCCACAATGGAAAATTTAAAAGTATGCACTTAAAAAAATCAAAATGAGGGGTGCCTGGGTGGCTCAGTCGTTAAGAGTCTGCCTTCAGCTCAGGTCATGATCCCAGGGTCCTGGGATCGAGCCCCGCCACTGGGCTCCCTGCTCAGCAGGAAGCCTGCTTCTCCCTCTCCCACTCCCCCTGCTTATGTTCCTGTTCTCGCTCTCTGTCAAATAAATAAACATTTTTTTAAAAATCAAAATGATAAAAACATTTTAGTGCACAGCTCTCACAACCAGGAGGCATATTCTACTGTTAGGTCCACTTTGCAGATGAAGAAACCAAGGGATAGAGAGGTTAAGGAGGTCTCCAAGGTCACACAGGAAGAAAGCGGGAGAGCCATTATTCAAAATCAAGCAGTCTATCCTCAAAGCGTGTGCTTTTTGGCACTAGATTATTTTTTAATTTTTTATTTAAATTCAATTTAGTTAACATATACCGTATTATTAGTCTCAGGGGTAGAATTTAGTGATTCATCAGTTGCCTATAAAAGCCAGTGCTCATCACATCACTTGCCCTCCTTAATACCCATCACCCAATTACCCCATCCCACCACCCACCTCCCCTCCAGCAACCCTGTTTGTTTCCTAGAGCTAAGTCTCCTATGGTTTGCCTCCTATGGTTTGCCTCCCTCTGTTTTTACCTTATTTTATTTTTCCTTCCCTTCCCCTATGCTCCTCTGTTTTGTTACTTAAGCTCCACATGAGTGAAATCGTATGGTATTTGTCTATCTCTGATTTATTTCGATTAGCATAATACCCTCTAGTTTCATCCACATCGTTGCAAATGGCAAGATTTTATTCTTCTTGGTTGCTGAGCAATATTCCATTATACTCACCCCCCCCCCATCTTCTTTATCCTTTCATCTGTTGATGGACACCTGGGCTCTTTCCGTACTTTGGCTATCGTGGACACTGCTGCTATCCACACTGGGGTGCAGGTGGCACTAGATTATTTTGCCTATCATTGTCTCAAGTGCTTTTGTAAACAGGCCACTATGTACTTTCTAGAAAACTGGAAACCCCCCTGCCCCCATCCTCCTCTTTCTCTGTGTTTCACATACAGCACCCTGGGTTTACTTCTGTGAAGTTAACACGGTTAACTGGTCAGCTCCCTTACCAGCTCATGAGCTGTTTGAAAGCAGGCACCACGAATCCTGATCTTCCCAATGTCCAGCCCCCAGTGAGTCCTGAATCTGAGGAGTGCCTGCATATAATTAACACCATACTGATGGGCTAGGAAATGTTTTTAAAGATACACTAAAGCAATACTAACAAAAGAACCAAGCTTCGTGGAGTGAAATATTTCGGAAGCTTTATCTTACCTTCTTCTCCCCCACTCCTGTAAAACTGGCCCTGCTTAAGGGATTAGGATCCTCCCACTTTATGCCAAGAGGCAGTTTACAAAGGTCTTGCACACAGTACTTCATAAAATTCTCACAACAACTGAGAGCTAAAGAGAGCAAGATAATGGTGTTCACGTTTTACAAACGAAGAAACTGAGGATCAGAGAGGTTAAGAGACTTGTCCAAAGTCACTGAAAGGTTAAGATGCAAATTGGGAACATAATCTGGATCTCTGACCTCCAAGTCCAGAGTGCTTTCTCCCCTACACCATAATTAGCATCCATCTACCCCACAAGATAACCTTGCCCTAACCTGGCTTCAACCGGCCAGAAAGAGCCCTTTGATTCATACTGAGGGAGAAGGGGCTTACGTGGCCCTGCAGCCTGAGCTAGTTAAGTTAGCCCTGCTGCTCTGTCAGCCGCTCCACCTTCCCTAGCCATAGATAGGCTTTGCACGATGCTACTTAATCTTCTGTTCCAAAGTACAGCTGTGGTTCACTGTTTTTGTACTTGTTGTTTTAAACATTGTTGTCTAGCATTCTACAGATTTGTCTGAACTTACTTAACCTGTGATATTTGGGTACAGCTGCCTGGCTAATAGCCTAAGAAGGCTATTGTTCCTTCACCTGTGGGTGCCGCCCCTCAAGAATTCTGGTCCACTTTAACTTCTTCCGTACTGTGGTGGCATTTCATTCCTCCTTAGCAAAAATCGCTCTCACCTGTTATGCCAAACATCTGTCTTTATATTTTAAAAGCAAATCATTTTCCCAAATAAAATAATCCAAATGTTTATTTTCCGAACACTGACTTAGCTTTTTAGATGTCAACCAATTTTAGTTCATTTATCTAGTTCTTACCAAGAAGAAATGTCAGCGCGTCTTTTAAAAATACTTATTAATACAAACAAGTGCTTCTACATTAGAAGAACTAAGTTTTGCCACTTGTGAATATTTCATATAAGGAAAATAATACCAATCATAAATCCAAATCAGTTCCTCCAGAGTATTTTAATCAATATTCATCTTTTACTGCAGAAATGCTCTATGTTCCGGTATCTTAAATTGAGAAAAAGTACAGTATAAATTGCTTCCTCCTCATCCCTAAAAGAAGGTTATGTTTAATTATCTTCTGGGATAGCTCGGTTTAGAAATAAGAAGCCAGGATACAAAAGTATTAATTAAAAGTAATGAGTAATCATAAATATATTTAAATGTTAAGTAATATGTCTAAATATATCTTTCTTAAGATAGGACTGACCATTAAAAAATTGGAAAGTAATATTGGTTAACTGTTAGGAAAATATTATAAAACATGCGAATCTCCATAGTCTTAAATAATATAAAATGGTAATAAACTTTACTAAGGTTACATAAAAATATTACATGTAAGTTTGTTATACAAACATAGAGGTTCATCCTTGTACAAGGCACATTTGAAATCAATACAACAGTGATTCTGTCTTCCTAAGTCAAATAATAGTAAAGGTACCACTCAAGTTTTTAAGACGCTCAAACTGCTTCTAAATAGTCTCACTTAGGGAAGTAAGGAATAGGTAGAATATTCATGAATTTATACATTTATAGATGGAAAACAGGGACACAAAGAGTAGTGACTGTTTCAAAGGTCACAAGGTTTCAGGGTTAAGGACTGAAAATGGGATCAGAATGTCAGTAATCTGACAGTCAATGCTACAGTCTTTCCAAAGACCTGTTTCACCCAAGCATTCCTCAAACTGGGCCACTAAGGAGCCGCCAGGGATGAATTTTGGAGGGTAAACTAGGATGAAGTTAAACATTTTAAAAAGCCGGGATACTGCCCAGTCAAAGACTAAAATGAATAACTTTATTGCTTGTTTAATTTGCATGTGCTAGGGGTGCCTGGGTGGCTCAGTTGGTTAAGCAACTGCCTTCGGCTCAGGTCATGATCCAGGAGTCCCGGGATCGAGTCCCGCATCGGGTTCCCTGCTCGGCAGGGAGTCTGCTTCTCCCTCTGACCCTCCCCCCTCTCATGTGCTCTCTCTCTCTCTCTCATTCTCTCTCTCAAATAAATAAAATCTTTAAAAAAAAAAAAAATTTACATGTGCTAGTTAAATAAAGCAAGTGAGAGTTTTAAAAGCAGAGCAATAGTGTGTCAGAGGAAGTTAACTCTACCTCACCTATTTCAGGGTTGTGGTGGTTACTCCAAGTAACTTCCCAGTCAGTTTTACAGTTATCATTACTTCCCTTTGTAAGTGAGATATTAATTGACTAGAGTGTAATTTCAGAACAACAGCCTTTAATCATCCATGAGGATAAGTTTGGGGCCACAGGGATAACCATGTAACATATTCTATGGAGGATAAGGACCAATTAAATGAAAAGGTATTTTAATAAAAATAAATTAATTGTAATAAGAATTTAAATTTTCAATTACACAAAAATAGGGCGTAGAGAATATGAACAGTTAAAACCTCTGTCCCACTCAAAGTCTTTTGTGGTAACTGTAAAAAGGAGCTCAGTTGGCTTTTTGGAGTTTAGGCTTTCTTCCTGCCTCTGCTCATTCCCTCACAGAGGTAAAGCAAGAGATCTAAAATGGGTAAAGAAAGAGAAAAGCAGCAAAAGAGATGGGTAACAAGTGTAAGCTCTAGAAGTGGAAGAGTCACCATTTAAACAAAAGGAAAAGCATGGGTTCCACAGCACTGTTGAAATCAGACACAATACTGTTCACCCATGACCTTACTTTAAGCTCTTTTGTTTTACAAGCAACACCTATCCCTATGCATATTCCAACACCTGCATCATATAGGTATTGTTATCCTCACTGGTAGGTACAACGCTTATTTTACACCAGTTCTTCTACTGTTAAGTCTTCACGGGCACCAGAGCCCACTTACATACTTCAGATACTAAACCATTTAGTAGTGGAGTCATGAAACAGAGCCAAAAGAATTAGGCAAGTGGTCTAAGTAAGCACAGAGTCTAAGAGCAATTTAACAACCGAACCAGGCCAAGAACAGATTGCCTAATTCTTAGTTCAAAGTTGACTTGCTAGATGTAGATTCCTAAATGGGAACATGGTTATATAGAAACTCTCCCCCTTAGAACTTTTACAGATGAGTAAAGTGGGGAACGAGTACAAAACTATGGTAATATGTACTTATTATCTGAGCTTATGTCAAAAAGGACAACAGAAGTTGGTAGTATTTTTTTTTTTAAGATTTTATTTATTTATTTGAGAGAGAGAACGAGATAGAGAGAGCATGAGAGGGGGGAGGGTCAGAGGGAGAAGCAGACTCCCCGCTGAGCAGGGAGCCCGATGCGGGACTCGATCCCGGGACTCCAGGATCATGACCTGAGCCGAAGGCAGTCGCTTAACCAACTGAGCCACCCAGGCACCCCAGTTGGTAGTATTTTTAAGAGCAGGAACAAAAGAAGGAAGAGATGAATCTGTAGTTCTGCACTATACCAAGAGTCCAAGAACTGTGACCACATAAAGCAACAGTGGAATATACAATGAACGTTCTGAGAGAGAGAAAGAGACAGGTATGATGAGTGGAATATCCCTTTCACACTCTTAGGGTGTAAGTACCAGTACCAGAGGAACAGTTTCAACCCACCGCCAGGCTACATGTAAGCCAAAGTCAGAGCATAGAGAATCAAGTAATTCAGAGTCTGAAATAAGAAACAAAATGAAAGCTTACACTTTATGTAGATACACATACATGGTATATGTAACGGCTTATACACAAATGAATATTCATATATATCTTCTAGACATATAAATGGACAAAGATAGGTATAAAACAAAAATATTAACCTCAAATACTATGGTTTGAATTATTTTACTTGGATGGGGAGGGTGTGGATAAGCACCTAGTCAGTGTACTCATTCATGGTATCCTAGGTTATTGGGACAGGCCAACAAACATTTATAAGACCCCTAAATTCCTTGGGAGAAATAGTAAAAAGGACTTTGGAACTAACTGATGGTTAGGCCACCAAGACACTAAGATTGCGACTCTCAAAGGGAAAAACAAAGGTTGCGCTAAACTGGAGAGGAGGAACTAGAGTATCAGGGGCAGCATAAGAATTTAAAAAAAGGACATGTATGGTGACGGTGGTAGCCACACTTGTGGTGAGCACAGCATAACCTACAGACATGTTGAATCACTCTGCTGTACACCTGAAACTAATACAACACTGTGCCAACTATACTAAAAAAAAAAAGTTTTTTTTTAATGGACAAGTAACACCTTAAGTATAAGCACAGAGGCTTGGAAGACATTTGATTCAGGGAGAAATGTTTCCCACATGACACTAGGTGGTGCCACTCAAAGGCCCTCTGGCCCAGGCCAGCCCCTAGGGAACAGTTTTCTAAACACTGCACTAGGGAGGAGGGAAAAGGTTACAGAGCAGTCGAAAGCGGCAATGGTAGAACAGCAATGTGAAGCAGAGCCGCTCAGCACCCTGGGTATTTAAGAATGACTGAAAGAATTCTAATCTCCAACCAATGCGGCATCAGTTAGAGGGTGGATGCCAGCAGGGGAAGATCTGTGTGCCTAGCAGAGTAGAGACGCCTGGGGCCCACATGGACCGACACTGGCTGGTGACCCCAGCTGAAATATTCCTGAGATTCTTACCTAAGTCTTGATCCCTAAGAGTTGCCACGGTCATCTCTCCTCACACAAGACTGATGGAATTAGGGAAACAATGAGGGCCACACCAACAACTAAAGCTGGAGGTGTCTCCCGGATAAAGACTTTCTGCAACTAGGTTAAAAGTCCACTTTCCAACAGGTTAAGTAAACCACGCTCAGAAACTCATGCTGATGAAGAATGCGTGCGTGGTGCGAAGTCTGCGGAAGGCCGTGGTACCAGATATTCAGACCCATCTCCGAAAGGGCTAGGAAAGGGGTGTTAGGGGTTATTCCAAAAACCTAACATCTGTGCTCATCAAAAGGCTCCTGACAACTTCATTTTCTGCGTATGCAAACAACAACAAAAAAGGCTTTTATAATATTGGCTTTCCTGAAACTCAGAAATATTGTAAAGCCATTGTAGTGAAACCTGGCCACTCTTGTTTCCATTTGCACCAGAGCGTCTTTAAGGTTCAAGTCCAAGTCAGTAAACAGACAGCTGAGAGATTTAATACTGTCTTACTTAGATCCTGCCAGTTGAGAAAGTAAATACTCTGGAAAGCAAGTATTTGACAACTAAACCAAACAGTTGAGAATGTTTAAGTGGCTAATTGAAAAAGACTGAACAAGGCACAGTCTGTACTTATTTTTCAAAGATACAGACCTCTTCAAAATCTAACCTTTGTCTACTTCTGACAATTAGCAAATCACACAGGATCTCACCTGATCAACCTTCTGGTATCTGAGTACTCCTACATTTTTCAATATTCAAGTACAATCAATGATGCAGTAAGCCTCAGGACCTAACATTCATTTGCAGGAACTGAAGGAAATAATGGCTAATAGAGCCCCTACTGCCCACCAGAAGCAATTGTGGGGGAAGAAATTTAATGGAGTTATGGCTCAGCTGCTGTTTAAAACTTAGAATTACATAAAAATGTAAATGTGATCACTGTACTCAATGAAACATGTATCTCAAAATCTTTTTCGTTGAAGCCTAACATACAACTACAGTATGAATACAGATGCAATTTAAATTTTTTAAAGAAAGGAATCCCACAGTTTAAAAAATAATATTCTAACAAAATGCTTAAAATTGGTCGTTGAAAGTAGGATTCGCAAAGCATCTTTTCCTGTACAGCCTTTTTTTTTTTTTTTTTTAAGAGGCTTAGGTTTCGGTTTAGGAAAAGTTCACAGGTAGCGTTTTGAAGAGAGGTTTCTACGTATTTCTGTTCTGGGCAAAAGTACTGAACTTCACGCTCATTCCCACATTGCTAGCGGCGGCTGCGGAACACACATGTGCAGGGCAAGTTAACAGGTTTCTATGGCTCCAGTTCGCTTAACATACACAACGAAAAAGTCACCGCGGCATGAAAATAATTAAGAAATCAGCCTTGAGCTTCTCGGTTTGGAGCTCGCCGCGACGTACAGGTGCTCGCCAACGACACCGGGCGCAGCACAGCCCGGGGGTCTTTCTGAAGGCCCTTCAAAAGCGGTCAAGTCACCCAGGACAGAACTTCCCGGGCCGCAGCTTGGCCTGGCGGACACACCTGGCCGGGCGTGTGCCGCGGGGCCCCGGGGCCGCGCGCCGACCCGCCCGGCGAGCTGTCAGCGGCCGCGCAGCCACGGAGCCCGCCAGCAGCCTCGGCGGCTCGCGCACCCCCAGCGCGGCGGCCCCGGCGCAGTTGCGGCCGCGGGGCAGGGGCCCCGGACCGCAGGACGCTGCCCGCCGCCCTCGGCGCGGCCTAGCGCCTCCCGCCCGCCTCACCTGCGCGGCTGCGGCGCCGCTCCCGCCGCCGGTCGCTCTCGTAGAAGCCCAGCGTCTCCGTGTGCTGAGGCGCCGGCGGGGGCCCATGGCCGCCGCCGCCGCCGCCGCCCGGCTGCTCCGCCTCGCCGCGGCCGTCCCGCTCCGGGCCGTCCGCGCCGCTACCGCCGCCTTCTCCCGGGGCGGCCGCAGCGCCGACGCCCGCCATGTTCCGAGCACAACAAACTGTCCCCGCCGCCTCCCTCCAGCCTCCGGCCCGGCCTCCGCCTCCGCCTCCGGCCGGCCCCCTCCCGGCCTCGCCCCGCCCCTCGCCGGAGCCCGGGCCGCCGCCGCCGCCATCCGCGGCTCGCCGGCCGGCGCGCGCCATTGGCGTCAGCGGCGCGTGGGAGGCCGCCGCCGCCGCCGCCGCCGCCACGGCCGCCGCCATCTTCTTCCTGCCCTCGGCGTGGCGAGAGGTGGTTTCCCGCGCCGCGGCGGGCTCGGCCGTCCGGGACACGGCGCCGGGCTCCATGCGGCTGGGCCGCGCGGCCGGAGAGAGCGGCCGCCTCCGGGGCTCGGGCCGGGGGCCGGGCGCGGCGACGGACGGAGGGTCGGCGGAGGAGCCCCGGGGCGGCGGTCGCTGCGCCCGCTGCCTGTCGTCTGCGAGGTGTCCGGCCGCCCGCCCGGGGTCCCTTTTGCAGGCTCGGTGCCCGGAGTGCGCCGGCGCCGCCTGCCCGGTCTCGGCGGCGACGGCGCGGCCCCGGCAGCGAGGGCCCGGCTCCAGATGGCCGACCTCCGCGAGCCCTGATGCCATACGTCCGCTATTTGGACTCCATCTCTTCTGCATATTTATGGTCGCCCGTCACATTCCCTGGCCTCTGGGTGTCCGTTGACAGTTTCCAAAACACTCGGGCAAGAAGGAGCTCGGGATGCTGCCCTACAGGTGGGGGCGCGGAGGGCAAGCCCGAGGAGCCGGGTGCCTTGTGCATTTCATGCTCCCGCGGGTGTATTAGGCTGTTTTTCGGGGTTAGGGTTGGGGTACGGCCCTTGGCCGCCGCGGTGCCGGTGCTCCATCACCTGGGCGGCCGCTGTACTTGGCCCGTCCTTTGCGGCTCTGGCGGGTAATTGCGCACGGAGCGCGGTGTCGAGACCACCCGCCGCAGGAATGGTGCAAGTGAAGATGCTCCAGTGAAGGGGCCGAGGGACTTTGCTACCTGCTTCCCACGTGGTTGTTGCGTGCTTTATTGAGGGTGACCGTGGCAGGTCGGTTTGCCAACTTCAGAACCGACCTGTGCAAAAGGGAAGTTGTAATTCTTCCCCTAGCATTAAGCTCCCCGGAATTTTCCCTAGACCTAAACTTGACAGCCAGATATAAACGGGTATGAATAGAGCAAAATTGAGCTCCTGTTGATTCATCAGAGAACCTTGAGGGTTCTGTTGTCACTAGTGAGTGCCTAAATTTGCAGACCCAGCAAATTTAACAGTGGGCTGTTTGGGGGCAGCATGCCGAAAGCAGCCACCTGCCGGTCTGACAGCAGGGTAAGAGCCCAGGTGAGGGGACTAAGATGGACTAAAAGGGCCCCAGAGGTGGGACCTGACCCTCACCCACCCTGGAAAAGGAGGAACCAATCTTTGGAAGATCCTTACTCTCCTTCGTAAAACAACAGTTCACAGGAATAGAATTCCAAACATTCCTGTGACTGTCCTCCATGAAATTCTGTTGTGTTATACTTAGTCAAAACTGAGCCTTAATCAATCAAAAACAAATGTTCTGGACAAGTCTTCAGAATCATTTTGAAGATGAAAAAATACTGAAAATTTTATGACCTTTAAGATGCCTTATAGCTCAAATTGTATTATCCTCTGATCTTTTATAGTATAATACCATCCCCATTCCATTGTTTACTGATTTCAAGAAGGAAGTAGACTTTTATTGCTTGTTTATGTCAGTTCTCATTTACTGCCTCACCGTATTCATTGGCTTATTGCCCCTGCCTTTAACTCAACAGCAGCTGGAAGGGAAAGAATCATTCTGTTTCCTAAGGCAGCCAGTTACAGGAATGGATTTCTCTCATTTTCTTTATCAGGCCCAAGGAAAATCACGGGCCAAGGCTGCCTATCCTTTTTAAATAGCAAAGAGGAAAGGAGGAGCTGTGTACAGTCTAGGTATGAAGGTGTCACACGCTGAGGAGCGAAACGAAGACGGGAAAACTAAGGGATGTGTAGCTTCTCATCAGTTGGGTCTTTTCACTGGAGCTGTATTATTTGATCTAATACTTTGTGAAACTGCACAATTTCAAACCCATCATGAAATCAACATACTGAACATTTTGAAAACAATATAAAATTTTTTTTTCACTTAACACTATCCTTCCCTTGTATAGGTTTTGATGATTAGATAATCAAATATCTCACTGTAATACAAAAATTTATTTTCTTTGGGTTAATTCAACCTTCTGCAACTTAATTCGGAATCCAGGAAAGGGTGTTTTCAAATGTGTATTCTAAATCTTCAAAATACTGACTTAGAAATAATCTCATGTAAGAAATCGTTACACAGCACAGAAGAACCAATTCTCCAAGGAAAATAAATAGCAATTGAGATATCATAATGTTTTTTTATATCAGTTGTAAAAAGATATAAGCCTAGATTTATAATACCACCTTTAGAAAACATTAGGGATGTTTTAAAAACATGACAAATCTCACCATCAAGGAGACATCAGATTACATTCTGAGTTAAAGTACAAGGGAAAAACAGGATTTGGATGACAATGAGGTACAGTAATTTAAACCATTAAGCAAACAATGAGCTGGTGTGCTGTTCACATGTCACTGTCCCAGCTGCTGGTCAAAGAAATAACTTTACTCGTGAGAAGTACTTTCCGTGGAGGAAAGGGAAGAGCAAGAACAAGAAGTTGGGGAGAATCTTACATGTAAAAGAGAAGGGAAAAATTCAATAAGCTAAGAAACCTTTCTTAGGAAAGGAATTTATGTATTCAAAGTTACATTTTAATATACTTGCATAATTGATAGAAATTTAAGAGCTTGTAAAATTGCTGCACATATTTTTAATTGTGTATTCTTGTACCTTCTGGTTGTAATATCTATCATGTGGCTATTGTGTTTTGAAGATAGACAAGCACAAAATACCATTTTTAAAAAGAATGGAAATTTGGTGAGTAGTATGCACAATTTTATTCTATTTTTTAAAGATTTATTTAGGAGAAGAGGGAGAGGAGGGCAGAAACTCAAGCAGAATCCCCGCTGAGTGTAGAGATGGAAGGGGGCATGGGGAGTGTGGGCTCATTCCCACAACCCATGAAATCATGACCTGAGCGGAGACCAAGTCATAGGCTCAACCAACTGAGCCACCCAGGCGCCCCAGTATACGCAATTTAAAAAAATAAATTGCATAACTCCATATTTTAGTAATTAAAGACAATAATTTTGATTTTGTGACTAAACAAAATAAATTGAACCCATTGTGCATGAGCCATGGATTCAAACTCCAGAAAATTATCTTGTGAAGTCTATAAACTGATTCTCAGTGCCTTTCATTGGTAAATGGGGCAATACCTACCTATTCTGTAGTAGGAGCCAATAAATAAATAAGTTTCCCCTTTCCCCTTAATGATAACTTTGAATGTTTCCTTTCATTTAAACTTAGTAGGTTTTATTTTTCAACTATAAAGCATTTTAGCTCAATAGCACTTTATATATATGCCTATAAATATGTTTGATATTAGTTCTATATATTTTTCCTGAGTCCCCAAAACATCAAGTATTTTGATGACTTGCAAGGATCCTGAATCAAGAAAAGGCCTATACTCTCTCTGACTCTCCAGTGAGAGTCTTTTGACCTAAGATAACACATGTGACCTCTCTATGCTTCATTTTCCCCCCTTATAGCATATTGGACTAGATTACCCTGATGGCCTCTTCCAAAATGTTGGGATAACATCCTTGCAAACCCTTTTGCAGATTCTTGGACTCTTGGGTTAAAAATAGCTCAATATGCCTATATTATGAAGATTTTTATAGAAAAGTATGAAATCCTTAATTACAGAATGACTTTGTAATTTGGGCTAAAATCTGAATGCAGGGAATTAAAATGTGGTAACTTTATTGATAACACATCAAAGATGTGTAAGTCTTTAATGTACCTTGTTTATGATCCATGCATTAGTTCTGCATCCCTTTATGAGAACCCATAGTGTTCGACCTTTCCAGTACTCGTGACAGGTCTCAGGATAGAAACCCACTTTAAACAAGTTTCCCATATTGTACCTATGCATACCTCAGTCTAAGAACACTGCTTTAAGGTGGCATTTAACAGCAACTGAAATGCTATTTGGGATGATTACTGTTACACAGTTAATTTTGGTAGTATAGATTCAACCACTGGACAGGTAACAGTTTAATTTTGTCTTTCTCAGTCGAAAACTTATTTCAGTAGACATGACTTTTTTTAAACCATAAATGTCACGTGTCAAATTTGCAAAATGTCTTGCTGAATTTAATTCATCATTTTGTCTTCAAAGAGAAAAGTAAGAGTTGATGTTTTTTAAAAATCAGAACAGCTTTGCAACTGATGTTCTAAAGAAATAAAATAGAGTGTTGGGCCCAGAGCAAGGCTTGCAGCAAATTTATATGAATTTATTGAATCTCTGAGTTTGAATACTAATACTTCCTATCTTCGGCAGTCACTTTTGGACTGCTACTCATTAAGTTTTATCCTGACTGGGCTTTATTCCATGCGTTTCTAAAGGACACCAATGCAGTTTGTTTCTGGAAGATGTAGCACAAATTGAATAATGTACCTTTGATTCTAATGTGCCTTTACAAGATAACTAAAACAGTCATGAGCAAAACCTTATTTCTAAAAGCATTTATGTGGCAGGAGAATATAGGACTGAAACCACTTGAAATAGACCCTATTGATAAGTGTATTTTGTTAAGAGGTATGTTTTATAAAAAATACTCTGTTCTAAAGACCTAAAGTAGGTTATATTTATGTAATAAAAGTGTATGAACACAAATCCATACTATATTGGCTAATAGGACCTTTTATTCATGATCAGATAAAAGGTTTAGATTTTAAATTTCTGGAAAATTCTAAAATACTGATGAAAGGGACCATGGTGATGACTTAGCAAGCTTTCCATTCCAGATTTCTCTCTTTGAAGAGAAAGCACATTGTTCCTTTTTCATTATACACATAAAAAAGTAGAAATGTCGTGTTTAGAATGGTTTTAATCATTCAGTCACCTAATTGACAAGAATCTATTTGCAGAATGAACTCAGACTTTCCAGATAACTGTTAAATCCTTCTTATCACTGTTAAAATCCTTCTTTATAATTCTGGCTAGCAAAGCCTTTATTTTTATAATTCACCCAATAAAGGTGATTTTATTTAACAGTGAGTTCATGTTGGATTTTGCCTTTCAGAATTTTTATTGTCCTGTTTTCATTGTTCCCTGGTGGTGAGTTATTTATTGCTTCTTTTGGCCACTTATCAAATAATTGTTGGTAATCAGAAGATTTTACAAGATATTTAGGATACATTTTTACTTTTTTCTAGTGTTTCTGATTGAATTCTCATGGATCAAGATAAAAGTAATTTTTTCTCTTTACTTGCATGTTTGATAAGTTCTTTTGGGCTATGATCGTTCACTCCTGCTCTTGCAATTTGCTTTTGTTCTGCTCATTCATCAGGGTTTCCATCCTAACATTTTTTTCTATTCCTCTCTCCTCTTTCTAAATAGTTAAAAGTAAATGGACTCTCTGGGTCTCATAAACATCTATTTTTTTTTTTTAAGATTGATTGATTTGAGAGAGAGAGAGGGAGGGAGGGAGCACAAGCAGGAGGAGGGGCAAAGGGAGAGAGAGAAACAGACTCCCCTCTGAGCAGGGTGCCTGATGTGGGACTCAGTCCCAGGATCCTGGGATCATGACCTGATCCAAAGGCAGACGCTAACTGACTGAGCCACCCAGACACCATTAAACATCTATTTTTTAAATTTTATCTCTTCTTATGCAAACCTAAGTATTTCTCTGTTTCATCTTTGTTACCAAAATGTATTACAAATGCATAATAGATTTTCCGATTCTCAAAATTATCCTCCCTTAAGCGTTTCTGCTTTCCAGGTTTTAGAAATGTGTTTATCTGAGTTCAAGGCCTTGGGTTTTCAGATTGTTCTTTTATATGCATCTGCTATAACCTTTTCAGTATTCTAAGTTTATGTTTATATGCAAAATCCTTCTGTTTCTGACATTTTCTAATTTAGTATCAATTTCAAATAATGAACATTTTTTACCTCTTACCTTACGTATGGATGCTCTAACTTAGGTGTACAGTTTTGTGAAGGAGACCAGTAATGTGGCTAGTTTTTCAAAATAGCAATAAAAAGAAAACATATAGTGTGGCTTTAGCAAACATTATTTTCTTGGGACAGTTCTGTCCTCCTAATTATGCTTGGTCTAAGCTGGTACTAACATTAATTCACATTCCCCTGAGCAGATATATGCTGCCGTTAAAAATCTGACATGTATAATTCATAAATAAATATTTGATTGCTAAAAAAAGTGAGGCCAAATCAGGCACTGATCATTATTTATCATCTCTTTATTTTCACCCTGATCTTTCATCCATATACCTAAATATGTCATAATACCAATTGTATAAATAAAAATTCTTTTCTAGTGCTGTGAACTATTTTTAAATATTCAATTTTATTGTTCATTATTCTGGAACTTATGATCTGACATGGTTAGATATTCTTTTTCTAAACAATATTGTTTCATGCAATTTGGTTTTATTTTTACAAGTTTCATATGCTCTTTCACAGTTTCTAGTTTATCTTAACATAGACCATAAGATCAATCTCGTATTAAATAATTAAAGGTACAAAAATAAATTGATGCCATTGACTTTGGGTAACTTAATGTCCACTCTAAATCTTCTGCTACTTGTTTATTTCCACCATTTTAATCATATTTTACAGAGGAAGCCTAATTGGTGTGATATGGTCTCTTCACTGGTGTTTTATAGACAGTGTTCTGTTTTATGGAGAGTGTAAATGGGTTCTCTCTTGAAAGCTAATAATTTTCTTTGTATTAAGAGTATATATTTTTTTAAATAACCTATCAACAAGGATTTTTCTTCTGAGTCTGTAATTTTTTAAACCAAATACTCAGATAGGCAGTGTCTGTTAATCCTTCAGGGACCCACTGAAGCACACAGGTGGATTCACCCATGCAAACATTTGCTTCTAGCTAACGGATGGTTTTCTCAAAATAATCTGTTTTTGTGTGTCTGCGTCAAAGTAGGTAAAATTTTCATCTGGGCCTAGATCCTAGAATTTAGTCTCAACTGACGGCACTGGACTAGCAAAGGTCTTCAGTAGAAAGACAGCGGAGTAAAATGGAGAAAGCTGTAAATTTGGAGTCCAGAGACCTGAGTTAGGATTCTATGCTGCTGCTTACTAGTGTGAAATCTGAGATGAGACCCAGGTCTTAGTTTCTTGATCCATATAGCAGACGATCCATATAGCAGACGATCCATATAGCAGACGATCCACATAGCTAGATTGTCTCAAAGTTTCCTTTCACTTCTAAGATGATGAGATTTTAGGTACCTCATTATTTTAGGCTAAAGTTAAATGTGGACTTGGTTTAAGTTTGTAATATTTTTCTTCAGATGAACTCCAGCATCCTGTTCTAAATTGCAATGTTTACCCTAAGTTGCTTACCTTTCATTGGCATACTTTATTAGTGCTTATTCAACAAATATTTGTTGAATGTTTTTTTATGTGCCAGGTACTATGCAAAGCCCTAGGGTAGCAAAGATAAATGAGATGTGTTTCCCGTCCACAAGTAACAATATTGCAGTGTGGTAAGGACCACAGTAGACAAACGAATGAGGTGCCATGGTAGTTCAAAGAAAAGATTGGATAAATCTGCTTTGGGGAGAACCAGGACAGCTTAGAAAGAAGTGGCATTGACTGGGTCTTGGAAGATGTGTTTGCCAGGTGGGAAATGGGGCTGAGGGAGGTAACAAAAGGGCCTCACAGACAGATGGAGTAGCATATACAGAGTGAAGAGGTAGGAGGATCCATAGTGTTTGAGTGGAACTTCCAGATGGATTCAGTTTCCAGGGCTAAATCATAGGGAGCAAATGGTGAGAGAAGGCAGGGCATTGAATAGACAGAAGAATGAGCAAGAATGGTTGAAGTGGAATGAGGAATTAGGAGATGAAAAGGTTGATATCGATAGCTCTGGGCCTTCTTCACAAGTTGAAGAATAACTCAAAAAAAGTTTTTGAGCCTCATATATAGTGAGATTTGCTTGCACTACTACTCATAGTTGTTGAGTAGAACAATTAGAACGTTAGTCCATGTCTATTGGGCATTTATTGTGTATTGTCTTATTCCCAATGTCCAATTCCAGTATCTAGTTAAGTATTACCCACATTGTTTTATCTTAAATGTAATATTTGCAAAACATTTTTTTAAAGATTTTATTTATTTATTTATTTGAGAGAGAGAGAGCACATGAGCAGGGGTGGGGAGGAGCAGAAAGAGGGAGAGAGAGAATCTCAAGCAGACTCCCCTCTGAGCAGGAGCCGTCATGAGGCTCAATCACATGACCCTGAGATCAGGACCTGAGCCGAAACCAAGAGTCAGATGCTTAACTGACTGAGCCACCCAGGCACACCGCAGAACAAACTTTTTTTTTTTTTTTTAATTTGTTTTGTTTGGCTATATGGCAAAGGAATTTTTTTTTTTTTTTTTGGACAGGGAATTACAGATACGTTGTAATGATAACCAGTGTATTCTTCATATATAGAATATCACATTTCACCTCAAAATTCCAGATTAAGTCATTTCAGTGTGTTGAAGGGATGAAATGAGATGATGACTTGGAAGCTGCTTCTCATAAACTTTAAAGGGTAGATTGTGTGAATAATTATAAATGTCAGAAAGTGCACTATTTATTAAAGCTTATGTCTGAGTCTCATCCCTCTCCCCCCACAACTATGGGGTGGGGTAAGAACTATATGTCAACTTGGAATCAGACTCCGTTTTGAGCCATTTAATTTAGACACTTATTATTTTAATGTAAGCGCTTTTACTTTGGCAGGCAGCATACAATTTTAATTAGCACTTGGAACACAGCAAAATAGGTTGATGAGGTACAAGACATGGAGAAATACGTTCATAATGGCCTGCCCTAGGACTCTGGCAGAGCCCAGGAGAGAAGCTTTCAGCAGCATGCTCAACGCTTCTGAGAAATCATCCCACTGGCACTTAAACTCTTATACATTTAATCACTTTAGTGTTTTAAAATGTTGAAATATTGGCATTAGCAGCTTTGTCATCTATACTACACGCAGAGAGAATATTAATTTCTTAAGCTTATTTGATGTAGCGACTGATGTATAAGAAAACTGATCTCATTTCTACATCTGCCCAGAATTCACTTCCCAGCTTTGCCAGTCAAGCTCTGACTCATCCTTCAAACCCTAGTCCTGATACCCCCTCACAGTCTGACCTACCCCCCTCCTTTCACCCGTGGCCATTCTCTTTTTCTTTATATACCCATAGTCCAACACTCTGTTCCAATGATTTTTTAATGCATTATTCTCCCCTGTTGACTCTCAATGCCATATTTGTAGGAACTGTGTCCCCCTATCTGCATTTTGGTTGCATACAATTAAAAAGCACTGCACTGTGGAATAAAAAGAACATGCACTTTTTAGTTAAACTCATGGGTTAAGTCTTGACTGCTTCTTACTTGCTATAGGAACTTGGACAAATTATTTAACTTCTTTGAGCTTCTTTAAATAAGGATAGAAATGCCTGCTGTGCAGGATTGTTGTACAGATTAAATAAGATCCATCCATCAGTTTAGCAGATACATAGAGAGATCCTATTACATGTCAGCCACTGTACTTGGTACTAAGAATATAATGATGAATAAGGCGTGATCCTGCCCTGAGAACTTTATAATTTAGTGGAAGAGACAGACGAGAAAACAGACGATTGCAATTTAATTCTTGAAGGATGGATAGAAATTCATTAGCACAGGAATTCTAGGGGTTGGGGTGAAGGTAGCAGGATCTGGGGTGGAAGGAGAAGCGTATGTGTTGCCTTTGAGCCAGAGAGAGGCTGGCAAGTCAAGACAGAGAGGCTTAATATAGTAGCTGGGGGGTTGAGGCTGGAGACGTACATACCACGAGGAGCCTTGCAAGCCTGGCACGGGGCGGAGGGAACCTATAAAGAACATGTGATCAGATTTGCCTTTCTGAAAGACCTCCTTCCTAGGCAGCGTGTGGAGTGGTTTGAGATAGTCAAGGCAATCAGTATGACCGGATAAGAGGCTGTTGACTAACCGTGCTGATGGCCTCCACAGCAGGAATTAGAGTGGGGATGGGGAGATAGAGTATATCAAGAGATCTTTAGGAGCCAGAAAAGGCAGGATGTGATCAGATGTGTTAGGAGAAAGGTGGTAAGAGAGGGAGAGGAGTCAGGGAGAGGAAACAAAGAGGAGGGGTATGGGGTGCATGAGGAAGGAAAAGTGAGTCCAGTTTGGAAACTGGGGTTTGAAGGACCCATGGGGAGCGTGGGACATTTTGACTTCATCATTTTGGGCTCCTATGTATTTTTGACCCTCTCGGTTTTTTATTCTAGAACATAAACATTTCTGTTAGGATGATATCAACACTGATGAATTTTGTGGCAAAGATTTATTCCAGGATGAATTCCATAAGGCATTTTAATTCCTTGGTCCATGTTCAATGTAGCATATTTAAACTGTTTCCAGTTGTCACTTAGATTTTTATTTTACTAACATTATTTCCATCAGGATAAAACCTTTCTTGTGCACAATTTACAAGGAAGTTTATTGATTTTCCAACTTCTTTTTCATGATCTTTGTGAAATTTATACAGATTATAGCTTTTCCATGGTAAGTCTTCTTTTATCTCTATTATTTTTACCATGTCAGATTTTACACATGTAAGCTTTTATCAAATTTTTTAAATTTTCCATAAATTTGTGAGCAATAATAATTTTTACCATTTGCTGTTTTTGCTCTTGTCAGCTATAGTTTACGTTTCTTTTTATCAAGCCTAAAATTTTCCTGAAGTAAATTTTGCAGTTTTTAAGTTTACTAATGATATGTAATTCTCAAGTCAGCTTTTCTTCTATAACAAATTTTACTGTGTATCACTTTGGCCCTTGTCAGTTTCATTTTGGTCCTTAAGACCGAGTTGCCTCAGGGGCGCCTGGGTGGCTCAGTTGGTTAGGCGACTGCCTTCGTCTCGGGTCGTGGTCCTGGAGTCCCGGGATCGGGTCCCGCGTCGGGCTCCCTGCTCGGTGGGGAGTCTGCTTCTCCCTCCGACCCTCCCCCTTCTCATGCTCTCTCTCTCCATCTCATTCTCTCTCTCAAATAAATAAATAAAATCTTTAAAAAAAAAAAGACCGAGTTGCCTCAAAATGACAGAATCAAAATGGCATACTTCAGCCCATGGACAGCCAAGGGGAGAGGTCTAGGAAATGGGATATACCCATACAGCTTTGGTGATGTGGAGAGATATCAGGGATCAAATATAAATTTGACAGTCATTTTCATCTGGGTGTTGAGGCCAAGGGAATAGGTGACATCTCACAAGAGGGGTGTACAGCATGAGAGAAGAGCACTCAGGAAAACTTGGAGGAGCACCAACATTTGGGAAAGAAATAGCCAAAGGGGGAGTCCATGAAGGAGAGGTAGGAGGTAGGAAGAAGCTCGCGGGAGGCATCGTCATGGAAGTCAAATCAAGGAATGGGAGTCGATGATGGATGCTGCAGAGGGCACGTGGGATACATACTGAAACATGTCCTTTGGATTTAGCATCAACGACATCATCACTGTCCTCACTGTCCATCATCACTACCTCATGAGTGGAGAAAAAAATACCCAGCTGGGTGTACTCACAGAGGAGTGAGAAGGAGATGAAGAAGTGGAGACAATTTTAAGCCAACATTGGCTGTAGGAAAGGAAGTTTGTTTGCGTATTCATTGAACGGTTTATTTATTTCCTTTTAATAGAAGAGAGCTTTGAGCATGGTTAAGCACTGATTGTTGAAGGAAGAGGATGAACATACATGAGAATGGGAATGGGATCCCCAAAGAGCACGGTAGGCCTGTCATGCTTTCTGGGGGTAGGATCTGACGTCAGGCTTGCTGCCTAAAGCTCCATATCCAGTGAGTTATCAGCAGCCATGTGCCCACAAGATGTAACCATCATAAATCAGCCCATCCAACTGGGCTTCTACTTTGGTGTCTTTTTTTTTTTTTTTAAGATTTTATTTATTTATTTATTTGAGAGAAAGAGAGAGAGACAGAGAAATAGCACGAGAGGGGAGAGGGTCAGAGGGAGAAGCAGGCTCCCCGCTGAGCAGGGAGCCCGATGCGGGACTCGATCCCAGGACTCCGGGATCATGACCTGAGCCGAAGGCAGTTGCTTAACCAACTGAGCCACCCAGACGCCCCTCTACTTTGGCGTCTTAATCAATCCTGATTCCCGACTGGACTCGGAGCTCTACCATGAACTATTTTAACTATTTGCTTATCACTTACAGCCCTCAGTGAAGAGGATCTTAAGTATTGTCCCTAAAGCCACAATATGATCACCTGCCCTGACCCTTGAATACTACTACTTTCGAGAATGTTCTGCTGCTGCATATTGCCCATGACATCAGAGATGCTGCAGTATCCTTGCTCTGCAATTGCGAGCTGGGGTTTTTTACCACATCTACTTAGATCTGCCGCTTACAGGGCAGATAAAATAGAAAACGACACTCTACAATGACCCCGCCTATTCCCTGCTCCTTCCATTTGTCTGCACACGTTATGGCAAAACTTGGGTTACCTCCCAAATAATGGGGCAGTAGCCAATGCACACACCATCTGTCCATCCATTGAGCTCCCACCTAGCCATTCATCCACCCCTTCACTCCTCATTTGTGGGTCACTTAGTAGCACCAGGTGCCGTGGTAAGCGGTGAGGTGACAATAGGAAGAGACAGCGCTCTCAGAGCTCACCATCTAGCAGGTGAGTTAGTCGTTGTTGCAATACTGTGTGAAAGGTGGGCAAGGTAAAGAACCAGTTCGTCTAGGTAAGCAGGGACTGGCAGAGTGCCTTTTTTTTTTTTTTTTTTGTAGAATCTATAGCAATCTCATGGGGTCAGTTCGACATATGAAATGTGTGCTTCTTATCCCAATGCAGTTGTTTCACCTGTCAATTCATAGAGCTCCAAAAGTTACCTTTGTTTATGAGGATGGATAGGTTCCAAGCCTGTGATTACCATAAAGAAAACTCATCTCCTTACATAGCAACTAAGATCAGTTCCTGAATTTAGAGGATATTAAAGAAAGGGCATTCTCTTGGAATCTTTTTCTGGGTTTAGCTAGTATCCCCTTCTACCCTGTCCCCGTTCTCCCGTGCTGAGCCCCCTATTTTTGTTGTTTGCCTTCAGGACAAAGGGCAGGACAATTTTGTTGGCCGTTGTTGAGTCATGTATATTTGTCTGACCTCCATGGAATTTAGTTCTGGGCACATGAATTAAATAAAGGTGGACTGAGCGGTCATGGTCTGCATCCCACCCTGACAGGTTCTCCACACTTCTGACTTGGCTTGTTTTGCTGTTTCCTGACCCCACTGACAGGCCACTGCCTCTGGATCCCAGCACTGTCACCCTGCGTGTGGATGGGACACTGAAACGGGACAGCCAGGGGCTGGGGGAGCCCTGGGAACACCAGAGATACCCTGCTTTTGTTTCTGTGCACCAAGCTGCTATTCCTGTGGGGGTCTAAGCATGTCTAATTAGGTGGAGAAAGAATCGGAGGTATTGGGCATACATCTCATCCCCCAAATTGAAGTGTGAAATAAACGCTACAGTAAAAAATGATCTATAAACCAATATAATACTAAGTTTATATCACATTATGGCAGAGAGTTGGAAAAAGAAAAGGGGAGGACACCCTCACTCCCTCCCCACCCCACCACCCCCGCACTCATGCTCTCTCTCTCTCTCTGATGTGTGTCTTAGTTCCTGGATCTTGTCCTCTGCCAAAAAATATGTGGGGGTCCATTTAATCTTTGTTCACTGTCCCTCAAGATCCCTCTGCACAGCCCTTTACATATAGCGGGTCTCGCTCTGTTTCCCTGTCTTGCCTAGAGCACAGGACTCAGGCTGGGCTGCCTCTGTCCCTCCTCCTGCCCAGAGGGTCCCAGCCACATAACCATTCCTGGCACAAGGCTTCCCCTCCCTGCCTGGAATGATAGGAGGATCTTCTCATTTTCAGGACCTCAGATGTCATTTCCCCCTTCTTCCTCACCCTTTCCTAAGGCAGGGTGGGGTGGGGCGGTGACCGTTAGCCAGGCAGGCTCTTATCTTCTACCCCTCTACATCCGCTCCCCAGTGAACACACAGTTGGGGTGAGAGGGAGGAGCATACCCACAGCCGGAGGAAAAAGACACCGTTCAGTGTGATAAAACAGCCCTGCCACACAAGCAAAACTGCTCAGTAGCCTCCTCTAAATATTTAGAAAAAATATTTTTAACTTAAGAAGTTATCTGTGAATGACAAAGATTTCAGGCAAGACCGAGGGAGAAGATTTTGCGGACTGGGGGAGTGGTGGTTTGGGGAAGCAGTGTCTTGTCTACACTAGGGTTCCTCCCTTCCTGTCCTCTTGGCCCTTCCTCTTGGCCATTCTCATCCTGAGCCAAACTGTGTCTCTATCTCTGTCCATTCCCCATCTTTTCCCTGCCACTGTCCTTCATTCCCATCTGACACCCATCGTGGGAAAGGCAGTTAGAGGCTAGACCAGGCACTCACAGGTTCCCCGACTTCGGAAGTTTATTCAGAGGGCCAAACACCACAGTTTGACTTCTCCCTGGGGATTGCTTCTGTAAAATAGCTCTTTCTAATTTCTGCATGAAATATTTTCATTGCTTTTTTTTTTTGCATTTAATTTTACGCTTCAAATACGTGTAACATTTATGGGATTCCAAAGTCAAAATTATATCGTACACGGGGCACTCTAGTGTCCTCCACCCTGTTTGCCTCAGCTGTCTACAGGGAATTAATTTTATTTCTGGTTTATTCTTCCAGCGTTTCTTTTTGCAAATATAAGAATACATATATGAAAGGTGGCATATGACTTAGCAGTTTGTACCTTGCTTTTTGCACGTAACAATTCATCTTTGTATCCATAGATAGGTGCATAGGAAACTTCCTCACGTCTTCAAGGCTGAATATACAGAATCGTGGGAAGGTATCATAGTTTATTAGTCTCTTATTGATAAACATTTGGATTGTTTCTAACCTGCTATTTTAAATAATGGCACAATGAATAGTTTTCTGTATCTGTTGCTGATTTTGTTTTAATAAAAACAAATAGGAGTGCAGGCAGGAGGGCAGGGGAGAGAGGGTAAGAGGGAGAGATGAAGAGAGAGAGAGAGAGAAATGCTTGACAGCTGACTGAGCCACCCAACTCCTTTTGGTTTTTTATGGAGGCTTCATTACTTAGGCATAATTGATTAAACCATTGGCCATTGGTGACTGATTCAACCTTTAGCCCCTCTCCCTTCCCTGGAAGTCAGGGCTGGGGGTAGGACTGAAAGTCCCAATGCTCTAATCATATGGTTGGTTCCCCCCCAACCAACCAGCCCCCGTCCTTAGGTACTTTCCAAAAGACACCGAATTCACACAAAAAAAGCACCTTTAATATCCTCATCACTTAGGAAATTCCAATGGTTTTAGGAACTCTGTGCCAGGAGCCAGGACGAAGACCAGATATACATTTCTTATGAAATCACAATATTGCCCATCTACCATGGACACTTCATTGAGAAGACACTTCGACAGAGCAGAGGACAGCACAAGGGTGACGATGCCCAGTTGTGGAAGATGGACAGGGTATCTTATATAGGAGGGAGGAAGGAGAGACTGGGAGCTTGTCACACATTTCCCAGCGGTTCACCAGGATGTCTCCCAAGCTCTGCAAACGTAGCATACCTTCACTCCTGAAGCTGTGGCACCCTCTCTTATGAGTTCCAGTCCCCTCTCCTTGGTTCGCTGACACTACAAACCTTGGTTATTTGTCCTTATCTCTTTGCCTCACCTATTTTCACCCTGCAGATGTTCTTTGTTTTGTCCCCCAGCTATCCCAGCTACTATTACCCTAGGAGAGTCCTTCCATGTGTCTCTCCTGGAAGATTTCAGCAGAGGGGGGAAGAAAAGCCTGCAGACTCTGGAGTCAGACTCCCCAGGTTTCCTTGGTCGCTCTGTACTTACTAGCTTTGACCCCCTGGCAACTGACTTAACCCCTGAGCTTCTGTCTCCTCCTGTCACTTGAGATGCACAATAGTATTTGTGACCTTCAGTCATAGTGAGGATCAAGTGAAATCCAATGTGGAAAATGCTCGGAATGGTGCCTATCATGTCACAAATACACAATAAACCCTAGAGACATTTCAAAAGCCTCCTAACTGGCTTCACTACCTTCTCATTTCTCTCTCTCTCTCTCTCTTTCTCAGTTTCTCTATTCCCACATGCTGGGCAGATTGGTCTCTATAATACATCCGAACAAGGCACTTCCTCCTGGAACACTTTTCATGATGCTTTGGACCTCCTCAAGCTGGCTCCAGGCTATCTGCCCAGTGTCATCTCCTGCCACGTCTCTGCAGCACTCTGCTCACCTGGTCCTTGCACCTTCATCTGCGTTCCCATCTCTGTGCCCTGGGTGCTCTTGCCCTGGGATTTCCTTCTTTCTCCTTTCCTCCTTGGTAATCCACCTCCCATCCTTCCAGGCACAGGTCAGATGTCATATCCTCTGTGAAAACTTTCCTGAAACTCCCCCTCCTCATCACCAAGTCATTTTGGTGGTTTCATCTTCTGTAGTCCCATGGCAATTTGTATACATCCTTCCAACTTAACCCAGCTGCCAGCACAATGTGAATGTGCACCCCACGCCACCTGTGCCCCATGGAGGGGACGTCATCCCATCCTGCATATCTTGGTTTCCACAGGATTTCCTCATGACTGGATCCCTGTATACCTGTTAAAGAAAAAGAGACAATAGGTCCAAAATGGAGTTACTTGTGCTAAGCCCAATGTCAGCAAATCAAGGCTTAATACTTACCCTAATTGCAGTTTCAGCTTCTCCCAGGAATGTGATCCTTATCCAGTCAACCTGGAATTACCTGGTCAGCCTTAGTGAGGTGATCCGCACGCTAGACCCCTGCCCTTCCCTCAAAGGAAGCTTGCCCCAAATAGTCCAATCTATTAAAATTTCTTTTCCTACCCCCTTCTGCCTGTAAAAGTCTTCCATTTTGTGCCCTTCCTTGGAGCTCCTCTTTATTTGTTGGTTGGGATGCCACATGATTCATGTATTGTTGAATAAAGCCAATTTGATCTTCAAATTTACTCAGTTGCATTTTGTTTCTTAACATGCCTTCCCTCACGGCATCACACAATTCTGTTAGCAGCTCTTGTTATAGTCCCTAAAAGAACTGAGGGAAGGGTTCTTTAGTTTATGGATGAAAGTGCTTGAGAGAGAAAATAAAAGAAATGAGTCTGGGGAAGGGCAGATTTTCAAGAGTTGAATTTTCTGGTTCCTGTGCCCTGTCTTTGCTTCAAGAACTTTCAGAAACATTTTAAATAATACAACTGTCAAACTCTGGGAGGTCCCTGCACCCGGGATCTGCTGTCCTTTTCCTTTGGTGCTTATTTCCCTCCCTGGGAGGCAGTCAAGAGAGGACAGAATAAAATCCTATAAAACCACGAAATAGATATGATATTGTACTATTGTCCTGTATAGAGAAGAGGGCGACATGCCTTGCCGTTGTCCACTCTGATGTTGCTTGTTTTAACAATGTAGCACTGAATTCAAATCTAAATCATTGCTGTTCTATGTTGGGTCATCATTCTCCTTCAGGAGAAAATCCACTAAACCCAACTGTATCAGATTGGGTTCCCCAGAAGCAGAGTCAGAGACCACAATTGCTCTGAATGTGATGTATTGAAGGAGCGCCCTCAGGAGAAGGGACTGAGAAAAGAAAGCATGGCATGGATATGGCCTTGTCAGGGACTAACTTGGGGCTGATTCCCTGGGGAGCTCTGGAGCCTGAATTGCACCACAGAGTTGGTCCCCTTTTGAGACAAGGGTTGTGGTTTTCTAAACCCTTGTGTCAGTGAGTCATTGTCCCCTGTCTTCTCTGAAGGAGGGATGGTAGGAGCTTAATCTCCTGGATGAAGTAATTCCCTTTTGGTTAAGCATGAATAGCATCCATGATGCCAACAATCTTGGAGCAGAGGAGTGGGGACAGCAGACAGCTCAGAGGATGTGCTGAGCCCCAGAAACAACCTCACTGGGGTACCTTGGAGAGAGTGACACCAGGATGGGGAAAGTGTGTGCATGTCGTGTCTGTCTATGTATGCCTGTGTCAGGGGAGGGTGGCCACAGAGTTTCCCAAGGTATATGGTATTGGGGCCCAGACAGTGTTATTAGGATATTTAAGGAATTATGACCTCAGAAGACACAAGGACTTAGCAGAAGTGAAGCAGAAAATACTTGTTTTTGATAATCCAGGGACTACTTAAAGGCCATACCTATTCTATGTTCGTACCTTGATCTAGCAGCAATTGACTGTGGCTGCATGTTATGCTTTCTACCTAATTTAATTATTTTACTTGGAACTTCCACCCTGGTTTTATAAAGTTTAACCCATATAAATTAAGCTATTCCAAAAGGGAAGTGGGGAATTACTACAGGAAGCTCTGAATTGAGCTCTGCCTTCCATGTGAGCTAGACAAAAATGGGGTGAGTGTTGGGCTAGAAAGTTCTTATTATTATTTGAAAAAGAAAAAAGAGAATTATAATGTGAAGAAAGACACAAAGCTTTAATAATCTCTCCCATTAATCTCAAGCTACATGGGAGGGACTCCTTGCATAACTTGAGTGGTGTACCTAGCTAGATGGCTCTAAACATGACTTCTTGGCCCTCCCAGAGGTTCTAGAGCTCCTTAAGTAAGTTTCTTTTAAGAATAGATGGCCCCAAAAAGCTGGAGCACTTGAAGACATACATATGGCCAACTTTGTATTTTTATGTATTTAAGGGTTTTGAAAAGTCCATAGCTTGTTAATTAACTAGATATCTGTGAATCCTACAGATATTTTTACTGCCATCAGAGGGTCCAGTATTATGTCCTAAAGTGTTCTCCTATCTGGTTTTTAGTGGAAATTCCTATCTCTGTGGTCATCATTTCCTAGATGCCTAAGTAAGATCTTCCAAAAGTAGGGCTACACATGGTGAAAGGGCTTGTATGGGCCAAGCTTGAACAATTTTCCCTCTAAAGAATCTTTAGGTCTTAAGAACTAGATATTATATTTTTATGTGTGCATGTATGGTTGAGGTCTATAGATTCAGCAGCTGTTTCAACAGCTCCTTAAAAAGGTCTCTGACAAATCTGTAATTATTAGCTTCTCTCCTTCTTTTAGAAGTCTGGTGCAGAAGAAAGAATGAGCAGTTAAATGAAAGGGTTCATTCATTTGTGTTCTGGTTAAAGTCAGAAGGCTCTAATCTTAGTGCTATCGACCCCAGGAAATGATCTAGACCACCTATAAAACAGCAATAATATTATTTAAAAGTATTATCAGGAAAGTAATTTTTTAAGCAGAGATATAAAGATTTAATATATATATATGTGTGTTCTTATATCTATAGTGAGTTAAACTTTATATAAATCCAATTATATATGTGGGATAGGGTGCCTGGTGTGGTGGAATTTTTTATTTAAAAGTGAACATTGAAAGTCATATTGGAGCTGCATCCTTAACACAAATATAAGGATTGAGGCATGTCTTGACTTTGGAATATGATATACAATAAACTTAAAAAAAATTCTGTTGCAAAAGACTTCTCTATTTAGAGAGGTTTAGGAAGCGAATGGATATCTGTGCATAGGATCCTAAAAGCCTCCTGGCAGGGAAGAAAGGAAGTCAACCACCCATTCAACCAAATGTTAAAATTAGGAAAACCTGCCACAGTGGACCGTGGTCATCCTGACCAAGGGACGGTGACAAAAGAGAGCATTGAGTTTCCCCAGAGGGAAACACATCACAAGAGAAAGTGGGGTCTGGCAATGATGTGAGCTCCACACAGTAACCCCAAGTCAAGGGGAAGATCTCCATCTGGCATATTATGAAACTGAATTCAGAAGATCCACAGGTAGGAGCCAGCAAACCAATGATTTTGCATGCCATGACAAAGAGTGTAACCATTCCATGTTGTGCCAAGGGCCATTAAAGAGTTTTAAGCAAGGCAATGGCTAGGTTTTTGCAGTAGAGAGCTCGTTTCAGTGACTGATGTGGAGGTTATATTTAAGAAAAGGAAGAATAGAATCTGGGAAGCTGTTGACATGGTTCAAAGGAAAAGAACAGGGCCTGCATGAGCGAGTGATAAAAGGAAAAGATTCAAGTAGAAGGAGGTAAAGCTGTCTTGACTTGTTAATTGATTGGCTCAGAGGGAGCAGTGCTTAATTTGTTTGCTATTTGTGCTCTTTATTACCATTAGAAAAAGTGGGGATTGGAATAAATGGCCAGTTATTCCCTTCCTGATCATTTGTTTCAGTTGTTCATCTCTAAAAAGAAAATTATGAATACGGGGCTTTGATTAGTTCTACTTATTTTTATAATGACTGTGGTTATCATTTCCAGTTTATTGAATGGAGTCATTGTTTTAATTTGCATAAGTGGCATTTGGATATGCAATTACATTAAAAGCTAGATATCAATTGATGTAGGAGAAGAATTATCTAGATATGGCCATGATATTAAAGTGAACAAATGTCTGACTCGAGAGTTTGCCAACATTTCCATTGAGTTAATGCTGGCTGCCAAAGACTGATGAAAAGAAAATATAAAGAAAAGTATAGATGATCTTAGCCAAATGGTACCTTTACAGATTAGAAGGAAGGGTATATCTTTTTTTGTTTTGTTTTTAACAAAGTGCTTAAAATTAGAAAACCAACAAGTTTTTTGTTACAAAACAATAATAACAACAATAACCCAAAACAATAAAATGGTGTATATTGTAAAAACTAAAAAGCATCCTTCACCACAACCAGCCAGAACCTGTGTGGGTAACTACTGTTAACAGGTAGGTGGGTATTCTTCCCAGTAGAAAGTGTCCTTAAAGAGATTCTGGAGCCAAGAATATACAACGGGGAAATGACAATCTCTTTAATAAATGGTGTTGGGAATACTGGACAGCCACTTGCAAAAAAAATGAAACTAGATTACCACCTTATACTATACACAAAAACTCAAAGTGGATTAAAGACGTGAATGAAGAACTGAAACCATAAAACTCTTAGAAGAACACACAGGTAGTAAGCTCCTGGCCATCAGTCTTGGTGATGATTTTTTGGCTCTCACTCCAAAAGCAAAGGCAACAAAAGCAAAAATAAACATCCAACTAAAACCCCTCTGCACAGCAAAGGAGATCATCAACAAAATGAAAAGGTAACCTACTGAGTGGGAGAAAATATTTGCAAATATCATATATATGATAGGGGTCAATATCTGAAATGTATTTTTTAAAAAGCTCATACACTTCAATAGCAAAAGCCCAAACAATTTTTTTAAAGATTTTATTTATTTATTTGAGAGAAAGAATGAGACAGAGAGAGAGAGCATGAGATGGGGGAGGATCAGAGGGAGAAACAGACTCCCTGCTGAGCAGGGAGCCTGATGCGGGACTCGATCCCGGGACTCCAGGATCATGACCTGAGCCGAAGGCAGTCGCTTAACCAACTGAGCCACCCAGGCGCCCAAAGCCCAAACAATTTAATTAAAAAATGGGCAGAGGATCTGAATAGACATTTTTCCAAAGAAGCCATACAGATGGCCAACAGGTACATGAAAATTTGTTCAACATCACTCATCAGCAGGGAAATACAGATCAAAAACACAGTGAGATGTCACCTCACACCTGTGAAAATGGCTATCAAGAAGATAAGAGATAACAAGAGCTGACAAGAACATGGAGACAGGGAACCCTTGTGCACTGCTGGTGGGAATGTAAATTGGTGCAGCCACTTACCTATCGAAAACAGTTAGAGGTTTCTCAAAGAACTAAAAATAGAATTACCATATGATCCAGCAATTCCACTTCTGAGTATTTATCCAAAGAAAATGAAAATACTAATTTGAAAAGATATATGCACCTCATGTTTGTATTAGCATTATTTACAATAGCCAAGATATGGAAACAACCTAAGTGTCTATCAATGGATGAATGGAAAAAAAAATGATGTGATGCACATGTATGCGCACATGCGCACACGCGTGCGCACACACACGCACACGTGTCCACACACACACAATGGAATACTATTCAGCCATAAAAAAGAATGAAATCTTGCCATTTGCAACAACACGAATGGACCTTAAGGGCTTTACACTAAGTGAAATAAGCCAGAAAGAGAAAGACAAATACCATACGGTCTCATTTATATGTGGAATTAAACAACAACCACAAAACCCCAAGCTCATAGATACAGAGAACAGATTGGTGGTTGCCAGAGGGTGGGAGTAGGGGGTGGGCAAAATGGATGAAAGGGGTCAAAGTTACAGATTTATCATTATAAAATAAATAAGTCCCAGGGATGAATGTACAGTATGATGACTATAGTTAATTATACTGTATTACATATTTGAAAGTTGCTAAAAGAGTAGATCTTAAAAGTCCTCATCATAAGAAAAAAAATTTTTGGTGACTATATACAGTGATGAATGTTAACTAGACTTATTATACTCATTTCACAATATATACAAATATGGAATCATATGTTGTATACCTGGCATTAATATAATGTTACAGGTCAATTACACTTCAATTTAAAAACATTTTAAATAGATAAAAATTAAACATTTAAATTGACCAAATAAAGGTAAAAACCACATACTCATTTCAATATATTCAGAAAAATAAATGGGCAAAATCCATCATGTATTCAGAATTAGCAAACAGGCAAAAGAGAATGAGATGAGAGATTCTGCTCATTTCACAGAATGTAAGACAGCACATCCTTCATCAGGGTAAGTTTGACCTATTTCCTTATCTGATAAAATGTCCTTGATGATTCAGGTCCTAGCTTGCCCTGTGGCTAAATGCTAGAATTGCCATTGGCAAGCGATGCTGTCACATTGGGACAGTTGACAGTGAGAATAAGAGAGACAGGACAGAAAGCCAGGAGAAAAGGGTCACGTGAAGGTTGAGTACAAAAGGCAGATGCCAGGGATGAAAATAGACAGGCTTGGGAAAGGAGGCTTGGAAGTCCACCTTCTCTGCTTTTCACTCTTGCTACATTCCTTGTCACCCTACCCCCTGCTGCTGAGTTTTACCCCCTGCCTTCTATTTATTCTCCCAAAGGTCACCAAGGGGCCATTTGGTCACCATGTTTGATGACCTTTCCTCCATTTTCACCTCCCTTAACCTTGCTCAGTGTTTGAACTGCCAACCACAGTGGTCTTCATGAATCATCCTCTTGGCTACGGTGACACTGTGTTCTTTAAGTTCATAAACGTCCCTGACTTCCATCCTGATGCCTCCTCCTCTTCTAGTCCTCAACTGTGGGCTCCGCCTACAATTCTGTTCTTTTCCTGCTTTTCCTTTCTCTGCATTTTCTATGACAATGAAACTTGAATCTGCATCTGGGGCTTCAACGATCATCCCTATGAGGGACACTCTGAGATATTATAGATACAGATAGACATAAGAATATGAATCTGGCCTTGACCTTCCCTGGAGTTCTGATCTTCTGTTTTCTGTTACCTTCTAGACATGTGACATTTGTATCTCAAACTCGGCATCTCCAAAATGAAACTTGTCCTCTTCCCATCTAACAGCTCCCTTAGCATGGTCCAAAGGGGCCTTCGTGATCTGTCCCTGCCTACCTTTCCAGTCTCATCTCCTGCCACTCTCCCACAAGCCCCCTCTTTTCCAGTCCTACCTACAGAACCACCATTGCACGGATGTGTCGTGCTACCAAATACCTCCATGCTATTAACTATGCTCCCTCCATCTGAAACACCCTTCTCCCTGGTCCTGGATTTTTCACCCCAAACAGTTCTTCAACCCTCAAAACTTCTCTCAGCTATCACCTTCTTTAGAAAGATTTGTTTGAATTCTTGGATGCAGTGGCCCACTGCTGTCTCCCACAACCTCCCTGGAAGCTGCTGCTATAGTCCTTATCCCACTACAGTGTATTTGGTTTTGTCCTTGCTTATAAATGGTAAGACCTTTAAAGAGGAAGACTACATCTTTGGGCTCTGCACCCATAGGGCCTAAAAAAGTGTTTCACACATAATAAGTACTTAATAAATACTGGATAAATAGAAGAACCAGTTTCTCTTGCCTGGCTTTTCTATTTTTGATGATGGTAAAGCCATCTCAAATTTATATCTCTAATCCTAACTCCTCCCCCTAACTCCAGAATCATATCTTTCCTTTGCAACATCTCCAGGTTTATCAAAGACAACAGGCTGTAAGCAAAGCTCTTGTTTTCCTTGCCCACCATCCCCCCATTTCAGTAAGGAACTGTTCAGGACACAAACCGTAGAAGCATCCTTAGTTTTTTTTTCCCATTCCACATCAAATCCAATGAAGAGTTCTATAAACTTTATCTTACCATAAACAGATTCTGGCTGTTTTTCATCTTCTCTAACATTATCACATTAGTCCAAGTGACCATCACCTCCTGCCTGGACTCCTGCAAGTTCACACTTTTTCTCTACAAATGATTCTCCACATGGCGAGAGTTCCTTAGCCTGGATTACAAAATCCTTTGGGATTTGGCCTTTGGCTCTCCCTCTCGACCCATTTCCTACCACCCCTACCTTGTGGTCTCTGCTTTGTCTGCACAGGCCTCCTTGCTGCTCCTTGAACAAACCAGACAGGTGCCTACTTTGAGGATTTTCCTTTACCATTCTTGCTGCCTCAAATACTCCTCTTCCATAACTTTGTGTGGATCTCCAACTCACTCCCGTGTGGTCTTTGCTCAGAAGTCACCTTCAGAAAAAGGACTTCTCTGATAACATTATCTATAAAAGCACCTGCCTGACCCTCTATCCTCTTAACCTGATTTTTTTCCCTTTCCTCCCTGAAATTTTTTGTTTCTTTAAAGATCTTTTGATGATTTTTTTCCCTACTATATACACTCCCTGAGGATAAGCTACTTGTCTATTAGGTTCTTCGCTACAGCCCAGCATCCGGAACAATTCCTGGCATTATTGTAGAACCTCAGTAAATATTTAATCAATAAATTAATTATCCTTGTTCTTGAGGGCTTTGGATCTTCTTTAACTGCCCACTTGCCTTCCTTCCTGTTTGTAGTCATCAAGTCCTTTAGAGTCTTCCTTGACCTTATTCAATTAATATTTATTGATGATGCGAAGTGTCTTTCTTAGGGTATGCCTATCATTGAGCTCCTTACTTTTCACAGTTGCCAGATCACATGAGGTAATTAATGGACCAAGAACTTTGTAAATTTTAAAGCCCGACACAAGCCATTTGCCTTCCAGTCATACTGCAATGATACTAATTAATGTTACTTCCATTTCCAACCCATACAGGAGTGTCTGACTGATCTCCCTGCTTCCAAACACTCCCTAGATAATATATTCTGAACCCTGCTGCCCACTTAATCTTATTAAAGCATTGCTATAATTATGTTCCTCTCTTATTCAAAAACTTTGACTGCTTTCCAATTCCTGACCAAATAAAAGAGAAACTCGTTGGCTTGTAACCAAGATCTTCCACAACCTGGCTTCAGACGGCCTCTTCCCTGTCTGCCTCCAGTCCCCATTGAAGCTTTGGTTTTCAAGTCCGTCTAGAACACTCACTTTTCCTAGGCATACCTGCCTTTCCTCTCGTCTCCACTCACGCTCTCCCTCCATCCAATAGGAATGCTGCCTGCACACCTTCCCCTGAAAAATTCACGCTTTGTGGCCCCAGAGCAAATGAACATTATGATGCTGTCCTCCTTGGGTTTTTCCATGTCCAGGGGATTCTTTCTTTACTCTGGGCATGTTCACAGCATTTAGCTCTCATTTACCTCTGGAGGGGCCATTCTTATCCTTCCTCCTCCTTTTTCTTAAAGGAGGAAGGAAGTAAAATGATACAAGGAAACTTGTGGTATCTCTCTCCTCTTTTACCATCCTGATTTGGAAGGCAGGGAGGGTCTGATCTCTATTTGCCCAAGCTTCCATGATTGTTTGTCCCTTCCTTCAAAACAGGCCATGTGATTCCCTCTCTGGGATCTGCCCGCCAACAATAGGCATGCATTCATGGCTCCTGCCTGCATATGGTAGGGTTCTGAAGACAGGTTGTCATCTTGCCTTTCTGAGTTGTGCGGGGGTGGGGGGAGTCTTGGGAAGCCTACATTTGCTACAGGATAAACGACATTCTCCAATCTAGCCTTTCTGAATTATAAGGCTTATGTTTTTGTCTCCGTGTATCTGACTCTACTTCTTAATTAGTTCTGAACTCTGAGGAGAAGCAATTAATTATCTCCCTCCCTTAAAACTCAAACATCACCCATGTGACCCTTTTTACGAACTCTTCTATAGTACAGCTATTTATAATGTCTTATTCATATTTGTAACCCAATATCATAAGCATATGGAAAGAAAGGCAATATTATATGCTCTTATTCTTTTTAAATCTCTTTCGACTTCAGATTCATGGGCCAGTATTTATTTGCATGGAGGTTGTAATGAGGTAATAAATTTGATACTAAAAAAAAATAAAGTATAAATGATGAGAAATGGGCTGTTTCCTATTGGAATTTTGGCTGATGACCAAAGCTAGTTATAATGTATGACAATTCCCTGCATTATAAGGGTAACACTGGACACATTTCTGGGGGACTTACTTTGAGATGAAAAAACAGGTCCTCTGACTATCAGTTCCATTGACCACCTTCAACTATACAAGGAAAAGCTTGGGAAGATAATTTAAATGGGATTCACAGGTATAAGAGCATCATGGCATGTCCATGCTCTTCCCAACTCTGGGGGGAGGAAGAAGGGCTTGTTCCTTGAAGTCCAGTTAAGATGGTCCTCAAAGCAAACCTAGAAAGGGGGAATGTCTGCCAGGAGGAATATTGACATCTCACCCCTGAGACTGGTGCCTTCTACTTGCTTAAAGAACCGTGAGCATGTGAGTGTGGCCAAAGCTGCCTGAGATGGCAGATGAGGACTTAGGGCAATAGGGCGACTGGCCAGGACTTCTAGAATTTGATAGAGCAAGCACATCCAAGTGACCCCACTGAAGGCACTCGGACTTGAGTTGTCTCAATACAATCATACCCAGAGTGCGTGTGAAGGCAGTTGTGGGAGAAAAATTACATTAACACTCATGGAGTGTTTGTCCAGGACTAGGGAGGGTACATGGATTATTTAACTCATCCTCTCAACAACCCTAAGAAGTAGTACTTTCATTCCCATTTTACAGATGAGAAAATTGGGGTGAAGAAGTTGTTTATTTGCTCAAGACCATAGGATTAGTTAGCACTGTTTATAACTGGTGTTTAAAGAGGAAAATCCTTGTATATATTTCTTTGGTTTTGATACCACTACCTATTGGCAATACCCAAATTTATTACTTCCAGCTCTGTGCTCTCTCTCTCTCTCTCTCTCTCCCTCTCCCTTGAACTCAAGTCTTGTATATCCAACTCCTTACTTGATATCCCCATCTGGGTCTTTAATAGGCAATGGAAAACTAATTTATCTATATAAATCAAAAGTTCTTGATTGTAAACTGTTCCCGTTCCACTCTTCCCTATTTCAGGTGCTTAAGCCAGATTGTCCCTATCCCATACACCCGGTTCATGTAGGCCTCGATATGCTTCCTTCTGCTGTCCATGACACTATCACCTCCTTGCCTTTATTCTTCCCTCTTCAGTCCTCTCTGCAGTAGACATAAAATTCTTTTCATTCCCTTGCATCGGTCTTGCATTTCTCTGAGAAGAAAAGGCGAACTCAGTACCATGAAGCCTTGCAAGGCCTGCTTTCTCCTCCTTTCCCAAGTCTCCTCCCATTTCTCACTGGCCTTCAGCAGCACCAGCCTCCTTTCTGTTCCTCAAGAGACCTAGCACTTACTCTTCTCTCTGCCTAGAATGCTCTTTCCTACCATTTTGCATGACAACATCATCCTCATTCTTTAGATCTCTGCTCAAGGTCACCTTCTCATTGCTACTCTTAGTTTCTCCATCTCTTCCCTTGTTGCCTTTTTTTCATAGCTCTTCATACAATTGGTAAGTATTTTGTGTATTATTTTTTGGTTGTTTTCTGGGTCATTCATTTCCACCTCCTTCCCCCAACTAGAACATAAGCTGCCTGAGAAAGAGACCCAACTTACCTTCTTGTGCATCACTGTATTCCCAGAATCGAGTACATTGCCTGGTGTATAATAGGTGCTCAGCAAATACTTGTTAAATAAATGAATGAATATTTCAGTAAATGCTTGTTGTATGAAAGAATGAAGAGAGAACCAGATGTCAGATGTCATATGCTGGATATGGTGACTTTTTAACCTGAGAAGGTTGGAAAGTATATTGTGGGAAGTATGATAGTTATCATGACTAAGGGGACTGCCTCTTTTGGAGACGTTTAAAAAGTACCACTTATCACCCATACTTATTCCTGTATTCAAGCAATGTTTTATATTTTCTCATGTTCTAGGCACTAGGTTAGTGGCTGGAGATAAAATGAAATAGGCACATTTCCTGTTCCAAAGCTTATGATAAAGCATTTCCCTCTGGACAGGAGTAAAGAAAGGTGGGGTGGGGGCAGGAATCGGAGCAAATCTCCAGTAACCCCTCTGCTCACACATCTCCAGGAAGTTGAAGTCTCAGTTTTTTCATCTTAAATACAATGCATAATAAAAGCACAGAAAGAGTCTCTGAGGGATAGCAAAATGCCCATCCTTTAAAGATAAGAATTACCAATGAGAAATTCGAGCAGAGTTTCAGCTAGACATCAGTTAGCTGTTGGGATGCTAACTTTTCTGATGTGAAATGTGTAGGTTGCCAATGCTAAAGCTGAAAGTTAGAGCTTAATACACTTTTAGCCATTTAGAAATGACAATAGCCTCTTACACAATATTTCTGCCAATGTCAACTTGTAATGCAAGGGGACATTCAAGAATGGAGAACACAGTGTGGTTGGAAAGCCTTGATGAGTGTCCTTGCTCTGTTCCTACCAGCTCATTAGCCTTGAGGATGTTACTTAATCTTTTCAGGGCCAGTTGACTCATCTAGATATTGGGAATAAAAAAAAAGCATGTATCTCATGACATTGTTGTAGATTAAATTAGCTAATCCATGTAAAATGCTTAGCATAGTGACTGCCATCTAGCACACAGAATAATGTTAGCTAATATTAATATGATTGGGGGGAAATTATAGTACCACCTACATCACAAGGTTGTCATGAGGAGTAAATGATGTTTGTGTGTATGTATGTGTGAATATCTATCGTGGTGCTTGGAACAGTAGGAGTCAATCAAGAGTTGTTGAATAAGCTAATGTATTGGAAAAGCTACAAAGTGTAGATTGCTGTAAAAATGCTCTTGCTTCTTATTTTATTATTTATTTTTCAACAAAACTAGATTAGTTAAAAATCTTTGTATGAAAAAATAAAAAGGGTGTTCAAAACTTTCCCTACCAACCAGGTATGATATTTAGCATATTTACCAATCAGTAGGGCATGGATGCTGACCAGTCAGAAGAGGGGTGAGCACTAGCTCCAAAGTAGGGCTCTGAGGACCTCCACTCTACTAAAGCATTACTGTGGGAAGGCCTCAGATCTGTCCCAAGCAGGGACCAGGGAAGAGGAAAATGTGGTATAGGGTGGAGGGATTTGCATAGGGTAGCAGGTGTTTTCCAGCAAGTCCAAAGCAATTTTGCTATTTTAAAATCTGGGTTGACTGGTGCCTGTGATCTGAAGCAGCTCTGTCCCCAAACTAAACCCTACATAAACTAGATTTGAAAGGAGAGAGAGAGAATATAGCTGATGCATACTGCTCTCCTGTTCACTTCTCATCCTAACTGAAGGTTGTTTGCCTGAAAGTAATGCTGTCAGTGAACTGGGTCAAAGAAAAGACCCAGAGTTCCATATCAGAAGGGTGATAGTATTACATCACAGATCTAAACAAGGCGGTCTGTTTTTGGAAATACGAGGGTGACTTGCCAATTGCATCAGCCTTAGCTGTTGCTGCTCTTGATAATACATTATTAGTCATCTTTATTCCAACAGAATACTCACCATTCTCTCCGGATTTGATGCTGAATTTCAAATCCACTTTAGTAATAATATTTATAACTGGTAGGTTAGAAAGCCTACATTATTTGAATAAAAGCAACTTATTTGAAGATCAGGGGGAAAGTTGGGGAATAAACAAGTTCCTGGTCACTGATTATTTTTTTTACAAGTGTATTAATGAATTGAGGCTTAGCATACCTCTGTGTAACTCTTTTAAGATCTATATTGACATACCAGATATCATGAAAATTCAGTGGCCGCTGTGGGGTTTGGAGTTTGGAAAATAATGAAGAGAAGTGGAGGAGGAATCACAAATGTTTATGTCCCTATTTGGGTGAAAGAAGTTTGAAAAGGGTGTATAAGTTGATTGGCACAAAAGACTTTCATAATCCACCTACTGCATAGCTTATATGAAAGCAGTTTTCATAAAATGTATTATCCAAAGTTTTCTGAAGAAATAGAACCAACGAGATGTCTGTCTCTGTCTCGATCTCTATCATCTGTATCTCCCTAATTGTTATACCTATCTTTAAATCTATTTATCTAATCATCCATCTATTGATATATTTTAAGGAATTAACTCATGTAATTGTGGAGGCTTGGTGAGCCCAAAATCTGATGGGGCAGGCCAGCAGTCTGGAGACCCAGGGAAGAGTTGCAGCTCGAATCCAAAGATGATCAGCTAGCAGAATTCCTTCTTGCATGGGTGAGGTCAGTCTTTTTCTATTAAGGCCTTCAACAGATTGGATGTGGCCCACCCACATTAAGCGGAGCAATCTGCTTTACCCAGAGTCCACTATTTAAGTGTTAATATTTTCCAAAAAAAATACCTCCTAGAAACATTGAGAATAATGTTTGACCAAATATCTGGGCACTGTGGCCCAGCCAAGTTGACACATAAAATTAACCATCACAATGTGAAGGAGTACCGATTCTTGTTAGTTATCTATTTCCAAGGAAAAGCTGTCAAGGTGGCAAAATGACTGCTGGCTGAGGTATTACTGAAAGTGGAGATGTTTTTTATTTTTTAAAGATTTATTTATTTATTTGAAAGAGAGAGAATGAGAGACAGAGAGCGTGAGAGGGAGGAGGGTCAGAGGGAGAAGCAGACTCCCCGCTGAGCAGGGAGCCCGATGCGGGACTCGATCCCGGGACTCCAGGATCATGACCTGAGCCGAAGGCAGTCGCTTAACCAACTGAGCCACCCAGGTGCCCCGAAAGTGGAGATGTTAAACTAGAAAGGAGAAGACTTAGGGACAAATAGTAACACAAAGATAGTAACAGCTCTGTGTTCTCACCACCTGCAGATATATAATGCATGTGTAAGATAAACATTTTCAAAACACTCACATGCCTGCATGTGAAAAGCAAAGAGCAGAACCGGACTTTCAGAGGAGACAAATTTTGCCTCAAGACTGATTGGAAGCATCGGGAACTGATGACTTCTGGCCACAGCTGGTCCTGACCAGACCTGCGACTGCCTTTCTCTGGTGAGCTTGCTTCCAGCTCCTCACAGCGCCCATCGTGAACTTTTCTTTTCCCCGGAGCCACAATCCAGCCCTGTCCACTTTACCTCCTGCTATGCAGATACAAAAGACCACTAATTCTGTAGCACCCCCTCAAAATACCTCTAGGTTCAGCCCTTCTTCCCTCTTTTCTATGAATTGGTTTCCTGGATTTTTCCTGAGGCCAGTTTCCCTGCTTAGACGCTTGCCACCTTCTCCAGGTCCTTGATCATTTGGTGAAAATAAATATGTGATGTTCTCTGCATTTACCATTTTATGGCAATTAGGCTTTTTAGTCCCAGGGTCTGCTCTGCTAAGCTTATGGCTCACAGAATTTTTATGGAACTCAGATGACATGTATCTATGTATTTATGAAAGCAACATTGGTATGTTCAGACTAGGGCAGCCATTAGGATGACAGAAAGGAAAGCAGATGAACAAAGCTGAGAACAAAAGATTAAAATGTGAAGCATTTGTAGGTGGAGAGACTGAGAATTCTTTGCTATTTGTATTGAATCCATGTAGATCATATAAATTTTATTTGTTATATATTCATATTTATTATATATTCATATTTGTTATGTATATTTATATAGAAAACATATATTTACAATTATTATGTATTTATAGATATAAAATCTCTTCTCTCTTTATATATATATATATATATATATATACCATTCTGTTTCTCTGGCAGAACCCTCACTAATACAGATCATCTCTGGGTTATTTCTCTACCTCTGGATTTTCAGCTCTTCCATCAACTCTGTTATTGGTTCCCTGTATTCAATTCCTTCTATATGGAAGAGTTGGTTTTCTTCCCCTGCTGAGCCCTCACTGGTACAGCATATTTGAAAGAAGCTTTTTGAAGGACATTGGTTAGAGACTCTGCCCGTATTACCTTAAAAAATTGATGGGTGCGGGGCACCTGGGTGGCTCATTCAGTTAAGCGTCTGCCTTCGGCTCTGGTCATATCTCGGGGTGCTGGGCCCCGAGTCAAGCTCCTTGCTCAGCAGGGAGTCCGCTTCTCCCTCTCCCTTTGCCCCTCTCTCCTTGCTTGTACTCTCTCTCTGAAATAAATAAAATCTTTGAAAAAAAATTGATGTGTGTATATAATTAATGCTTAAAGAGAATTTTACAATTTGTAAAGTGCTAATGCAAATTATATCATGTAAGGATCTCTCCCTATTTTATCCCGGGGAGCTGTATATTGGAGTGTTGCATTTCACTGAAGACAATGAACCTCAGAGAAGTTAAATAATTCAACCCATGTTATGTATCCGGGAGGTAGTAGAGTTGTAGTTTGCTTCCTGACACAAAATTGGGTACGATTTCTAACACCCCTATTTGAGAACACAGACTATCGGTGTGAATGTGGGCAAGTTATTTACATTATCTGTGCCTGGTTTGCATACCTATTAAATAACAGAATCCACTTCATGAGTAGATTTTGAGGACTAAGGGAGATCATGTGTATAAAGTACTAGAAAAATACTTGATGATGGCACATCATAATTCCACAAGAAAAGTTAGCTGTTACAGCCATAGCAATATATGTCACTTAATACTACATATGATTTGCGTTGAAAATTTGTTTGATGAAAGGTCGTTGTTAGAGTTGTGTGGTTAGAGGAGTGGTGGCTGTTTACGAACCGTTGGTTACCAGTCTTTAACAAGATAAAATTTAGAAACTTTTGTACCAATTTAATATTGCTCCAACATCCAACAACATAATCAGTGAGTTCATTTTGTTTTGATTGTATTATTTTGATTTACAAAAGTATCAGTCTGTGGTAGATTGCAGGAAGAACGTTTCTTCACCACAAGATAGTTTGGGAAACACTGGTGTAGGGAAACTCTCTCATTTTAGGGGACCCCCCCCAAGATTTAAGCTACCAAAGTCAAGAGAAAAGGGAGAAGTAGGAGTGAAGAGCCAAGAGTCGCAGGGGATGCATTTTGAGAGGCACTCCAGAGGTTTTCAGTGGAGATGTATGTCAGGAGATACTTTAAATCGCAGGTCACAGACTGAAACCCCCAAAGCAGCCAGATGGGTAACATAAATGCATAAATGTGTCTAAAAATAGTCCTCTTTATTTTCATCTGAAACGTGTAGGAATATTTTTCTTGTTTTTCTCCAACTCTATGGCCTTTCCTCTGATCATTTTCTCAGTTTTTAATAGAAATATTTGCATAGAAATAGTTCAATTCCCTCTAAACTCCATTCTGAAAAAGTTAAGAGTGCTATGCTCGATAATAAATGACAAACTGACTCTCAGCCAAGCACAGTAGACAGGATTCTGGTTTCTGCCTCGTGTTACATGGTCTGGATAATCTCTGGGACTGTGATGGTGATGGGTCATCACTCTCATGATTAGGTTATGTCATAAAGCACACCTGACTTTAAGAAAGGGAGAGTAACCTGGGTGGGCCTGAACTAAGTAGGTGAGTTCTTAAAGGGGACCGGTTACCTCTGGCGAGAGATGAGAGGCATGAGTGGGATTTGGTGCGTGGTAAGTTCTCCGTTGCTGGCTTTGAAGAGGGAGGCGATCACGTTGTGAGAGATGCAGAAGGCCAATAGGAATTGAGAGTAGCCCTGCTCAGAACCAGGAAGGAAATGGGGAGGTCAGGCCCACAACCACAAAGACCTGAATTCTGCCATAACCATATGCTTGGAAGAGGATTCTAAGTTCCAGATGGGAATGCAGCCTGGCTGACACATGGTTGTTGGCTTTGTAAGACCCTGAGCAGAAAATGCAGTCGTGCCAGGTCTGGACTTCTGACCCACAGAACTGTGAGCTAATCTGTGGGTGTTGTTTAAGCTTCTAAGTTTGTGGTGATTTGTTACATGGCAATAGAAAACAAATATAGCTAGGAAAGACATAACAGAGTCATGAGAAACACTGAAGGGCTCTTGCTTTGTCCGAAAGGAATAGCCACCATTTGATTTTAGCCCCATGTTGCATGTGAAAATATGGACTCAGTGTTGGCAGACCTTCTGTATGCTCCAGATAACCCAGGGATCTGGATTTTTGTAAGGAAAAGTGTGAATGTGAATATGGGCAGTTCTTAAAACACACACACACTCACACACACTCGCATACACACTCAGGACAAGCAAAATATGTTCATGCCCTGAATTTGCAGGTGAATTTCTCAGTGGTGTTGGTATGTTTCCTTAAAGTTTCAAGTTTCTTTCCAATATCATTAATAGCCAAATAAAATTCAAGATCTGACTTTGAGAAAGGCTTTATTATAACTGGTTCTTGGTATCTGTTGAAAACTTTCTTGGCTAGGAGGTCGGTTTTCATTTCCTTTAGTTTAAATGTAAATGAAGAAAAGATGTCTCAGAGAATCCAACCCTTCTACCCATATACTTTAGTCTCAAGAATTTGTACTTAAAATAGAGTGTGTGAATGTGTGGAGTAAAATAGTGCCTTTAATAGATCCACAGCACTTGAAAGCTAAGCTGAAAATCCCTCAAATTCTTTATGTTGTTTTAAAGTCTTTGTGAGGCTGACATTTGTTATTAAAATAGCTTTTTACTTCATCACCTTGTAATATCATTATTTGTTATTACATGCTGCCCTCTAGTGAAATAGCAAAAGGGCCGTGCTGGTGATTTCAGATTTTGTGCTTTTTGCATCTGAATTTTGGTTAAGTATCACGATTCTCCCAAATTATATAAAACTTTAGACTAAAAACATTGCTATAGGAAAGATTTCCTATAAATAGAGGGTCTATATAATAGACATTTTAAAGTCTTTTTTAACAGATAGGAAGTTGCTTTGTTAGATTTTTGGAAGACTAAAATAAAATTCAAAAGCAGGTTATATATTTTTAAATGTTTTATGCTTACACATAGCTTGCTTTGTTTTGAAAATTGGTATGCTTCATTTTTTTTTAATTTTTTTTTAAATTTATTTATTAGAGAGAGAGAGTGAGAGAGAGAGCGCAAGAGGGGGAAGGGTTAGAGGGAGAAGCAGACTCCCCGCAGAGCAGGGAGCCCGATGTGGGACTCGATCCCGGGACTCCAGGATCATGACCTGAGTTGAAGGCAGTCGCTTAACCAACTGAGCCACCCAGGCACCCGGTATGCTTCATTTGTTAGAGATGTGGAAGTTCAAAAAAAGGGGAATTTTCTGGAAAAAAAAAGTCATCATTAGTTTGAGTGTTTGAAGAAAAGTGTTCCTGCTCCACCAGGCTCCATCCTAGAATTTTCTTTCTTTTTTTTTTTAAAGGTTTTATTTATTTGACAGAGAGAAACACAGCTAGAGAGGGAAAACAAGCAGGGGGAGAGGGAGAGGGAGAAGCAGGCTTCACGCGTAGCAGGGAGCCTGATGCGGGGCTCGATCCCAGGACCCTGGGACCAGGACCTGAGCCGAAGGCAGACGCTTAACGACTGAGCCACCCAGGTGCCCCCATCCTAGAATTTTCTAACATCACACCCTTGCCATCATTCCTCTTTACCACACCTTCTTGTGCTCAGTTCTGGGGATTTGTTTGTTTAATTTCTCAGCGAAGTACTTAGGATTTGAAACTCCCAACATGAAGAGAGGGTCACCTAATGCAATAAGATTTATAGATTCATAGCATTTTCCTCAGCTAGAAATGATCTCAGACTTTTACAAAATGTACCTCCCTCAGTTTATAGAACAAACATACACCTAAATGGGCCATGTGGTTTCCCCTGGTCTCTGGGCTTCTACACAGCTAAGCTGAGCTGAGCTGAAGTATCTTGATGGCCACTGAGCATCCTAGACTCTAGGACGTGTTCCTTGTCCTGGAGAAGAGAGCTTGATAAGGCTGAGCTGGGATGAGAAAGAGATGCGGTGGAGTAGGAGAAGCGAGATGACCCTGGTCAGAAGAGGGGACCTCAGCTCTGCAGCCTCTGGAATGGTCTGTGGCCAACGAAGAAGTATGTATTAGGAGCATTTTATCCACCTAGCCTTGTGGGGTCCCGTCCCCACCTCCACCCAGGGCATGCAGAGCAAGGGGAGAAATGACTGAAATTACAGGGCATGCATTTGCTATCTCTCTCTCACAAGTGGGGCTGGCTTCAGCAGAGGGTTGCTGAGCTCACAGACTGACAGCTTGCTTGAATGGGGTTGAGCCCAAACCACTCTCTTTGACTCCTGAAACACCTTTTTCTATACAAGCCAAAATTGTAAAAAAGTAGTTAAAAGCAAGTTAATATTAGCTTAATTATTACTAATAATTATGGATTATTAACATATGCTTAAAATATATTAATAATTGATATTAGCTTTTTCACAGCAGTAAAATCACTGTAAGAGATAAAGAAGGTCATCACCAATAAATTAAGCAATTTACCAGGAAACTAAAATAGTTCTGAAATCATCTGCATCTACCAGTGTCATTTTCAATATATTTAAACCAACATTGAAAGAATTTCAGGGAGAAATGGGAATATTCTTACTAATCACGAGAGAGTGTGACATATCTTTTTTAAGAATCTGATAAATAAGGCAGACAGGATTTTTTTAAGGATTAAGGAGATTTGGACAATACAATAAAGTAGGTATAATAAAACCACCCTGATCCCATCAATTAAAGAATTAATATATACAAAGCCTCAAAGTCTCAGCAAATACCTGAAAACAAATACACTATAGACCTTGTTGTTCTACTAAATGCAATCAAGTTAGCAATCAATACTATGAACAATCCTTATAGTTTTAAAAATGAAAAAAACAATAATTAATAATATGTATCTCAAGAACAAATTATAATAAAAATTACAAAATATTTAGAATTGAATAAAAATAAAAACACTATAAATAAAGGATAATGGGGTTTAGTGATTGCAATACTTTAATTTATGGAGTTAATACATTTATCAGACAGAGAAATATAAGAAATTACAAATAAAGCTATTTAATTCAACAAGCTAGAAAAAGAGTGGCAGAATAAACCCAAAGCAAGAGAGGAGGGTAGTACCAAAGATAAGAACAGCTGCCCACCACCTCAGATGAGTTATTCTAGAAGATGATACTGCCACTTTGTGTCCTATGCAGCACTTGGTGACTGCACCACCCTTTGGTATCAGAACATGACTGGGCAAACTTCTCTTCAACCACCACTCTTTCTCTGAGTCAGACATGCATTGAAATATGCCAGTGCTTTGACTATATCCACCATTGCCACACCTGACCCAAGACATCTGAGGGCACTGGGGAGTCTTGAATGCAAAGCACCGTGTGTGTTGGAGCCTGGGAGGGAGACCCGTGGACTCATTTCTTACTGTTATTAGCAGCTGGGGGCTCAAGTGTCTCACTCAGAGTTCTGAGAGTGGCATTATCTTCAAATCCAGAACTGTGTAGAGGATTAAATTTACTAAGACACCAGTGGGCTCTCAGATATCCCATGGATCTGGCTCCTGGGATGTGGTTCAAGGTAATATGCATCAAACTCTGGCCACCTTTGGAGAGCCTAATAAGCGCTCTGGACAGGGCTGGGAGTGTGGGACCAAGAGGTAGCAACAGCAGAAGCAGGTCCTGATCGACACATTCTTGGAGTGGGGGAGGCAGGAATGTGTCCCAGGACTGGGCTTCCTTGAAGGCCATCTGTGGGTCAGGGGCCGAGGACACTTAGGGTCCTGGATTGGAGACTTTGCTGTCAGGCAAGCAAGCACCTGCAATTTTGCCATAGGACTTGGGTTCCCTGAGCCAGTGGTGCCTGTGGGAGCAAAGACCCATATGCCCTCACTTCTGTAATTTCATTTTTTGGCAGGGTTTGGGTGACCTCAGGAACGGTGGTCCCACACTGTCTACCTACTCTAATAGTCATTTTCCTTTGGTATTATGTAACTACACCCTTTTCCAACTGGAACAAGGGTGCTACAACCCATGTAAGTGGGCTCTAAATAAAGTTCTAAAGGAGAAATTCTGGAATAAACAAATAAAGTAAAAGCAAAAACAAACAAAAAACCATCCCACCAGACTTGAATAATGGCAATATCATGGGGTTATTTGTAGCCCCAGGGGAACTACTTTGGATGCTACATAAAGCCTTGTACACAGAGGTCAAGAAAGTGTATTAAGGCATTATGTTTTAAATCTTATTTGCCTACCCACATAGGCTATTTTTTCAGAAATCTTAATAATCACATTTTACATGCTTACAATACTTGCTGGTATGAGGCTCTGCTCTAGGAAACCCACACATATAACTCATTCATTCTCCTAGCAATCCTAGGAGGAATGTATTCTTGCTCTCTCCATTTTCCTTGTAAGCAACTTGCCCAACGCCATACAGCTCTCAAGTGGAGGAAATGAGGTTCAAACCCATGTGGTCTGTGTTGGGAGCTTGGTTCTCCAACAACTACTTGCCCTGCTTCTGGTGATGTCATGTACTCACAGGATATTTCCAAATTTAAACTGATACAAGCAATCTTTAGCAACAGCTCCAATCTAGGAGAGGATAATGACCTTCTTTTCACTTCCTCCACTGAATGCCATGTAGATCTTACGCTTCTCAGGAGAAGTGTATCAAGTTAGGGTTCCTTTTGGGAAAGGCACAGAAACAAATGCTGGTTAAGATCATCCAGAAGGGGGGCGCCTGGGTGGCTCAGTTGGTTAAGCGACTGCCTTCGGCTCAGGTCATGATTCCAGCATCCTGGGATTGAGCCCCACATCAGGCACCCTGCTCAGCTCTGACCCTCCCCCTCTCATGTGCTCTCTCTCTTTCTCTCTCTCTCAAATAAATAAATAAAATCTTAAAAAAAAAAAAAAGATCATCCAGAAGGGGAATTTGTTGGAGGGATTCTGTGTGGATCAGGGAATGGGAGTGAAGCTGGAAAATCTGGCCTAAAAATAGGATGGGAGGAGCCACAACAGAATCCTGTCTGCTGGGGGGTGGGGGTGGGTGTGGGGAAGCTGCTGGCACGGCTCAAAATTCAGGCACTGGTGCTGGGAGAATGAGCTCCGTTCCATATGAGTCTTGGGAGAATAAATCTGATTGTCCAAACTCAGGTCCTGTGCCTTCCCAGTGGCTTTGCAGAATGGGGAGGGAAAGGTTTGGTGAAGGAGCCTTTGGGTACTTGCACCGGAGGTAAAACATGTGGGACTTAGCAGGGGAAAGCAAGGACCTCATGAGCTACCATAGCACAGAATGGGGGGAGAGGTGAGCATGAATGGGGAGGAGAAGGGAGTCAGAAGAAACTGAGCTGAAAACAATCGTAATAGAACAAGTAGGTGGTAGTGTAGGACTTATACTTGGGTAATGCAAGAGAGACTGGGGAGACAAGCAAGGTTTTAAGAAGATGACCGAACAGGACTTTTCTTTTTCTTTGTCCTCCCCTGTACTTCAGGTTTTAAGCATCACCTCCTGCCCCAGGTCTATTTGGGCAACTCTGAGAGTTAAAGAATATCTATTTCACATGGATCTTCTGGCCTGAAGACCCTCAACTGTTGACCCCTCCTCTCAAATCCTAAATCTCATCTCAGTATCATTTTGTTCCCAGTATTTTCAATCCAAAGTCATTTTACATCTGATAGAGACCACAGCAAGTATGGTTTATCTTTTTAATGTAAATGTAATTTCAGAAGCAGACCATGCCCCTTTATTATAGGCAAAATCAAACCTAATATTAGTTTGGATTTATTTTACTGTAAATATTATTTACCCTCTAAAAAGAGACTAACCCCAATTAGCATTGTGAATTGTCTGCCCTATAATGACCAGATATCCCATTCTATTACATTACTGAAATCATTTGCATAGTAATTATGGTTTAGCTTTATGTGTAATTGGAATTGTTTCCCTCCTGGCAATGTTGTGCAATGGTCTCTCATTAATCACATAGAAAACCTTGCCAGATGGCAGAATTAAGGAAGTATAGTCAAACACTCCCACTAAACTCATGGTCATTGTAGGTTATAAACCAATGATTCAGTGTGCTCCGTTTTCTTCCCTCTGTTTTTTAGTTTTTAAACCACTCATGCAACAGGAAAACAATTTAAATTGCAAATGTGATAGATCTACAGAAATTTTATTTAAAAATTCAAGTGTGAATTACCTATCTTGTTCCTCCCCTCTTCTAGATTTCTCCCTCCTCCAATATGACAAATGAAGCCTGAAAACAAATATCATAAGCTATTAAGGCAATTGAGACATATTTATCTCTGCATGTGTGTGTGTGTGTAATCTGTGTTAAGTAAACTAAATATTGTATAGGAAAACCTTGACTTGCATAACAGAACACAACAAAACAAAACTGGAGACGTAACTTTCACTTTATAAAAGAATTCTTTTAAACAATATCTTCAAAAAATATTTTCAAATCCTAAGTGCCCCTGGTGCAATTAAAATATTAATTTGTAAATTTTTTATTTTTTTTTCAGAAAGGTTAATTCAATGAAACAATCTAAATTCATGTGCACCCATATACACGTGTGTGCACCCATATGCATATCCATCACGTAAACATCTGAGGCAAGATGGTATAGTGGAAAGAATGCTGGTGTAGAACCAGAGAGAGCTGGTCCATCTGTGGCTACGATTGCATGTAAGTCAATCTATCTGAGCATTAGTTTCCTCATCTGGGCAACAGCATTAAATAATACTCTATCAGTATTAGCTGGGATACAGCTTGACATGTGTAGCAAAGACGTCAAAGCAGAAAGCAAGACAGAGGGATGTCAGGATCCTTACAAACAGCTGAAGTCAGAAACTCATGCTCCCTCTATTTGTTGCTCCTTGTCTCTGGGTGGGGGTGGTACTCTTGTTCACAAGATCCAAAATAGGTCACCACCACGTCTATATTCCAGCCTGTAGGAAACAGAAAGTATTAAGAAAGAAAGATGGAGAGAAAAAAGGAAAGAAAGAAAGAAAGAAAGAAAGAAAGAAAGAAAGAAAGAAAGAAAGAAAGAAAGAAAGAAAGAAAGAAAGAAAGAAAAAGAAAGAAGGGAGGGAGAAAAGGAAGCAAGGAAGGAAGGAAGGAGGGAGGGAGGAAAGGAAGCAAGGAAGGAAGGAAGGGAGGGAGGGAGGGAGGAAGGAAGGAAGGAAGGAAGGGAGGGAGGGAGGGAGGGAGGAAGGAAGGAAGGGAGGAAAGATAAAGGCACCGCTAGTTTTGAACAACCTGCCTGGAAGTTGCACAGACCACTTCTCTTCACACCGATTGGCAAGAACTTGGTGATGTAGTTACATCTAGCTGCAGGGGAAGCTGAGCATCAGCAGCTTTCCTTTGTTGCTTTTGGTTTACTTTGTGCTCATTTACTTTGTGCTCATTTAAAATGAGGGAGGGCTCTATTACTAAGGAAGAAGGGGGAATGGACGTTGGGGGATGCCTAGCAGTCTTCTAATCCATGCCACGTGGTGGTTTGGAGAATTCAATGAGATAATGATGCCCGGTGCAGTCTATATTCAAAATAAATCCCTTTGCACACCCATATTCATCACAACACTATTCACAATGGCCAAGAGGTGGAAGCAACCCAAATGTCCATTGGTGGGTGAATGGGCAAACAGAATGTGGTACATACATACAAGGGACTTATTCAGCCCTGAAAAGGAAGGACATCCTGACACATGTTACAATGTGAAGGAATGTTTTGGACATTATGCTAAGTGAAGTAAGCCAGTCACAAAAGGCAAATAGTATATGATTCTGCTTCTACGATGTATGTGGAGTAGTCAAAATCATAGAGACAGAAAGTAGGATGGTGGTTGCTGAGTGCTGGGGAAAAGGGAATGGTGAGTTGTTGCTTCATGGGGACAGAATTGTCATTTTGCAAGATGAAAAGAGTCCTGCGGGTGGATGGTGGGTGATGCTTGCAAGACAGTGTGAAGGTATTTAAAACCACTGAGTCATACATTTCAAAATGGTTATGATGTTAAATTTTATGTGTTTTTGACCACAATTAAAAATAAACAAATAAGTAAAGTAGAAGGTAAATCCCACTGGACACTGTTCTGCACAGATCCCCTTGGGTCCCTCTTACTGCATCTGTGAGCCCCTTTCCTGGTTTCAGAGTATTTTATTCCCAAAGCCTAGGCCTAGGGCTCTTTTCTGAGCATTGCCCTGGGGCTCCTGGAAGCAGCCTATGCAGAGCCCAGAGTGGCTGGGACTTGAACTTTAGAGCAGAGCTTGGATGATGGCTGAAAGCCCAGCTCCCAGATGTCTTCCTGTCAGCTCTAATACCTAATTATCTGTCTCCATGATATTTTAGTTGGTACATATATATATAGCACTTCCTAGTGGTCCTTAAACATATCACTTGCTTTCTCTGAACCTCAGTTTTCTGCCTAAAAAAGTGAGTAAAATACTTCCTCCAACGCAGGGTCCCATAGGAAAGAGCTGTTGTCTAGACACCCAGAGCACTTTGGCTCTGAGTTCAAGGTGAGACCTTTTCTCTCCTCCAGAGTTCTGAGCTTAAGGAGGAATTTGACCAGATCCTGGAGGCACTTGGGAAGAGACATGGTTCTCAAACACATCTGGATATTAAAGGGACTCTGCTGAGGAATAAATTGTTAGAGCTGCTCCCTCTAACAATTGGTTTACTTTGCGCTCATTTACTTTGTGAAGGGGATTGGGGAGCAGCTCTAACAATTTATTCCTCAGCAGAGTCCCTTTGGTGATTCTGCCCTGGGGGTTGTGCTTGTGGGTGGAGCTGTGCATGCAGGCCCTGTGAAGGCTGTAGTTGGTATGGCCCCTGGTCTTCTCCCTTGTGGCCTGATCATGGCCCAGTAGTCTTTCTTGGCCCACTGGGCGTCATGCCAGCTTTTATTTGTACCATAGAACTCCCGGGCTCCTGTCACTTCCATATCTAGCCTTTTGCCACAGGGGACACATAGCAGGCAATTAGCTCTCAACCCAGCTCCCTGCTGCCTCCCTCTTTGAGGACAGGCAGGGACTCCTGTGTCCTATTCTTCCTACGTGGAAACTGAGGTCATCTCCATCTCTGCTCAGTATCAAATCTATCCCCTTTGCTCTTCCTCAAAATCTCCACTTTGATGATGACTAAACATTTCAGATCTTACATGGACACCTGATCTTCCCCCCCAGAGCTACTCTACTCACATCTTTCCAACCTCGGGTACTGTCAGCTTCACTTTCCAGTTGCCTACAGCCAAGAACACTGGTATCATCTATGACTCTTCTGTTTTTCTCCCACTGCCACATCCAGTGGCACAGAAACTGGTGCGGGCTCTATCTTCAAATGTTCCCCAAATTCAATGACTTCCCCCCGCTTTACTGCGACACTCCACTCCTTTGCCTGGATTACCAAAATGGCTGCCGACACTTAGGCCCCCTTAGAGTCTATTCTTCGCATAGAGGCCAGCACCATATTTTATTTATTTTATTTTATTTTATTTTAAAGATTTTATTTATTTATTCATGAGAGAGAGAGAGAGGCAGAGCGAGAAGCAGGCTCCCAAGGAGCAGGGAGCCCAATGCAGGACTCGATCCCAGGACCCTGAGATCATGACCTGAGCCGAAGGCAGACGCTTAACCATCTGAGCCACCCAGGCGCCCCAGCACCATATTTTAAAAACCCATTCTATATAATTTATTTAGGTATCACACTTACTGTCTCTCTCCCCCGGAACCTAAGCCTTATGAAAGGAGGGAATGTGGTTTTGTTCCTGATGACTGGATCAGTGTGTCTGATGTGCCAAAGGCACTCTGGGATTATTTTTTTCTTTTTTTTTTTTTTTTAAGATTTTATTTATTTATCTGAGAGAGAGAGAGAGAGAGAGCACGAGAGGGGGAGGGTCAGAGGGAGAAGCAGACTCCCTGCTGAATAGGGAGTCTGATGTGGGACTTGATCCTGGGACTCCAGGATCATGACCTGAGCCGAAGGCAGTCGCTTAACCAACTGAGCGACCCAGGGGCCCCTGCGATTATTTTTTTTCAGTGATGTCACTGGGGCATCACGGGAGACGATATCTTCCCAAAGCCCCACGTGTAAGTGTGGCATGCACCCTGCTCTTTTGTTATCCCCTCATTTCTTGGATGCACCCTCCCCTCACCCAGCCAGAGCCCAGGGAGGGGAAATGAGGACACATCTGTCTCTTTGGCAGCTTATTTCCTGGGTGGGAACAGAATGGGGAGTGGGGTGAATGTTTTATTCTTCCCCCTTCTTGTCTCTTGGGACACCCTTTGTTATGTCTAATCCAGAGATGGCAGGTGTTGGGCTTTTAAATTTCCTACATCTCGTTCTCTTTTCTCTTAATCTAGCCCCGTGGCTAAATTCAGTGATGAGCAGAGTGAATCACAAGGGTTCAGGCTTATGAAATTTAGGCTATTTACCTGAAATGGCATTGCTTTAAACTGGAAGAAATTTAGAGAACTTAACTTCATCTTGCTATTCACTGGGTGCAGGTTAGTATCCATTTGGATGCAGAAGACAGGCATTAGACATAATAAAGTTATTTTTCGTGAGTCCACACCATGTCTGCGATGTCCCTTCATAGACAGGCAAGGAACATAAATGAACAAAGCAAGCAAAATGTAAAGCAAAAGCAGTTATGAGAGTATTTGGAAACTGGAGAACTCATGCCGCATCCACAGAACCACTGTGAAAAAATTCATCCAACAAATACTAATTTTCCATAATTTGCTGGGAACAGTCTTAGGTACAGAGGATACAAGCCCCATGGGACCAATCCCCACTTTGGGCTCTGTGCTCAGTGGGGAGTCTGCTTGAGATTCTCTCTCTCTCCCCTCCTCTGCCCCGCATAATAAATAAATAAAATCTTTAAAAAAATAAAGCAGTTCTACTTTAGTTCTATATTTCCTAGTTATTTAAAGAAGTCCTCCGCTAGTTGGAGCTCAAACTCCTTCTAAGTGATGCAGCTATCATGTCACAGGACTTTACCGGGGAAACCTTCACCTTGATGATTTACTGGAAGAAGCAGGGGATGGATGTTGGGCAGGTAAAAAGTCAGACTCTCTCCAGGACACAGTAAAGAGTAAAAATGGCACTAAGATCAATATGTTCTGACTCCAACTTGGAGTTCTTTCTACTACCACAGGAGCGGGCAAACATTTATTTAAAGTTGAAGAGGGTAAACATTTTAGGTTTTGCAGGCCTTAATATTTTCTGTCACAGATTCTCAAGTCTGCTGTTGTAGGGACAACAACCACAATAATATGGAAATGAGTGAGCTGTAATCCCTACCTATGTCAAAGTTGAGATAAGAATTCTGATTCTAAATCTCCCTGTTTTCTTTGGCCTATTATTCAATAATAATGTTGAAGATGATATTTACATATTGGGAAACCATTACACCAGAAGTTCGGCACCTTAGCTTCATGTCCTGGATTTCTGACAATTTGCCTGTGAGATTTTGGACAAATCTTGTCACCATTCAGGACCTCAGTTTCTTGACCTGCAAACTGAATGAGTTGTAAGAGGAGAACTTGGATGCCCTTTGTAATTCTCAATACCTGTTTATTTACTTCTTTTCTTTGCTAGAGAGTAAGTTCATGGAGGGCAGAGACCACATCTGTGTTGTTCACCTTTTTATCCCAACAACTGAGCGACAGTGGAACATAGTAGGTTCCCAACTAATTCTTGTGGGGTGCACAAATGCACTTCAACTCTGGGTCTATCTGCTTCAGCTGCCATGTTTTCCTTCATCACTTGTCTCTAAATTCCTTTCATTCTTTGGTTTTCTTGAGACAGCTATTGAATAATAATAGAGTGAGATTCAATACTGCTGTCAGATCGACTCTTTCTACTTGAATCTTGGGTAACTACTCTGAGCTTCAGTTTCCTTATCTTCAAATTGGTAAAACCATTCCCACCTCAAAGAGCTGTATTACTGAGTAAATTTGATAGTGCATGTGAAAATGTTTTGGTAACCCCCCCAAAATCATACAAATATGAGTTATGATTATAACGATCTTGACTATTGAGAAGTTCTTGGCATAAGCAGTGAGTTCTAGGTTGAATTTAATTTTATATCCATTAATAACAAGCATCTTGAATTAATACTCAGAGGTAATGATGACAACAGTCTTTCTTCCTTAAATAAACAATGGTTACTCCTTCAGGCAAAATGTGAACACTAAAGACTATAAATAAACTATTTCTTTTTATTCGCCTAAAATATTAATGAGAATCACTAATATGATTTTCCATTCAAAACAATTGAAAGACAGTGCAAAATTCTAGACTGGGTTCTGGAAAATGAAAGGGAAAGAAAAATCAGTTATGTTAGAACAAGTAGAAAATTATAGAAATATATAGAATTAAACATTATAAAAGACAGTATATTGTAAAAGCCATTGATAATACTTCAGTTCAAATAAATAAAGAACAGGGATGTTAGTGATAGATAATACCACCCTTCCTAGGGTCAGATGGCTGGTACAGAGTGGAGCTGAACTTGTAACCCACCATCTTAGCCACTATGAATTGCTCAGTGTTGTCCACATGGGATAATGCTGGAGGTTCTGAGAGACCTTACCTGTCAGGGAGAATATCTCCTCTAGCTTCTCACCAGATCCCGAACTTCCTTCAACTGCAGACAAATGCTGTCATGTCTTAATAATTAGGGTTTATATTGCCTTGTAAATTCATGGTTTTATTTGATTCTTAAAGCAATCTTGGAAGTTGCTTTGGCAAAAGTGATGCTCTGAGTGAAATTAAGTCAGTGTTGCAGGATCACACAGGAAATAAATACTGGAGGTAGAACTGAAACTCAGGCCATTTGATTGTAGGTTCAGTGCACTTTCTACTCTAGCAGAGCAGCCAATGAATCTAAAGATTAAATGCAAATACCCATGGGAAGTTCGGGACAATACAGGCACGTGTAGATTGAAGTAAAAGTGATCCATGACAAAATGGGAATGGGGGAAAGACAAGACACTGAGCCTAAGAAAGAGGAGGGTGAGGAGGTGGTAGAAGGAGGTAATGCTGGAGACGCCAAAGATAGACTTTGCCAACTTCGAACTTTTGCTAGAAAAGGTGTGGACGGATCCCTGGATTAGGGAGACCGCGTGTGTGTCCCACCACTTGCCCCTTACATCTGATGGCAGGCATAATTACTCGATCATGCTGGGATCCCAGCGTTCTCATCAACACAGAGCTGTAGGCAACCACTATCATTCAGATATCATTGTGTGGAATTATATCAAGTTGCCATCCCTACTCTGAAGGGTCAAAAATAAAATTTGTGGGGTTTCAGCCAAGAAAAGAAGATCAATGTGATCAAGAAAAGAAGCTCGATGAGAGAAATCTTGATATATCCTGAGAGTACTGAGGCTCTTTACTAAAGTAGCTAAGCCTTAGTTTCCTCATCTGTAAAATGGGGATAACAGTACTCACTTCAGAGGGCTGTTGGAAGTATTAAACCTATAATCCCTACATAACATTTGGTGTGTGTGTTTTTTATATTATTATCACTAGTACTCTTATTATTATTACTAGTTATATTTATTATTACTAGTTATATAGTAACTGGACGGCTACTGTTTCCCAGCAATATCTGTAAGTACACATGTAAGAAGAAAACAGAATCTATTCTCTAATTTGGTTCCCAACATAGAAGCAAATTCATTCATTCATTCATTCATTCACTCATTCATTTGAGTCAGTGAGTACCTGCCATGTCACAGGTACCTTGTTGGACATGGGAAATACAATGGTGAATAGACAGGTTGGAGTTCAATATCTTTCCTACAATTAGCTTCAGGGGGAATACGACTGTGTAACAGACTGCTGATTAGGATTTTTTCCTTACCCTCTATTGTTGGTAACTAGGACCTGAGGCTGAAGACAAACAAGTATGGAGCATGCCCCATTCTAAAGGGAGCTGCCAATCATTGATTTGGGTCTGATGGCTCCCGTCAGGGATTACGTAGAGGTGGACAAAACAGGCATTACCACCGTTGGCCAGGCTTCACCCCTTGACCCAAGTGAAGGGCGGTTGGCTGTCTTAGGGAGAAGAGGCATACCTCCCTCCTCAACCAGAGGATGCTCCAAGAAAGCCATGTGTAGGGATCAGAGGTACCTGCAGGAAGGACTGCCGTCTTGCTTCCCTGCCAGTAGCTTGCTGAGGTGCAGCAGACCCCGCAGGCCCCCTAGTACTGCCATCAGAGTGGAGCGCACAGTAGTAAGGAGTTCTTGGGACAGCGAGACACGTCCCCTGAAGGATGTTAATTGTTTTTTGCTTCCATATTCCTGAAAACAGGAGACTTGCTTGAGTCTACTGTGCCAGCAGGACAAGTACCCGGGAGGAAAAGAAGGAGAGGGACACCTACCCCCGTTTCCTTAGATGATAATCCTGAGAAGGGGGACCCATGCCCTGTTAGGCTCCAGGTGAGGGAAACAAAAGTCAGAGAATAAGGCAGGAGCAGAGGGACTCCCCAGGTAGTCAGTAAGGGGACCCTCACTCACAGAGGGAGCTGGGAATCTCTCCCTGCAGCAAGTATCTTTCCTCCCTGCTTTCCACCAGCTTCAGGAGAACAACACCAAAAAGACGGAGGGAGAGGGAGCTTGTATTTCAGGGCTAACCACAGCCCTCTTTCTTCTTTAAGGCTCTCAGACTGAGGAGAAAAGAGTGGATCATACCCCAAACTTCTATCCTAATTTCTTTCTTAATTCTTTCTTCCTTTCTTTCTTCCTTCCTTCCTTTCTTTTTCCTTCTTTCTTTCTTTCTTTCTTTCTTTCTTTCTTTCTTTCTTTCTTTCTTTCTTTCTTCCTTTCTTTCCTTCTTCTTTCTTTCATTTAAATTCAATTAATTATCATATAATATATTATTTGTTTCAGGGATACAGGTCTGTGATTCATCAGTCTTACATAACACCCAGTGCTCATTACATCACATGCCCTCCCCAATGTCCATCACTCAGTGACCCCATCCCCCCACCCCCCTCCCCTCCAGCAACCCTCAGTTTGTTTCCTAAGATTAAGAGTCTCTTAGGGTTTTTCTCCCTCTCTGTTCTGTCTTGTTTCATTTTTTCCTCTCTTCCCCTATGATCCCTCTGCCTTGTTTCTTAAATTCCACATATGAGTGAGATCATATATCTTAATCCCTTATGCCACTGATCTAGCCTGAGTTGCTTAGTGGTGAGGAGGGTGTAGAGAGGAGATGAGATTTAAATAGTGTTTAAGTCTGAAGTTTTAAACTAGTCTGGATTTTTAATAACTGAATATGTCTAGAAAGTTATGGAATCTGCCCAAGATGCCCCTGAATATTTCAAAAGACACTCTATAAAGAGAGTAACTGAAGGCAATAATTGTAGAAACATAAATGTTTAAAAAAATAAATGTTTTAGGTTTCTATTTTTATATCCCACGGAGAGGATGCTACTAATTAGTGTATATTGAGATGCACATTGAATTGCTGTAATACCAAGCATAACCTGTAGGTGGAGCTGTACACCTTTCCCAGAACTCTATCTTTTTGAGTTCGGAGAAAACTTGGAGGAGATGATGTCAAATGTGTTTGCCTTTTGGGGGATTTCCTGAGAGACTGTAAAAGTATGGATTTCTGGGCACCAGAATCTCAGAGATTCCAATTCAGGAGTTCTGCAGTGGGTCCTGGCGGTAGAGATACAGTTGGTGATAGGCTATATTTGAGAATCACTGACCTCAGAGGGCTTCCATCTTCTAACCTTGGGGCTGCCTTTGGGAGACAGATCACTAATTCTGCCTGATGAGTTTGCTTCTCATTCTCCACGAGGCACAGGAATTTTTACGTATGTTTCTTCACGACGCCAAACACTGTCCTCAAAAATCTTTTGTGCTTGGGGCACCTGGGTGGCTCAGTCGTTAAGTGTCTGCCTTCAGCTCAGGTCATGATCCCAGGGTCCTGGGATCAAGCCCTGTATTGGGCTCCCTGCTCAGCGGGAAGCCTGCTTCTCCCTCTCCCACTCCCCCTGCTTGTGTTCCCTCTCTCTCTGTCAAATAAATAAATAAAATCTTTAAAAAATTTTTTTGTGTGTGCTTGATTGTAGGTTTTCATAAATTGAGGCTGACTCTTCTTTTTTGATTAAACCATAACACTGGTTGTTTTGGATGATAACAAAAGAAAGTGTAAGACCCCAGAGACTGAGGACAGCCAAGGAGTTTTGTTCTCCTTTTGGTTCATATTAAATAAAACTTCAGAATCTGTACTGTTCCTGCTTTCTACCAGAAGGTGGTGTGGGACAGTAGAAAAAATATTTTTATGTTTCTACATGGCTAGGGCTTTCTGAGTAAAGAAATGAGACTTGGTTTAAGGACCAGCCTGGGAAGTGTGATTGAGTAGCCAACAGACCTCAGGAAGGATTTAGAAACTTGTCTTTCTCTGCATTTACACCTCAAAGGGGGATAAAAACCTTGGTTATAAACTCCAGTTGTCTTACCTACTCTATGGAGCATTTATTTATATTTTGAAGGGTACAGACTGAGGAACTTTCCCTTTCTCTTCCCAAAGGGAATACATAGACATTAAGGAGATTGGGTTTCCTCTCCTCTCTGGAGTGGGGGGGGCAATATGTACATAAGCTCTCAGCTTCCTATTTTTAGGGCTCTTCCCCTGCTGGGGAGGGTCTCATTGTACCACCTCAGAAGGGGGAAGAATTGGGGCACGAGGAATGGAAACAGTTATTGCTGTAAGTAATAATGATTGTCTTGATCCAGAAACCTCATGTTTGCATTCAGGATAATATAAAGAAATATAAACATATTTATAATATTTAAATACTATTATTTATAAATAAATATAAATATTAAAATTTATCAGCTGGTAATCTGAAGAGTGTTAGGGCTCCTGAGATGGCATATTTTACTCATTGAAGGGGGCAATGAGCAGATGGGTTGCCCAGACTTATGGCTGAGCCTCTGTTCACCATGGTGTAATATCCAATGTAGGAGTGAGATGGCAGAAGAAGGACATGTTCTCACTCTTTTTTTCTGTTTCAATCAGCAAAGAAATAAAGAGTCCATTGTGATATCTAATCACTAATCTAATCTTTCTTTGCTTTTTTTTTTTGCATTTTATGTTTATTTGGCAAGTCTGGCATACAGGGGGTGTGCTGGTAACTGTTTAACAACCGGCTCTCTGGGGGAAGGGGTGGGCGGGGAAGCCCTGATTTGTAGTGTTTGCCAATATCTGTGGTGTAAATACTCCTACCATGGTTGATTTCAGGCTGCCAAGGTATGTCACCCAGCTTGCAAAATTCCTGAAAATTTAACAATAGGCTCTCCCAAGCTGATGGGAGCCAACTGTTTCACACCACTGACATATGGTAAGAACAAACAAAACAAAACCAAATGGAACATATACATCAAAGAGCAAGCAATAAAAGAGAATTCCAAATAATATATGTGAATGGTCCCCCTTCAAGACTTGAAGTTTAATCTCCACTCCCCTTCATTGCTACCTATTCAGCGTGGGTTGCACTCAGTGACTCTTTCCAAAGAATAGCATAGGGAAAGGGAAAAAGAGCGTCTTAACAGTGGAGAAACCTGGCAAACCCTAGTTTAACCAGGTGGTGAAAGTTAACATCACTGGGCGCCTGGGTGGCTCAGTTGGTTAGGCGACTGCCTTCGGCTCAGGTCATGATCCTGGAGTCCCTGGATCGAGTCCCGCATCGGGCTCGGCGGGGAGCCTGCTTCTGCCTCTGACCCTGCCACCTCTCATGTGCTCTCTCTCGTTCTCTCTGTCTCAAATAAATAAATAAATAAATAAATCTTAAAAAAAAAAAAAAAGAAAGAAAGTTAACATCACCATGTCATCTGATACAGTGTCATGCAAATATGTACCCCCTCATTTGATGTAATTAGAAGGGTAATTCACATCTTTAGTTTCCAGGAAACCCCTCTTTTTCAAAAAACCTGTAATCCCAGGCTAATCATGAGACAAACATGAGACAAACTCAAGTTATGGGACATTTCATAGATTACCTGAATGATGGTCCTCAAGACTTTCAAGGTCATGACCACCAAGGAAAGACTGAGAAACTGTCACAGACCAGAGGAGACTCGGAAGATATGACAGCTAAATGCACTGTGGTTTTCTGGATTGGATGGTGGAACAGATAAAAGATATTAATGAAAAAAATGATGAAATCAAAATAAAGTCTGGAGTTCAGTTAATAGCAATATACAAATGTGTTTCTTGGTTTTGACAAATACACCCTGAAAATGTAGCATGTTCACAATGAGAACAACTGGCTGAGGGGTATACAGGAACTCTATGTAATATTTTTGCAACCTTTCTGAAAATCTTAAGTTATTGCAAAATAAAAAGCTATACTAAGATTTTTTTTTTTTAAGCAAGCATGACGGGAGAGATGGATGAACAGGTAGAGCACAGAGAATTTTTAAGGCAGTAAAACCATTCTGCATGAAACAGTGATGGTGGATACATGTCATTCTATGTTTGTTCAAACCCATGGAATATAAATAACACCCAGAGTGAGCCTTGACGTTAACTGTGGACTTTGGGTAGTTGTGACGTGTCAGTGTAGGTTCATCGATTATAACAAATACACCATCTGGGGGGATGTTGACAATTAGGAGTGTTTTGTGTGCAATGCAGACAGGATGTGTATAGAGACTCTACTTTCTGCTCAATTTTGCCATGAACATAAAACTGCTCTAAGAAATAGTCTATTAAACAACAATAGCCAGGCAAGCATGATTTCTGAACAGAAAGCACTTTTAATGGCATTATATATATTTTCCCTCATTGTAGGTATATATGGTCTACCACTCAGAAGGGGTAGTGTTCTTGGTGTCCTTGTTCAGAGGCATCAGTCTTTTTTTTTTTTTATAAGAGAAAGCAGTGGCTCTCAGAGCTCTTGGGCCACACATAGAGAGGTCTTTCTTTAAAGACCTTTTAGAACCCCTTCATTTTATTGAAGTAAATTCCCTAAGTCAAAAGAGCACTAGTTTCTTCTTGCATTCCTTCAGATGTTTTCAGAATGTATTCATTCTTTATACAAGTAGGTGAGACAGAGTCCAATTGTGTTTTTATACATCTCCTGTTATCATCAGGCAGATAAGACCAACTTGATTTTAAATCATTTCAAATGGGTTAGCTCATCTCTCTGTGAGCTAAATAAATAAGAGAGGAAATAAGAGCAAAATTTCTTAGAGATTTAACTCCTTTAAGTTCTCTGAGAAACTAACAGAGATATAATGCAAACTCATCTTCACTCCACTACAAGCAAACACTACTTCATGTTAAATCTGGTGAGAATTGAACCGTATAAGTGTCTGACCCCGGTTTGATGGAGGAAAACTGAGGCTCAGTGATCTACTCAAGGTGAGTCTGTTAGTGACAAAGGCCAGGACTTGGGCATCTTGTCTCCCACCCCAGGGCTCCTGTCATTACATGCAGCTGTTCAAAGTGCATCACAACACAAGGAAGAACCACAACAGAGTTGTCAACTGAATAATGCTGAAAAGAAAAATGAGTATCTCCATGGCACGTTAACAAGCATCCTTTTGTTTTCAACAATAACCATGTCTGGGAAACCATCATTTATCAATATTCTGACTCTTATATAGCTGCTTAATCTTTCTTGAGCAAAATTTTTAAAACATACTTTAAAACTTTGCTTTTAGCTTTAATTACCTATCCACCTGCCTCCATTTGGGTGGACTGTAAAAGCTCCTTTTTTTTTTTTTTTCCATTACCTAATTCAGAAGTGGCTGGTGAGCTAAGGGTTGGCTTGCATGCTGAAGTTCTAGAAAACAATTTCAGGCAGAGGATGACTCTGTGTAGATATCAAATTAGCACAGTCTATGGCTCCACCCTTGAATGAATCCTTTGAAATGGATAAAGCGATAGAGAAGGTGGTGGCTCTGGGAATGTGAAAAAAAAAAAAACTATAATAAACTCCCAGAGGGAAAATAGTGGTTGGGCCACAAGATGGAGGGAAAATGGCAGCTCAGATGGACAGGATAGGCAGTGTAGATGAAGGGAGTTCTCTTGTGTTTATTTCTCCCATGTTTTCTGCCAATGTGAATCAGAAAACCAGTAGCAAAAGCTAAGCCCTGGTTAGAGACCAAAGAGAAATGACACTCACATGCAGTTGGGGTGGGAAGCAAATAAGAGGTGAGGGCAGACCTCCTCTTCATTCCCCTCTACATATCAAGAAGCAGATGATTTGATTATAATATTGTAGCACTCAGGGCACAGGTCCATACAGGTTCTCTGAAGGCTGTGATGGGTTGTGGGTGTCTCAAAATTCATATGTAGAAATCCTAACCCTCACTACCCCCAGAATGCAACATTATTTGGAAATAAGATCATTGCAGATGTAATCAGATAAGATGAAGTAATACTAGAGTATGGTGAGCCCCTAATCCAATGTCCCTGGTGTCCTCATAAAAAGGGGGAATTTGGGCATAGGCACACATAGAGGGAGAACGCCATGCGAAGATGAAGGCAGATACTGGGGGGAGGGAGTCTTCTATAAGCCAAGGAACATCAACGATTGCCAGGAAACAACCAGAAGCTAAGGGAGAGGCACAGAAGAGATTCTTCCTCATAGGTCTCAGAGGGAATCAGCCCTGCCCATATCTTGATCTTGGATTTCTAGCTTCCAGAACCATGAGACAATAAATTTCTGTTCTTTAATCCACCAAATTTGTGGTACTTTGTAAAAACAACCCTACGAAACCAATACAGAGGACAGTGTTGCCTAGTGAGGGTGGCAAATAGGAGAGATTGAGACAATGTGTGATGCCAACGATCCAGCATTCTAAGGTATGGTCCCCTCTCCTCCTTAAACTCACCAGGAGAGCAACTAAGGACTAGACTTTAGCCTCTCCTGGTACCAGTTACGCAGGGAAGTTATAACAATCCACATAACAGATCGAACAGTGTCATAAACTATTAGAACTAATAAGAGATATCAGTAATATTAGCAAAGACCATTCAACGTTTAGTGTCCCTCTATTACCAGCAATAAAAAACTAGAAAATATAGTGGAAAATAACATGATAGCAATAAATTCATAGCACATCTAGGAGTTTACTTAACGAAGAATGCATGACATCTTTACAGTGCATAAAGTTTTGTTAAAGGACAGAGACAAATTTCTGAATATAGGACTATACAATTATGTTCACAGATGGGATGACTTAAAATTGTAAAGGAATCAAATTTCCTAAAATTAATTTAAAAACTAAATGCAATTCAGAAAAATTCCAGCATTAATTTTTTATAAAGTGGAAAGACTAATTCTCAAATTTGTGGCTAATATCAAAAGTCAGGTCAACTTTGAAAAGGTGAGCAAATACAGCAGAATTCCTTAGCAGATATGAAGACATACTATGAAGCCATTGTAACAAAAACAGTACTGGTACAAGAATAATGAACTTCAACAATGGAACAAAATGGGAAATTTAGAAGAAGATCCATATATATCTAGGAACTTGATATATGATAGAGATGACAAGACAAATTAATGGAGAAAAGACAGCTTCTTGAGAAGTTGATCTTGGGAAAGACAAAGTGAGATCTCTACCTCACACCATACACAAATTAGATAATTTGACACTTAAATGTGAAGCATAAAACTGTAAGGTAATGAAAACAATAGGAGAATTTTTTTTTTAAAGATTTTATTTATTTATTCATGAGAGACAGAGAGAGAGAGAGAGAAGCAGGCTCCCGAGGAGCAGGGAGCCTGATGCGGGACTCGATCCCAGGACCCTGGGATCATGACCTGAGCCGAAGGCAGATGCTTAACCGTCTGAGCTACCCAGGCGCCCAAAATAGGAGAATTTTCAAATAGGATTTGTATCTAAAATATGCAAAGTACTCCTGCAAATCAACAACAAAAAGGCATGAATACCAACACAATGGCTCAGACTTGAGTAGGGGAGCCAGAATGGGAAACTCATGTGACTCACAGTATAGGAAAAGAGTTCCACTTCACTCAGAGTCATAGAAATGTCCAGTTTAAGCAGCAACAAGACACTGCATTATATCCATCGGTTGACAAAAATCAAATTTTCAGAGAATATTAAGTTTGAGAAGGATGGCAAGGATGTGAGGAAACAGGAAGGTTCACATTTCAGGTGATGGGAGTATTAATATTAACTGGATCAACATTCTAAAGAATGATTTGGCAAGTAATATGGCAGAACTCAGGAAGATATTATGATTTTAATTATAAAATAAACAGAATTTTAATTAAAAATATGAAATTCTGAATGGATTTTTTGTGCAAAGTACAATCCTACAGGACATCAACGAATTTATATCAACAGTACTGAGCACCTCCATGAATGACAGAAGTCCAGGCTCATTCTCCTCTGGCAATGTCGTTTGGAAGAAAGGACATGTCTTTTGGAGTTAGACCTTCTACCTCCAACTTCAGTGCCCTTTCTACTGCACCATGGACAACTTGCCAATGCTGTTAAAACCACAATTGCCACGAGACTGAAACCAGCCACAGCAGATTACTCTTGTTAACTGTCAGCTCAGACTGAAAACCTAGCTCATAGGCCTAAATAAAATAATGCTTTAAAAAATTACTTTCATAAATATTGTTAATACAATAATATCTCCTGGGTAGGGGCATCTCAATATCAACTGAGAAATGTCAAAGATTGGACCTATTAGAGCAAAATGCTGATTCATCTTTGTATCTCTAGTACCTAACTCAGTTCCTAAAATTTAGTGACTTCTTAGTCATTTTTTTTATTGAAAGACAGGAAAAGCCACTTGTTCCCAAATCAGAGGAAGACATTTTTTGGAGACAGTGACCTCAACTCTTTTCCTCCTCTGAGGGTCCTTTTAGTTAAAAAAAAAAACAAAAAAACAAAAAAACCCAACATATTTGGACCCCCAACTGTGTGCCAGGAACTGAACCAAGTGTATTACATGCATGACCTCATTGAAGCCTTCCAAGGATCCACATGTAGGAGCTATCAGATCACTGGGTACAGACAAAGAACCAAGGCTTGGAAACTTTAACCTTGCTCATGGTCATATTGCAAGGCATAGAGTAAAAAATTAAACCAAGTCTTTCAACTTCACAGATATTAAAGCAACAGCTACAAGGGAGAGCCCTCCCTCTAGTATTATAGAAGCTGAAAAGATAAATAGAACATGCTCTCTTTTCTCAAGAACTTACTCTCTACTTAGTCATTTGCAAACTGTGGAAAGTCTGAAATATTTTATGCAAAGAATTTTAAAAAAGGTCTAAGAGATAACAAAAGGAAAAGTTTAATTCTCTCTGATTAGGGAGTGGCTTCCCAAAGACGGTGGCATACGAACCAGGCTGTAAATGGCTCTGAATTTGAATGTATCCAGAGGCATTTTTTGAGAGGCAGTTAGTCAGCATGATTAAAGGCTAAAGGGCAAGATATTTAGATCAGGAATAGTGAGGGAGGCTGGAAACAAAGGGCTGAAGATAGAAGGGGATATGGTTTCTGAGATGCATTTTCATAGATGTGATAGCTACAAGTCTAGGACTCCATCACATCACTGAAGGTAATGCTGCAAAGCCAATATTCCAAACATGGAGTCAGGAACTTTGCGAATCCCCTGAAATTTTTGGCAAAAATGAATATGCATGTGTGTGTGTGTGTGTGTGTACGCACGTGTAACAGAAAGAGAGAAAGAGAGAGAGGAAAATGTGTGAGGCAGAATGGTGATATGAGTGTTATTTTCTGAAGAGAAAGAGCACGGTCCATAGCTGATCATTGGTTCTCTATGGATTAATAACCTACAAAAAGGTGAAGAATCTCGGCACATAGAATGATAAGGCAAAGATCAGATCTTTGGAGTTACATAGATAATGTGGATTTGGTGAAGGAGGCTGGAAGGAAATTGTCGGACCCATGAACATCTGCTATTACAGAGTGCCAAGAGAAAAAAGTAACTCAAAGCCTGGGATGACTGGTCAACCACTCCTAGCACGGATGAGAGGTCAACAAACATTTTGGTTCTCCCAGGTGTGATCATCTGTGCTTTCCTGGGTTATCAGGAAATATTTGCTGCTTTTAATGGATGCTTTACATGATTAGGAATAATCAAGCTAATGCAATCACGGCTGAAAACCAAACCCTATTTAAAAACGATCCACAAGATGGCACTATGGGGCAATAAGAATATTCATTGAGCCTTCGCAAATGAAGTCTGTTTACCTTCCTCTCCTTTTTTCTTTATCCTTCGCTAGTATACTGCAGCCTGATCCCCTGCATTATTTGTCTATTAAAAATACTGGCATTTGGAAATAATATCCCTACCTTTCACGATTCCCACTTAGTCTTTATGTAATCATCGGTAGACTTTGGAAAGACTTAATTTGAACCTCAGTTCTAATACAGGAAGTTGGATCTAATCTCTAATTTACTAAAAACCCTCAGAAGGCTGTGTGTAGTCATTGCTGGCATTTATTGGTCCTTGGGGAGCTTAAAGATTGGGAAAGACAGGAGGGAAATAGGAGTAAAAGGAGAGAAAGAGCTCTCAGTTTGATCAGAAAAGCAAAGAACACAAGCTTCAGCCGTGATTGGCCCGGCCAGGAAGTAAAGCAGCCCGGAAATCCAGGAAGCTACGTCGCTTTCAAGAAAAAGAATCACATTATCCTAGTGTACATATGAGTTGGGACTTTCATTTAAAAACCTGTGTTTTAAAAGTTATTATTATGCAGAAAGAACAAATGGCTTAAATTAGACACCAAGAAGAAGTATTAAAATTTATCCTTTGACCAAAGGAAATCATAATACAATTTTACATTTATATGGCACTACCAGTTTATGAAGTGCTAGTCTACCTCCATCCTCTTGTATAATTCTTAAAACCACCTAGTTGGTGGGCATGTAACCAACCCCACTTCACACATCCGGATGCTGTGATTCAGAGAGGTTCAGAGCCTTGCTCAAGGACACACAGCCACCAGTTGGTGGGAGAGCTGGTATGAAAATCTAGGTCTTTAACTTCCTTATCTGTGAAAGGAGCTGATGACACTGTTGCAAAGATGTCTTAAACACAACCACATAGTAAAGGTCTAGTCAGAGAGTCAGTATATGTTAGCTAGTTTCATTATTTAGAAAGAGTAAGTTAAAATGCCTATTTCTAATGATACATGTTAAGGATCTTTGGTTGCAACAACAGAAACCAATTAACTTGCTAACAATCTGCTAAATTATCTCTTGTTACACCGTGCCCCCTCCCCCATTGTGCAAAAACAGAATTTATTGGAAGAACACAGCATAGGAGCAGAATCAGAGGAAAAGCAGAAGTACTTTGCAAGTACAGGAGGCAGGAGAGATCGGGATTGACCCACTTAGGACCCCGTGTGCACTCCATAGCTAGGGGAGGCAAGGCTGACACACAGCCCTGCCAGGTGAGGGCAAGTTATCTGAACTGGAAATTGGGGTGCTGTAATAGAAGAAGAAATAAATACCTGGCAGGAAAAAAAAAATCAGATGTCATTGCATAGAATATTTCTAGAATGAAGATCTTAAACACTTTATGCAGAGCTAATAGTAATGGCCTATATTTCCTGAACACTTATATGCCAGGCACTATTACATTTATTTACTTGTTTAATCCTCGGATAATCCTACAAAGAAAGTGGTAACATTAGCACCATGTTGCAGGGAAGGAAACTAAGGCATATTTGACCAGAGTGGCAGAGGTGAGTTTCAAACTCAGCTAGAGCTCATCACACCAGAAAACAACAGTCTTTAGATGATTGTGGTCAAAATCAAAAAAGTTGTTATTAGATGGAAACATGAATTGCTGGTCGTTAGCCTTTTTGCTCCTGGAAACACAGCGGTTTCCTATGACTTCACCTTATACTTGTACAGCACTCCAAACAGTGAATGGAATATAGTCTGTGTCCAAGGATGCGTCTCATTATTATTAGATAATCCTGTCCATCTACAGGTAAGTGGGCTTTAAAAGCTAAAATTCAGCAGGCACATTATTGTATAAACTGGACTGGGAGTAAAAGGCCAGGAGGGTGTCCTTTGATTGGTGCTGAAGTTCCTGAAGAAGAGAGCTAGACATTGTGCTTATTCTTTTCCACTTATGATCTCTGTGCATCTGTACTGTCTGCTTCCCATCTTTCTTCTCAGATGTCAGTTTATAGTATATTCCTTGGGACTGGGGTCAACACAACCACCTATGCAGAAGCTCAGGCCTCATTCTTTGGGGCTTGATCCCCCTCCCTCTCTGCTCCCTTGCACCCTGCTTGCCCTTCAGGCTCTGCAACTGAAACTACCCTGAAGAAATCGTCTGTGACCCAGAGCTGGAATTGTCTCTGGGAGCTGCTTCACTCAACCTTTGAGCTGTTTATCAACAAGGAGGTGGGGGCAGCTAATCATCCTGTTGTGAAAAAGGTGGCAGGAGATGGCCCCTGCGTAGGAGGAGGAGTTGCCACCAGCCAGCCCTGGGGAGGGCTCGGATTCTCAGATAAGGTGGGACAATCAATGACTCCACAATTCGCTACAAATCCACACACCACCTCTGAAAGAGAAAAATAATTCCTAAGCACAATTCCATGCTTCTCCTTCAAACACAATCATCGCTGCAATCTTCCTGAAGAAGCAAGGTCGTGCATGAGCCAAGGGTTACTTATTTTCTGGAAGGATAAATGAGGACCTGTTTTCAGTGAAACTGATTTCCAAGAAGCATGTGTCTTCTTGACTGCTGACCCACTTCTGGATTCAATCCTGGTGGCTGCACTTTCGAGAATATCATCAGGGTACCTTCCTGCTGTGAGTCCATGTTGGAACTTACATGGTCTTTAAAAGGCACAAATAGCTGCACTGCATAATGTAACCTGATGTTCTGACAACCCCACTTATACTCAGGCTAAATTTAAAAGGTCACCAACACGGGGAAATAGTGGCAAGAGAATGAAAGTGCCTTAAACACGAATTTCACAGACGGTTTCTCATTTTGAGAGTCTTGTACTGTAAAATAGAGGCCAAATTGCCAGTGAGCTTAACATAATATACAAGCATAGAATCCATTTCTTGGGAGCAAGGTAGTTTTAGGAAAAATGGTAAAATAGGTAGACACAAGTGTGAAATGGTCCAAGTTTGTGTTAGATGTCCTCTGGAAGATCATTCATTCTTTCCCCTTATATTTGTCAAGACTCAGCTAAGCCCTATGAATCAAATGGTACACAAGACAAACATAATCCCTGTCTTCACAGAGCTCACAGCTTATCGGGGAAGAAACACACACAAAGATGTAATCACAATAAAGGGAAAGAAGATTATAAAAGAAGAAATTGGGAACATCTGAGAAGCAGGATGTGGACAAAGGTATGGACAGCCCTTTCCCCAGGGAAGTAATGGTTTAGCTGGGAACTAAAAGATGAGCAGAAGAAAAGCATTTTAGAAGAGAAAGGATAATACAGCTAGAGGGAAGAGCACATCTAGAAGCTCAGAGAGGAGAAAGAATAGCTGTAACAGACACTAAAGATAATCTAGGGCAGGCTCAGCAAATTATGGTCCAGACTGCTGCCTATTACGGTCCAGCCTGCTGCCTACTTTCGTAAATAAGGTTTAATTGCAATGCAGCCACATCCACCTGTTTCCTTATTGTTTATGGTAGCTGTTGCGTGGTTCAGTTGAGTAGTTGCAACTGAGAATGTATGGCAGCCAGCTCTTAGTGGGCTCTTACTAGTGCCTGTTCTATTACTGCATTCTTCTAATTTATCGATGAGAACATTGAAGTGAAAGGGCTTAAGGGGGAATAAAAAGTTCCTATCTTCCTAGGAAGGGGCTCAAGGTTCTTTGGCTAGACCTAGTTTTAAAGCCATCCTAACTGATCAATAACCACTTTGCATTAGCACCCACAGTGCTGAAAGTCATTAAGTCAGCAACACTGTCACATAGTCACCCACAGCCAAAGGTCAACCAATCTGTGAACACCCATCTGAAAAATCCATCCATCTCTGATTTCTACTCTTCCCAAATATCTCTATATATCTCCAGCTCTCGGCTTTGCTTGGAGAGATCAAACCTTACAAGTTGTTACTTGTTTTCCTAGTTATGATGGCTTCATTTTTGGAGATGCCCAAAGTAGGAAATGTGTCTGAACCGGGATTCAAATCCAGGCATATCTCACTGCAATTACATGCTTTCTTGTCCACCCCTATATTTCTCAAGTTTGGAATGCATACCCCTGGTGTTAGCTGAGATGATAGTAGGTAGTACGCAACCTTGGCATTAAATAACATCACGTCACATAAGGAGGAAGTCATTTCCTTTTCCATCTTCCATAGTTTCACATAGCAATGAAGAAAACAGGTTCTGGAGGAAGACCATTCTACTGTATTATCTTTTGCTGTGAAACAAATTAGCCCCAAACTTAGAGACTTAAAACACCAATTAAAATTGGTTATGTTACATGGATCATGTGGGTCAGACACTTGGGAGCAGGTAAGCTAGGTGGTTCTGACTTGGGGTTTCTCAAGAGGTTACAGCCAAGGTGTTAGCCAGGGCTGCAGTCATCTGAAGGATCCTCTTTCAAGATGGCACACTCACATAGCTGGCAAATTGGTGCTGGCTGCTGGCGGAAGACGTCATATGGACGTCTTGCCTTGCCATATGGACCTCTCAATAGGGCTCCTTGAGTGTCCTTATGATATAGAAGCAGACTTTCCCAGAGCAAGTGATCTGAGAGAATAAGGTGGAGACAACAGTATCTTTTCTGACCTAGATTTGTGTTTTAATCAGTTTGGGCTGCTATTGTAGAATAACACAAATGAGGTGGCTTATAAACAACAGAAATTTATTTCTTACAGTTCTGGAGGCTGTAAGTCCAAGACCAGGGTGCCAGCAAGGTCTGTGTCTGGTGAGATCCCTCTTCTGGTTTGTAGATGGCCATCTTCCTATTGTATCCTCACTTCATGGGAAGAGGGCAAGTGAGCTCTCTGGAGGGTCTTTTACAAGGGCACCAATCCCATTCATAAGGGCTCCACCTTTATGACTTAGCTACCTCCAAAAAATCTCACCTCCTAATATCATCATAAGATTCCAACATATGAATTTGGGGGGGGACACAAATGTTCAGTCCATAACATATTGAAAGTCACACATTATCACTTCTGCTGTATTCTTTGGTCATACATACTAATGTTGATACGAAATGGGAGCCAACTACAGAAAGGTATGAATACCAAGAGGCCAGGATCACTGGGGGCCACTTTGGAGGCCACTTTGGAAGCTACCACTACCACTTATTAGCTGTATAATGTTGGATAAATGATTAAACTTCATTTGCCTCAGTTTCCTTATCTATAAAATGAGAATAATACTACCAACCTGTTTTGAGAACTAAATAGGTAATATCAGCAAAGCCCATAGAACATTGCTCAGAAATAGAACATACTGAAAAATTTACACTATTAATACTTTTATACCTCTTCAATTCACTGCTACTTAAAAAGCCAGTCTTATCAGGAAGTAAGGGTTAACACAAGAATGTAAATCAATGCATTGATTCCTTCATTGAGGGAGTTGTGCTAGCAAAAAAAAAAAAGTCAATTGTAAATTAAAAATATATATTTTTTAATAATAAAAAAAGCCCACTGAACACAATACCACATGTAGTGATATAGATGACTTACATTCTGGAGCAAGCTGTTAACTGCTTGTAGATCGGGAAAGCAATTTGCAGACCAGCAGCCAGTCCACAAATCACACTTTGAGTAGCGCTTTTCTAACTTTTGATCACCTCCCTCTTTAACCACAGGAGTGTAAGCAACAGGGATTAATGCCGTTGTGTTCTTTTTTCTTTTCTTCTCTTTTCTCCTTAATTTCTCAAAATGTAGAAGGAGGTGGGTGAACTGCAGAAGAAGGAAGGAGAGAAGCAGCTAAGAGGAGTAGGTGTTGAGGGGTGGAGAAGTCATGGAAAACAATGGAAAGGTAGTTACCATCTGTTTAATGGCAAATGGTTGTTTCTCTTCACTTACAGATTTGTTGCAGAATTTCTTTTTAAATAAACTCATGCCTTAGCCTGGGTTCCCTAAAAGCAGAGCTGGAGACAAAGACTTGCCTGTAGGCTTTTCATCTGGAAAGCAATTCCAGGGAGTAGACACTGAGGAGAAGATAGGGAAGCAAATACTAGAACAAACTGTTGAATTGACCATTGCTGCAGGCTCTGGTGTTTTGTCTCACCAGGATCTTCTGAGAGCTTTTTGATATTCCTGTCTCCCTGGGATTTAAAGGGAAAAACATTTATCCATAGGCTTCTTTCCTCTCTTGGTCTTAGCTCTCCTTTACTTCAGGGTTGCATGCTGTATGTAAGTGTTGCATGGGTTCCTGAAGGGAGTTGAGGGCTGTGTCAGAAAAGTTCCAGGTTAGGAAACAGGAAGTATGTGGTGCAGCTGGAGGCCTCGTGCTCTGTGCTTATTCCTTTGCAGACCTCCTTGAAGTCTACTACTTGGAATGTTCACAGCAGCAGCTATAGCAAAATATAGGCCCCAGAAGGCTTCTGTGGATCACAAGAAAAATCCAGTAGAATGCACTGAAATAAAGAAGTGTGTTTTGAAAAACAAACAAAGAAATAGTAAGTAGGGACTTTAAGTTTCAACTCAAACATGTAAAGAGCTTAGAAGCCATTACGCCCATCCTTATAAGGAAAAGCTGGATAAATTAAAAATCAATGACTTTTCCCAGACCCATAAGAGGATTAAGGTTGGACCTACCAGAGAAGTGTAAATGTGGGGCAAGTTGCCAGCTCAAGGTGAAGAGAAACAGAGAACGGCTTACCTAGAGAGAAGCTGCTAGAGCCATGACCTGGTGGGAACATCAAAATGGTAATTTTAGCAAATTACTAGATATGAAATATAGACTAGTGTGACCATGAGAAACTGCTGAGGACCATCAGTCTTAGGGGTCCCCCAAACTTCCCTGGGCTTTCCCTCTAGGAGTCCTGTCAGGTTCTCATGGGGAGATCTGAGAAAAATCCCCTTCTGACTCTGGCAACAACTGTGAAAGAAGTCCAGAGCCTCCTTTTCTAGGAAAAGACTTTGTAGACCCATGTTCCAGATGGAAGAAGAGAGTTCCTTCCCCCTTCAGTCTTCCTGTCCCCCCTAAGGGAACAAACAAACAAACAAATTTCATCAGGGAATGAGCGCAATGTCACAAAGGACAGGAGGGAGGAATTGTTAATACTGTATTATAAGATACCTGCACTGCCCAGGAAGTGGTAAAGTGTCTTGTGGGCTTAGATTAGTATTGTGTGGTAAGCATATATCACAAACTCTGGTGACCACTAAGAGAGCAGATAACATGAAATCATACTTAAGATCATGAGACCATAGACCTACATGTAAAATGCAGAACTATAAAACTCCTAGAAGATAATGTGGGAGGAAATCCAGGTGACCTTGGATTTGGTCATCAAAATAATTAAGAAGGTGATAATTGATAAGTTGGGCATCATTACAATTAAACACTTCTGCTCTTTGAAAGACTCTGTTAAGAGAACAGAAGGGCAAGTCATAGACTGGGTGAAAATCTTTGCAAAACACATACTTAATAAAGAACTGGTAATCAAACTTTACAAACAACTTTTAAAACTCAACAATAAGAAAAAAACTCAATTAAAAAATCAGTGAAATCCCTGAACAGACACCTGAAAAGATGCTCAAACCTCATAGCTCATTAGGGAAATGCAAATAGGAATGACAATGTGACACCACTACATGCCTATTAAAATGGCTAAAATCCAAAACACTGGCAGCACCAAATTCTGGTGATGACATGGTGCAACAGGAACTCCCATTTTTTGCTGGTGAGAAATGGCACAGCTATTTTGGAAGATAATGTGACAATTTCTTAAAAAACTAAAAATACTCTTACCACCTGATCCAGCAGTCATGCTCCTTGGTATTTATTCAAATGAGCTGAAAACTTATGTCCATACCAAAACTTGTACATGCATGTTTGTAGCCACTTCATTTGTAATGCCAGAACTTAGAAGCCACTGAGATGTCCTTTGATAGGTGAATGGTAAAGCAAACTGTGATAGCCATACAATGAAATTATACAGTAATGAAAAGAAATGGGCTATCAGGCCACAAAAAGATATGGAAGAGCCCTAAATGCATATTGCTAAGTGAAAGAACCAATCTGAAAAGGCTATGTACTAGATGATTCCAATATATTACATTCTAAAAAAGAGCAGAACTATGGAATTAGTAAAAAGATCAGTGGTTGCCAGGAGTTTGTGAGAGGGAGAGGAAAGGATGAATAAGTGGAGCGCAAGGAATTTACCACAGTGAAACTGTTCTGTGTGATACTGTAATGGTGGATGCTTGTCACTATACATTTGTTAAAACTCACAGAATGTACAACACAAAGAGTGAATCTTAATGTAAAGTATGTACTTCAGTTAATAATAATGCATCAATATTGGCTAATCAATGTAACAAATGTACCATAGTAATACAAGATCCTGGGGGTGGGAGGAAGTCTATGGAAACTCTACTTTCTGCCCTATCTTTCTGTAAACCCATAACTGTCCTAAATAAATAAAACCTATTAATTTAAAAATGTTATCATATAAAATGCTTAATTAAAAGCAGAGAAGGCAAAAAGAGAGGGAAAAGAAACCAAGAACAAAAGCAGTGAGTAGAAAGCAGTTACAAACATAAAAGATATTAACCCAACAATACCAATAATCACTTTAAATATGAATAGTCTAAATACGTCCATTAAAAAATAGAGATGGCATGACTGGCTATGTGGAAAATCCCAAAGAACCTACAAAATACCCCAACAACGCTTGGAACTAATAAGCAAGTACAACAAGCTAACTGGATACAAGGTCAATGTACAAAACTCAAAGGCCTTTCTATGTATCAACAAGGAACAACTAAAATCTGAAAAGAAAATATCATACAACTGCATAAAAAATGTAATAGATATAAATCTAACAAAATATCTTGCCATTTGCAAAGATGTGGATGGAGCTAGAGAGTATACTGCTAAGCAAAATAAGTCAGAGAAAGACAAATACCGTATGATTTCATTCATCTGTGGAATTTAAGAAACAAAACAAGCAAAAAAAGGAAAAAGAGAGGGAGACACAAACCAAGAAACAGACTCTTAACTATAGAGAACAAACTGATGGTTACCAGAGGGAAGGTGGGTGGGGGTGGGTTAAATAGGTGATGGGAATTAAGGAGGGCACTTGTTGTGATGAGCACTGGGTGTTGTATAGAAGTGTTGAATCACTAAATTGTATACCCGAAATTAATATTACACTGCATGTTAAGTAACTGGAATTTAAATAAAAACTTGGAGAAAAAAAAAATAACAAAATACGGGGCAACTGGGTAGCTCAGTCAGTTATGTGTTTGACTCTTGATTTAGGCTCAGCATGATCTCAGGGTCATGAGATCGGGCCCTGCATGGGGCTCCATGATGAGCGTGGAGCCTGCTTAAGATTCTTTTACCCTCTCCCTCTCCCCTCCCCCTGCTTCCTGCTTACCCAGTCTGTCTCTCTAAAATATATATATTATATTTTAGGTACATATGCAAGATATGTATATGGAAAACTACAAAAGACTGATGAAAGAAATAAAAGGAGATTAAATAGGTGAAAAGGTATTCTGTATTTATAGGTTGGAAGAGACAATATTACTCAGATGTCAATTATTCCCAACCTGGTCTATAGGTTAAATGCAATTCCAATCAGAATCCCAGCAAGCTATTTTGTAGATATCAACCATCTGACTCTAAAAAAATTCAGACTCTACATTTTTACATGGACAAGCAAAGGACCTAAAATAGCCAGCACAATACTGAAGGACAAAACTGGGGGACCTGCATTACCAAATTCAAGACGTACATTAAAGATAAAGTGTATGGACAAAAGAATGGACACATTGACCAATGGAACAGAATAGAAAACCCGGAAACAGAATCACAAAAATATAGTCAACCAATTTTTGACAAAGGAGCAAAGAGAATTCAATGGAGAAAGGATAGTTTTGCTCAACAAATGGTGTTGAAACAATTAGATGTCCATATATAACACAAAAACCTAGACACAGACCTTACACCTTACCAAAAATTAACTCAAAATGGATCGTAAACTTTAATGTAAAATGTTAAACTATAAAACTTCTAGAAGAAAATATAGGAAAAGCCTCTGTGATTCTGGATTTGGCACTGAGTTTTTAGCTACAACACCAAAAGCATGATTCATGAAAGAAAAAATAGGTAAGCTGGCCTTTGTTAAATTAACAACTTTTTTTCACTGAAAAAGACACTTTTAAGAATATGAAAAGGCAGCCACAGACTAGGAGGAAATATTTGCAAACATAACTGATAAGGGACTTGTATTCAAAATATACACAGAACTCTTGCAGCTTAACAATAAGGAATGAGAAACTCCATTAAAAAATTGGCAAAACGTTTGAAAAGACATCATCGAAGAAGATAGACAAATAGAAAATAAGTGTAGGAAAATATGTTCAATATCTTCTGTGTGGTAGGCAACATAATGGCCCCCCAAGTATGTACACATTCTAATCTTCACAACCTGTGCATATGTTACCTTTCATGGCAAAGGGATTGCACATATGCCTAATGTTAAAGATCTTGAGAAAGGAGATTATCCTGAATTATCTTGGTGGATCCAATCATGTGAGTCCTTAAAACTGGAAAAATGTCCTGGCTGCACTCAGAAGGAGATGCATGACAGGAGAAGGATCACAATGATGCTCTGTTGTTGGGTTTGATAAGGGAGGAAGGGGCCAAGAGCTAAGGAATGTGAGCATCCTCTAGAAGCTGGGAGTCAAGGGAACAGATTCTTCCTCCCCTCGAACTTCCAAAAAGGAATGTAGCCCCACTGACACCTTGATTTTTAGCTCAGTGAGACCAGTGTTGGACTTCTAACCAATTCTTTTGAAATATAACCCTTTGTGTTATTTAAATTCACTTAGTGTGTGGTAATTTGCTACAGCAGCAGTAAACAAATACAATTTGTCATTGGAGAAATGCAAATTAAAACTACATTGAGATACCGCTGCATAGCTATTAGGAGGGCTAAAATAAAAAATTGACAATACTAACTGCTGGTTAGCATGCACAGCAACAGGAACTCATTCTGATTGGAATGCAAAATGGTACAGCTTACTTTGGAAGACAATGGAAGTTTCTTACAAAGCTAAACTGTGTTGTCATATGACCAGCAGTCATATTCTAAGGTATTTATCCAACTGACCTGAAAACTGACATCAACAGAAAAAAGTTGTATTTGAATGTTTATAGCAGCCTTATTCATAATTGCCAAAAACTGAAAGCACACTGGTATGTCCAAAAATAGGTGAATGGATAAACAAACTGTGGTATGTCCATACAACGGAATATTGTATATTCAATGACAAAAGGAATGTCCTATCAAGTCATATAGATACATGGATGAATCTTAAATGCATACTGTAAGTGAAAGAAGCCAAACTGAGAATTCTAAATACTTTATGTTTCCATTTATATAACATTCTGGAAAAGAGAAAACTATGGAGTCTGTAAAAAAAAAAAACACCCAAAACCAAACCAAACCAAACCAAACAAAATGGAGGCCTCTAGATTAGGGAAAGGGATGGCTGAATAGGTGAAGCACCTGTGATTTTTTTTTATAAGTGAAACTATTCTGAATAATACTGTTATTGTACCATGTATTTGCCAAAACCCATAAAACATTAAAGCATGAACATTAAAGAGTGAACATTAACATTACCACTTAAAAATAATCATGAGGTTATTTTGGAGGTACCTGGGTAGCTCAGTTGGTTAAGCATATGACTCGATTTTGGCTCAGGTCACGATCTTGGGGTTGTGAGATTGAGCCCTGCATCAGGCTCTGCGCTGGGCATGGAGCCTCTTGGGATTCTCTCTTTCTCCCTCCCTCTGTCCCTCTCTCTCTCCCTACCTCTCTCTAAAAAAAAAAAAAAAAAATCATTTAAGAGGTTGGGACAAGGGACATACCAGGGTGGGATGGAAAATATTATAAGACAATCTAATTGTATTGCAAGTGTTTGAAATAACCTCATTGAAGGAGGTGGGAGGAAATGTGCTGATCCTAGTAACTGGAAAAAAGTGGAGTCTGTAAGACTACAGGCAGAAGAAACTGCACATAAGTGTTGCACTTTAGTCGATAAAGTTATCTCCCACAGGGGTAGTTAACAATTCTGATACTGCTAACATGTATATGGGAATTGAATAATGAAGTAAACAGGTGGTGGGTGGTGGGAACAAGGCTTCTCATGGTTGGAGTGGCAGGATACAGACAGGCAAGGGAAAAGGCTAGAATAGTTTCTATGGTAACAAATTAGAATTGGAGACATCCATATGAACTCATGTTAAGCTTAAAATTGATACCAATGGTTATATATAGAAATGTTTATAGATATCTGTATATCTCAGGTTAATATACACGCATATATTTCCTTGCTCTGTCAGCTGAGAGGGATGACAAACAATACCCAGTAACAATGGGTATATCTAGAACACAGATCTTATTTCCTACTATCATTCTCAAAAAAGGAACCAAGGCTCATTAGAAAAATGACTTATTCTATGACTGGGGCAGGAAATATACGAGACGAGCCTGGAGCCTCTTATAGTGTCAGAAGATTAGGAAGTGCTTAAGAAAAAAGAGAAAATTCACAACATTGGGGGCATATCAGAGAACATAGGAACCAACTGAAAGAACTCCTAATGACTAAAGCTGCAACAATTTGAGCAGCACAAACAGATTAAATAGTATTGGGTTATAAGAATAGACTAAGTATCCATGTGCCTATACTGATATAAATAAATGAATAAATAAATGGGAGAGAATAGGTAAATCTCTCATGCAGAAGAATTCCAAGTAATTTATGTAGATAGTTACCCAGTCCTCAAATTGGTGGAGTATAACTCCCCACTCTTTATGTGTGGACTGTGCATAGTGACTTCCTTCCAAAGGGTATAGTATGGACAAGGAGAAAAAAGAGTAACTTTGCCGTGGAGGATCCTGACACACATTCCTGCCAGGTGATCAAGATCAATATCAACAGTCAAAAATCATGTTGACAGCATGTACCCTCAATATGATGTGATGACAATGGGCCTTTGCCTCTTTGATCTTTCTCTCTCAAACACATGATCCCATTTTAATCATAAAACCATCAAACAAATCTCAAATCAGGGATATTCTACAAAATACTTGACCAGTACTCCTCAGAACCGTCAAGGTCATCAAAGACAGGGAAAGTCTGAAAAACTGTCATGGTCATGAGGAACTTATGGAGACAGGATGACTAACTGTAATGTGGTATTCTGGGTGGGATACTGGAAGAGGAAAAAAAGACATTAATTAAAAAGATTAAGAAAATCTGAATAAATTTATGACATTTAGTTAGTAATAATATACCAATATTGGTTCATAAATAGTGAGAAAGATACCATACTTACCTGAAATGTTAATAACAGGGAAAACTGGGTGTGGGAAATATGGGAATGCTCTGTACTAGCTTCACAAATGTTCTGTAGCTCTAAAGCTATCCTAAAATAAACAAATACAAAAACAAAGTGAAAAGTAACACAGGCATGACTATACCAGTCAGAAAATTGACACTCAAATGGCTAAAGTTTGGGATGCCTTGCTTTTTACGATGCTATCTCTTTATCCCTACAAAGCTCAAAAGGTAGAAGAAAAAAGATGAAGACAAGAAGCTGGATGCAAGTAGTGAGTGCACCTGGGGGTGTTGATGTAGAGTGGAGAGAAGGGGCTACGAATTAGATTTCATAGCTTGGGAAGTCAAGGAAGAACATGGAAGGGCATTCCAAATTTGCAGTGAAACAGTGAAATTTTCCCTGTTTATAGCAAGTAGCTGGGCTAACCAGAAGCCTGGGAGCTATCTTGGTGTTTCTCCTTTGTCACCCATTTCTGATGCTGTTGATTTACTCCTGTGTGATGTCTCTTGAATTAATATTGTTTTCTCTACCTCTCCCAAGATTACTTTGGTTTTGGCCCACTGTCCTCTCTCACCTGGCAAAGCTAGTTGAGTAACTTGTTGAAGTACTGAACCCGAAAGTGACTCCGTTCTTTGTGTCTTGGTTTCCTCATCCTTTAAAATGGGTATAATAATACTATCTAACCTCATAGGGTTTTGTGAGGATTAAATTAGTAAATATAAGAAAAAATCTTAGGATAGTGCCTGGCACAGAACACTATGTAAGTGTTAGCTGTTATGTTAGTATTCCCTTTGTTTTCAATTTCAACCAAGAATTATTTGGAACACAAAATATTAAGACACAAAAGCAATCTATATGTATATACACATACACAAATATATGTATTTACCTTGGCCTCATTTTTTTTTGATTTGATAACACTGAGGCAATTCAACTGACACCAAATCTTTCATTCCTTAGCTTTGAGTATACTGGTGGTGGATGCTGTGTGTGTTGGAGGGGAGGTATATTTGAAAAATAAAATGATGGAAAGGCCTACTATCAACCAAAAAAGGGTAACCTTGAGGTGTTTCAAAGTCTGGTAGGGAGGGGAGGAGATCTTGAAATTACAAAATTGATATCAGAGGAGTTCGGACGTGTCAGTGGAACAAGCCCCAGTAAGGGAGGCAGATACAGCGGACAGCTGTGGTCCCACTACTGCATATCAGTGAACCTGCAGAGGTCATTCTGGGCCAGAAGAGTTTAGAGATTAAAAGAGTAAACTCTGGGGAATGACAGCCAAGTTTCCCTCCTCTGTTACTTGCTTTCTCTGGGAGCTTGGGCGAATTACTTAACCTCTGGGCCCGAGTTTCCTATCTGTAAAGTAGGCATGGTAACAGTACCTGCTTCCTTCGGGTCGCTGTGCAGTTTAAACGAGTTAACGGAGTAGCCTTGGCACATAGGGAGAACTTCCTGAAGAATCCGAGGCCTTGGAGAAATGAATGCCCTGGTCTTGCCGCATTCACGTAATCCCATTTTCCAGAGCTGTTCCTGTGAGGCCATGTGGTCCACGCTGTGATGCCGGTCATGGCCACAGAGAGAGCCAGAATCAGGGCTCATCAGTGAAGGAGTCCTCGCTGTCATCGGTGGTTAAACTCTTGGGCATCTCCAGTGACAAACGGATTGTGGCCCTTGGATTTGGATTGTTCTAGCTTCACAGTCCTAATGACCAGATGGGAGTCCCCTCCCACCCCCAATATGAGTTGAAAGCTTCCTCCTGTTTGTTCTACCCACTGACTATGGTTTCACCCACTGGGCAGGGTGGACCGAATCCTTCCCCCTGACACTCCAGTAGAGGCGCTAGAGTCAGCCATCAAACCACTGTGAGTCTTTTCTTCTCCTGCCTAATTCTGGAACAGTAAGAATATCTGCGTGCCTTAGTCAGCTGACTCCAGATATCTGAAATAAACAGTCTGTTTTCCTGAAGCCATCGCATCAGAACCTGGGTGCCTCTGCAGTCCTCAAGGGCCAGCTCCGCCAAGCATGGTGCTGTGTTTGGGAAGAAGGGATGATTTTTTTTTTTTTTTTAAAGATTTTATTTATTTGACAGAGAGAGAGCACAAGCAGGAGAAGCGGGCGAGGGAGAAACAAACTCACCGCTGAGCAGGGAGCCCGATGTGGGGCTTGATCCCAGGACCCTGGGATCATGACCCGAGCCGAAGGCAGCCGCTTAACCAACTGAGCCACCCAGGCGCCCCAGGGATGATTTTAAAGGCATTTTGTTAGCAAGTTTGCTCGCCTAAGGGCCTGCACGCTCTGATTTCCTCCAAAACCCTCGAGAAGCTCCATTTCCCGATGATCGGTGGTAAAATCCCCAGAACAGGATTGGTTGTGTGAAATTTCAGATTTTATGCAAGTTCACAGCTAGAACCCGTGCACAATTACTGCTAAGAGTTGATTTTGTCACTGTGAAAGCCCCGCGGATTAGGCCTTTCAGAAGAAAGGACAAAGCCGCTTCTGAACTTTTAGCCTCCATTGGCTATTCCATTATAGAATAGTCTTCATAGTGCCAGTGCATTTACAATGTAAACGTTTTCTTTTTCAAGGTCAGGGTTTTAGAGCCCAAGGCCACTATTGAAACTGCAGGGGCAGAGCCGGAACAATTCTGCTCGCATTCTAAAAATAAGGCGCTTTATTTTCAAACTGCAGGATGTGGTTTAAAAGACAGTCTCAACAATTTACTTTTTTGACTGCCTCTTGGATCCCTTTCTGTCAATTTGGCCTGAGAGAAAGAGACTGGTCCCATACAAAGGGAATACCAATTTCTGAGAATTGCATAAGATTAACTCTTGTGGATTCTCCAAACTTCCCCTCACTCTAGGGCCCAGGTGATGAGCTGTTAGATTCAGGGTGGCTGAATCCTAAGTAGGATCAGGCCTCCATCAGACACACCCAGCAGGGAGGAAATTCTTCGTGGAAACCAAAGCTGCAGTGACTGACAGAGCTGGAGCACTGAATGCTGTTCTAGAGGCTGAAATGTGCATATGAGGCGGGCTGAGATTCTTGGTCCTTTTCCTTCCTTCTCTCTGTTTCTCATCCTCAATGGAAAGGAGAGAGTGTCCTTTAGCATAATAATGCAAACAAGGCATTCAGTAAGAGGGCACTCAGAAGACTTGCCTGTCTTGAAGATGTTCCCCCCCAACCCCTGGCGAAGGTTCTAGAAGACCCTCATACAAGTCAACCTTGCCCTCTCCAGATGCTGATCTTTGCCTGTCCGTACTGGACTGAGGCAGCGTGAAGCTGAGGCTCTGAGGGATGGGTTTCCTGGGGGAAGGGAGGCAGAGGAGGTTAGAGAGTCTGGAAAAAAAGTCCAGGGATGAAGGGCACTGCCCTATGAGCATCTAAGTCCTGAATGTATGTGGATGGAAAGCTGAGCCCACAAGATCAGCAAGCACATGCCAGTCTTCTTACCTGGTTCCTGTCAGTAATCAGGACCACTGCTTACTTTCTGCTAATGGACGGCACCAAGAGGCCCATCCAGACCTTTGCTGGGCATAACAGCAGCCTTTCATATACTTTAATATAATATATATAATGAATTATATTTATTACATATACAACTGTATATAATACATATGGGTGTGTACATATATATATATTTCCCCCCCCAGCTCCATGTTATTCATAAGATTTCCCTTGAAATCTTGATTTTGAAAGATTGAAGTGACCGTTTTACAACCATCCTAGCCAACATTCTCTTTTGCATCATTCTTTGGGGACTTCTGAGTGACACTTTTTTTTTTTTTTTAAGTATCATTTAGAATTGCTTTTACGGTGCTTGAGAATCCTGAGTGACTAGGTAGGTAGCTCTCTAAATGGAAGATGGGTTAATATGCATTTGAGTGCTTTTCTCTGTTCTTTCCAACTCCATAGCTAAATCATGTTATCTGCCTCTTTGCTGGAGTCATGTCACAGATTTGGGATATGTATGGAAGTTTAACATCAGATATGTAGGAGTGTATACAGGAAGCATCATGGTGTAGGAAGAGCTAGCTGGCTGGCCATCAAGAAGGTGACCCTTATTCATATTGCCCAAACTACGTGGTCTTTTGAAAATAATTTTTCTGAATCTCTGTTTATGTATCTATATAATGGGAAGGTTAAGCTGGCTCAGTGGTGGTCAATTATTTAAATGTAAGATTTGAAATGCCCTCTCCCTTTCTTTGACTTTTTCTATGAATCCTTTTCGGTATGGGGATTTGCCCTCATTTGTCCCTGCTCCTATACTCTTATTTCCCTGACTCTTCCCACAGCTGGCTTTTTTTCATTTGGTAAAACTCCCAGCTCAAAAGTTACCCCCTCAGAGAAGCCTTCCTGGACTAGTTGGTCTAAGTCATCCTGTCCCCCAAATTACCCTGTTTGTGTATATGTTGTATATATTTTCTGTCTCCCATGAAAGCTGGGATCTTATGTGTCTCATTCACTGCGGGACCTTCTAAACTTGAAGAGCGTCTGGCATATAGCAAGTGCTCAACATCTATGTTAAGGTAAAAGAATAATTTATACTTTTCACAGAATTAACCTCTTCTGTGCATACTTTGCTATGATAGGGTTTAAAGTCTTAATTGCACCAACTTTAGAGTTGTGAGAGGTGGGAGGGTATGATGGCTCTTGTATTCTTGCCAGTTTGGCTCACGGTCTCCTGGTTTAGGCTAAGTGGGAATCCCTGGAATCTGAGGGAGGCCGGGCATGACATGTGGGCCATATATCCAGCTGCCTTCCAGCTGCGGTGAAGCACAGACAGAGCACTTCAGTGACCATCTCTGGGTGGAGGTGGAGGGCCCAGCAACCATCTCTTGTGGAGGAGAAGTCGCTAGAAGAGTCTGCTATGATTCTTATGTCAAACGATCAGTTTAAGTGATTCAGAGTTCACCCCATTAGTGTTTGAGGGGAAAGAAGGATGCTAGCATTACCTATGTACAAATCTCATACTAATAAATTGAGGTCAGGAAATAGCTCTTTTCTTCACTTCCTCAGAGAAAGTTCTGCATTCTTTTAAACTGTACTATACATAGCAAAGTATACCAGTCAACCAGCAAATATTTCTCACATACTAGCTTGCCAAGTGACATGCTGTGATGTTGTCATAACCTCCCTCAACTTAAAAGCACCCAAGAAGCCCTTCGTGGATAGATTTTAGAATGATTAAATGGGATCCCAAGCCGGGCTTTAGTACAAGTGTTGAATTTATCAAAACCATCTATCGTTCTTAAATGGTGTCACAAAGTTGTCACTTTCTACCTTTCATTTTTCAAATCAACACCTAAAGGGGTTTGTTCACCTCTTAAAAAATTGGCTCATGAAATGTAATCCTCTAGTGGCAGCTTTCTAAGGTCACGTAGTCCAAGTATTATGGCACAAATCATAGGCACTCTAGTCTGAGATAAGAGATTAGCATCTTTCTCTTAAGTTTTTTTTTTCTTTAATCCAAATGCGTTCTCTTTAGTAAAAGAGAAAAGCATGTGCAAATCTCAAGGAAACTTATAAAGTTCACACTTCAGAGCAAATCATTTCTTAGAAGCAAATTTCTATTTTTTAAGGAAAAAGAAGACCATAACATACAACTGGGTACTTTCTTTCTACTACTTGGTGTGTATTATTAGTAGAAATTAGTCTTTTTTCTAGTAAGATCACGAGCTCTCATCAGCAGTAACCTGGAGTTTTACAGCTTTGGCAGTGGCTTACCCAACCTCATGCCCTTTCTACAGAAAAAAAGAGCAAAGGAAAACACTATGCAATCTCAGAAGCACAAGACAAATTGGGAGAAACATTCCCAACTCATGTCCCAGACAAATGACTAATTAGGAAACTGTAAGAGAAAGAGCCGGTGTTTAGAAAACCTTCACTTCATGCCTCTCCATTCCTCTGACATCACTACTGCACTCACAACATTCTTGATGTGTTTTTGGAGTAGGGTTGTTGGGGTCCGGAGCCGATGGCCAAGAAAGAATTCTTGAAACATCTTCGGGGGGGAAAAAGGTGATTTTTATGAAAGCACAGGACAAGACCCCCAGGCAGAAAGAGCTGCTGCCCTGGGATTGTGAGGGGCAACGGATTATATACTTTGGGGTTGGGAGAAGTAAGCATAAGGGAAGTTCCAAAAGGACTTTCATATGCTAAAGAAGACTCACAGGATACTGGAGGTCTTGCTATTGTCAAACTAAGGTTGTTTTTCCCTCTAACAAGGCATTACCATTAAGACCTTGGGAGCTTCCTGGAAGAGCATTATACTCTGCCTGCCTCAAGTATTTGTCAATGGGCTGTAGGTTATAAGGACATTTAATTTTATCTACATTTCCTTCTGCCTTTGTTCCCCACTTTACTCTGACACCAGGCGTGCCACAATTCAGCAACACCAACTGGGTGTCCTACAATTTAGCTCAAATCCGATGCCATCTACTGGGGGAGAGTGTCAGTCCCCATATGGTAACGGCTCAGTCCCAGGAGACCACCCCCACACCCCCTTTTACGCACTAGTCCCAAGTGCTTCTGATTCATTGACTATAAATCAGAAGTTCCCATGACCTGCTCCTTGGGTTCAATTAATTTGTTAGAGGGGCTCACAGAACTCAGGAAAACTGTTTATGTTTATTTAAAAGGCTATGATAAAGGATACAGATGAACATCCAGATGGAAGAGATGCATAGGACAAGGTAAATGGGAAGGGCACGGAGCTTCCACATCCTTGCCAGACATGCTGCTCTCCCCACACCTCTGCAGGTTCACCAACCTGAAAGCTCTCTGAACCTGTACTTGGAGATTTTTATGGAGGCCTCATCACATATGCATGATCCACCATTCATTCCCTTTTCACCCCTTCCACCCTCGCTGAGGAATGGGAGATGAGGTTGAAAATTCCAAGCTCTGAGTAATGGTTTGGTCTTTCTGGTGACTAGCTCCCAACCAGGAGCCCACCAAGAGTTCCCTCATTAGAACAAAAGACATTCGTATCACCCAAGAAATTCCAAAGGATTTAGAAACTTGGCATCAGGAAGCAGAATCAAACCAAGTATTAGAACAAATGATGCTCCTAGTGCTCTTATCACTTATGAAATTGTAAGGGTTTTAGGAGCGCTGAGCCAGGAGCTGAGAACAGAGACCAATATATATGTTTTCTATTATTTCACACTCACAATCCGAAGACAAATGGGCAAAGGATGTGAACAGATAGAAAAAAAGATATAAATGGAAATACAAAGTATATGAAAATGTTTTACTTACATAAAAAGAGAAATGCAAATTAAAACTACCCAGGAAATGTCATTATTCACCTACTAGATTGGCAAAAATCCAAAATGTGGAGCCACAGGAGAGCAAGTACTTTTATACGTACCTGGCAGCAGTGCAAATTTGCACAACCCTACAAAAGACAATTTGGAAACAGCTGTGAAATTTACAAAGGCATGCATTCTTTTACCTGGCACTTCTACTTCTAGGAATTTATCCAACATTTATGTTCCTATGGGGGAGAAATGCTGCATATACAAGGTTATTCTTTGCATCATTGTTTATAATTGCAGAAGATCAGAAACAACGTAGATGTCCATCAGAAGGGGACTGTTAAATACATTTTTATTCATCTGCACAATGAAGTAGTTCTTCAGGTATATTTATAGGAAGATTGCTAAGATGTATTAAGTAAAAAAAGTAAGATTCAGAAAGTGTATAGTAGTCTACCATTTGTTTCATAAAAGGATAAAAGCTTATATGTATGCCTGTATTAATAGTAGGTAGTTAAGTGTTTGCTTGAATAGGGGCCAAGTGGGTAAAGGCAGTCAAAAGGTATAAAATAAATAAGTAATGGAAATGTAATATGCAGCAGGTGGCTATAGTTAATAATACGTCTTGCATATCTGAAAGCTGCTAAGAGAATAAATCTTAAAAATTCCCATCACAAGAAAAAAAGTGCCACTATTGTGGTAATGGATATTAACTAGACAAATTGTGGTGATCATTTTGCAATTTATATGTATATCGAATCATGTTGTATGCCAGAGATCAACATAATGTTATATGTCAATTATATCTCAATAAAAAAGGAAAATAAAGACTAACCCTACGAATCAGGTATCTTACTCACCCATTGTACAGATGAGAACACTGAAACTCAGAAAGGTGAAGCTATTTGCTCAAGGTCACACAGTGGGAGAGATGTAATCTGAGTTCAGATCTGTCAGAGGCCTAAAGACTTGTTCTTAAATATTTATATACCACATTGCAAATTGTGTCACTCCTCTGAGACTCAGTTTATTCAATTCTTTCAATTGTTAAATAAGGACATGGATCCATCTCACTGAATTGGCACACTTAGGTGAAGGTGTGATGGTGAGAGCTGAGCTTGGTGCTTGGTTCATAGTAGGTGCTCAGCAAGTACTTCTTTCTCCCATTACTAAGATCCTAGAACCCTGAGTCTAGGCTTTCTGAGTTGGTTAAGGCCTTACCTCTGAATCCTGGCTAAGATTGTTTGGAATGTGGTAGTATATTTTTGAAAAATAAACTAGATTTCTAAAAAATACAAAGAGTAATATACGCTCATAAAGAAAAGAAGCCCAAGAGAGTGTCAAGCAATTATCTTCTCACAGATATAAACACTGTTGATATTTTTGCACACTTCCAGAAAGTTTCCATATTTCTTTTCTTTTTTTTTTTAAAGATTTTATTTATTTATTTGAGACAGAGAGAATGAGAGAGAGAGAGCACATGAGAGGGGGGAGGGTCAGAGGGAGAAGCAAGCTCCTTGCTGAGCAGGGAGCCCGATGCGGGACTCGATCCAGGGACTCCAGGATCATGACCTGAGCCGAAGGCAGTCGCTTAACCAACTGAGCCACCCAGGCGCCCTCCATATTTCTTTTTAACATTTAATAAGTTGGGGACATCTTTCCAACTCAATACATGTAGCTCTCATTCATCGTCATAGTTACATAATATTTCATTATTTTAATTCATCCATTCATTTAGCAAATATTTACTCAGCCCCTGCTCTGTCCAGGACTCAATGTAAGCACCAAGGGTATAGCCATGAATAGACATAGTGGTCTCTACCAGTCAGGGAGCTCACATTTTCTATTTAGCAGCCCCTACTCATGAATAGTCAAGCTGTTCCTAGCCTGTTTGCTCCAAAGACAATGGTGCTATGACCCCTCCATGAACCTGTGAGCATTTATCTGAAGCATGGTTCCTGGAAGGGGTATGTTAAGTCAAAGGGTTCATGTGCCTTTAGGATCTTGATAGATGGTGCAGTCCCCCACCCTACCCCAATACTGCAGGAAACACCCTCAAAAATTTTATATGTATGTATGTAGGTAGATATGTATGTATGTATGTATTATGTATGTATTGTACATAAGTAGTTAAGTATTTGCTTGTACATGCTTGAAATATCTATGGAATGAGGAATTCACTGCATAAACAGTGAAAGAGAGGAGAAATGATTCTCTTACTGTGTAGAATGTGATAATGTGGAAGAAAGTATAAGGTACCATGGGCATCCAGAGACAAGAACGACTCTTTCTAGGAACTGGTAAAAGGAAGAGTAAATCTAGATCTATTGAAGGCGGTTCTCCAGAGAGTGAGGATGGAATAGGATACTCCAGGTAGAAAAAGTGTTCAAGGGCTCGAGAGAGAATGATGTGATATTTGATGCTCAGTAAGAAGTGCAATGTGGCCAGAGTTTCAGGTGAACTAAGGGAGTGTGTCAGGTAAGGCTGACTCTAAGTCAAGGGAGCAAGATGGGTGAAGTTGCTGGCGTCGGAAGGAGATTGGTGAATGACACCAGCCTCATTTTGGCAGAGCTGTAGCTTTGGGCCATCAGAAATACAACTAAAGATGCAAGAAAGAGCTCTGCACAAACTACTTAGCCTCATGACACTAATCCTTCCTAGAAAGCCTGGATGAAAATAAACCTGGTTCTTACTCCTGCCCTGCCCAGTACGCCCTCCATTGCGTTGACAGTGTGATTCCTGGTGCCCAGATCAAACTGTGCCCACCACTGGCTTGAAATGCTTTGAGCTGCTCCACGGCTCTCAGAATCAAGTCCAGATCGCTCAGTGCATCACATAGGCTCTGTGATGTGGTTCTGCCCTCATCTCTCCCAGCCCTATCTTCCCGAACATGATTCTCCAGCTATCCTGTACCACTTGAGTCTGGCTGACCAACCTAATGCTGTTCCATGCCTCTGAGCTTTTCTTCGGCTGTGGATGCCCCATCTCCCCTTCCTTCTCGCTCATGCCTGCTCAACATTTCAGGCATAGCTCCAATGTCCTCTCTTTTGGGCAGCCTTCCTCAAGGGCCCACTCTCCCCTATCCTATCCCAGGCTGATTTCAATGCCCTCCTCTATTCTCCTGAACTATACCATACATGTCTCTGGGAGAAGTGGGGGAAAAATTTAAGTTTGGTGCCAGAGAGAACTAGTTCTCTCTTATTCTATCTGCTACTCCAAATCTTGGTGACTTTCAGCCAGCTAGTGAACCTGGCTATACCTCTGTATTCTCTTCTATAAAATGAGGCTAATAATCTTATTTCACATGATTGCCGTGTGGCCCAAATGGGATTATGTATATAAAGCATGATTCACAATGTCTGACCCCAAATACCCGCTCAACCAGAGCATGTCTTGTTGTGGGTATTACTACAGGTGCTCTCCTTGCCGTTGCCACTGCTGGAGCATTCTTATTTCCCCTGCCAAAAGCATCTGTTTATGCACTTTGTTCCTTTGGTTTTCCCTTTGCCACAGAGGGACCATCATCGTCCAAGCATCTCCTGTGCTCAGTGCAGAGTGTACCTCCTATTAGGCACCCAGAAGATATTTATTGAAATCAACTAATTAACTATAAAACACATAAATATACAGTATATAATACCATACCCTAGTCATAATAATGGTGGTGACGGCAACGTGCATTTGCACAGCTTTGCGGCTTAACAAGGCACTTTGGCATGCTCTTATTAAGTTCTACTCCTTACTTCATTTCTTGTTACCAAAGAGCATCATTTTTTACCAACGCTCCCACTTAAACAAAGGATGTGTTACTTGCTGCATTAGTTTAAATGTTCCTAAGAAATGTACCTGTGTGCTATCTCTTTGATGAATTTGACCTATAATTTGATTATATAAGAAAACATCTCTGCAGGGGCTCCCTGAAGAAACAGGAAAGAACACAGGAGATGAGGAACAGCTGATGGTGAGGAACTCAGCTGGGTGCAGGGAGGAGGTGGTGTTGTTAATAAAAAAAAAAAAAGGAGGATTTTCATCTAAAATGAAAAAAGAAGAGAGAGAAAAGCAGCTGCATTTATACAAGATAGTACGATTTGCTTCCATTTATGGGCATAATGGGA
>NW_023270323.1:69082406-69217229 GCF_011800145.1 Mirounga leonina | reverse complement strand
ATGGGAAAAAATAACTTGAACATTGGGGTTAAAATTGGGTTGAATTGAAAAGAAATCCAGCAGAATAAAATGGCAGATCTGAACTGAAATGTAAGGTATCCTTGAAATGGCATTAGATATGTGAGGAAAATGGTTATACTTTAGGATGGGTGATTGCTCTGCAACCCAGAGGAGACTGGGCCATATGTTCATTTCAACTTCCTGGTTTCCAGCCTATCAGAACTCACAGAAACCTCAGGTTCACTAGTCTCACTCTGCGCCACTTAAGTGGGGGGCTCAACTGGACTTCTGGGGCAGTCTGTGGACGAGGATGTCGTGCTTCTGAACCAGTATTTTTCAATCCTGGCAAAATGCAGCAGATCAGTATAAATTGAAGCCCCATCTACTTCATTTCCATGCTGTCGCTCACCTTGTCATTACCTGTCACCCAACGGTACCACAATTCCCCATCTCCCCAAGACAGAAACCTTGGCGTCATCCTCTTCCCTCCTTTTCTCTCAACTTCCTTATCCAGTCCATCAGCAAGTGTGTCACTTTACCTCCTAAATAGGTCTCTGACCTGAACACTTCTCTCCTTCTCCACTCCCAGGCTGCTAGTCCAAACTTTCAACATCTTTTACATCTAACTGGTCTCTCTGCCTCCCCTCATGCCTTTTGCATACCCAGTTTCCTAACAGCAGCCCAAAGGAGCTCTTAAAACTGAAGTCAGACCTTCAGTGGTTTGAAAACCAAGCCTCCTTTGGCCTACCAACCCTGAATCACGTGACTTACATCTTCCACCCTCAACCCTGCTCCTACTGTTCTCCCTCACATCTAACACACTCTAGCCCCAGCCTTCACTCAGGGTTTTCATATGGCCATGCATGCTCCATTCATCAGTGGCTTCCAGGGCCCCCAAGATTTTCTCACCCAACCTCTCTCAAACCCTCAATCTTTAAGTTCCATGTGCATAATCCCAAGTTATCCCTCCTTGATCTCCAATGTTCTGACTCCCTCAAACACCCCAGAGATGTGGTTACCTCTGCCTGAAACACCTGTCCCTCCCCCTCCATGCCCTCTTTGCTAGAAGGGTGAAGAGAGACAAATCTAGACCATCTCAAGGTCCCATTTTCCCCCCATATAGAGACTTGCTAGCAGCTAGCATAGTAGGTCTGCCTTCCTTTCTCCTGGAACAGCTGCTGCTGTAGATCCAGTCCACCTTTGTATGTGGGATAATGAGTGCTGGGGAGATTGTGTGCCTTGTGCTACTTCTCCATTTCTTAGCTTCTCCCCAAGAAGTCCATTTCATGTATTTACAATGCATGGCCTTAGGATGTGTGCCTGATGACTGACTTCATCTCATTCCCATCTCTAGAATATACACACCATGGGGGACGGCACCCACCTGGCACATTTACCTCCATCTTCTCCCTTCCTCCTTGAGTAGTGCTCAAGAGTGCTGACTCTGGCAGCCAACAACCTGTGCAGAATCTTAGCCCCAAAACTTATTGGATGTATCAGTTTGAAAAAGTGATTTTAAATCTCTGTCTCCTTTTCATCCTTATAAAATGGGGAAACTAACAAAACCTATGTCATAGGTTCTGAGAATTAAACTAGTCAGCATTCATCAAACATGTAGGACAGTGCTAGGTATTTGGAAGGTCCCATGTCAGTTTGGATTACCCTTTTTATGGTAGATGCTCAATAAAGATAGGAAAGAATGAATGGAAGAACTATGTAAGTATCAGCTTAAACATCACCTCTTCCATGAAGCCATCCCTGAAATCCCAGCTAAAGCAGGTTCTTCTCCATCAAGGTACATTGTCACAGTTTGTCTTGTCCTCTGTTGTGTCTTAGTCTCAGGGGTTTTTCTCCCTGAGTAGGTGTGAGCACTCCAAAGACCAGCCCCTATTTGCTTCATTGGGTCATTTTCTCATATGCCCAGTACATGGTGTTGCCCAAGATTAAGTACTTAATGAAAGAATGGAACACAAAGATGGAAAACCTGTGGAGTGTGTCCAAGTGACTGTGTGTGTTCCAGAAATGCAGGACATTGGATGCCATGGTTGGATACCCTGGGATTGTATGCACATGGACCACATGGCTTTAGTGATCCAAGGAAAGCTGGTTAAGGGAGCTTTGTGAACCCTGATGCCAAAGATTAATGGAACTGATAAATTTGAATGTCCATGTGTCTACCTTTCAAATCAGAACAGAATCACATGTGGCTGAAGTCATGGTCTTTGGAGTCAGAACTGGTTGAGAATCTTGGTTCTGCCACCTGCTGGACAGGTGACTTAAGGCAAATGCTTCAGCATTTTTGGGCCTCAGTTTCTCTGTCTGTATAATGAGGATCATTACCATTCATCTCACAGTTGTGAGAACTAAATCAGAGAATGCATGTGATTTGCTTAGGATATATGACTACGGATCTTATGTGTACCTCAGCCTCTATCTGAGTCTCTGCTAAAAAGAAAGGAAAGGAATAAAAGAGAAAAGAGTGGTGCCTGGGTGGCTCAGCTGGATAAGTGTCTGACTTTTGATCTCAGCTAAGGTCTTGATCTCATGGTTGTGAGTTTAAGCGCCGTGTTGGGCTCCACAGTGTGGAGCCTACTTAAAATTAAATTAAATTAAAATAAATTAAATTACATTAACAGAAAAGAGAAACAAGAGAGGACAAAACAGTATATGAGGAATAGCCACAACTATTAGAGGTGCATGGAGGAGAGTTAAATGGCACAGCAGAATAGAGGAAGTAGAGTCTCAGTGCCTACAGGGAGGGATGAGGGCATGAAGAGAGCCTGTGTTTCCCCAATACAACCCAAGAAAATTTGAAGACTTGGAGAACAACATGAACTGCTAAAGTCTGACACAGAACAGTGAGACCACTTCTTGCTGGCAGGAGACAAGCCCCTCTTCCCTCCTCCATGGACTTGAGGTTTGGTCTCAAGCCTTGAGGACACTAGTCAGAGTGGAGTGGAAAAGAGATGCATCAGGTTGAAATAAGAGGCATCAAATGAAAGTCTGCAGACTGAATGATGAGACATAGCAACCTGCCTCTGGTTCCTGCTTCCTGATTCACTTCCAGAACATCAGCCTCCTATCACTGCCAACACACACAGAAGATCACAGATTCTTCTTTGGAGTTATGGAATTACTGAAGAGACACTGCCACAGATCTTGACATCCTGGCCAGGCAGAGGTGTCCCTGATGAAAAACCCAGTTTGCCTACAGTGCACCTCAGTGAGGCTTGCCAGCACAGAGCAGCCACTCATGTCTCAGTGGCTCATTCTTACATGTACAGCATCACTCAATACTTGAAAAATTCCAGAAAGATGCCAACATGAAAGACAGAGATAACAGAGAAAAAGAAACTCAGAAGGAATAAAGACAAAAAAGAGAGCAAAAGAACATTTAAAAATTGTATAATTAACATCTTTAAGGATAAAGGCAAGATAGTGAATCCATGAAAAAGACAGGATGACTTAAAGGACCAATGAGAAAAGAATAACTCTTCGATTTTAAAAATATGATAACTGAAATGAAAAATTAAATAGACTGGTAGAAATGTCAAGAAAGTCTTTCAAAAACTGGAGCTAAAATCAAAGAGGTGAACAATAGACTAGAAGAGATAGGAAAAATTAGAGAACCGATTTAGGGGATCTAATATCCAAATAATGGGAATCCTAGAAAGAGTAAAGAGAAGAAAAATTGGGAGGAAATTATCAGAGAAATAGTACAGAGAACTTTCTCAGAATAGAAAGACATTGCCTTTCAGATTGAGAACAACCCTCCTATCCCTATCACAGTGAATGAAAAGAGATCCACAGCAAGGCACAACATCAATAAATTTTAGACTACCAGTGAAAATGAGAAGAATTAAAGTTCTTAGATGAAAAATTGAGTCAATACAAAGAAATTAGATTCAGAATGGCATTAGAGAATACAATAATGACACAATATGCTGGAAGACAAAGAGCAATATCCTAAAAATGCTAAAGGACTTTTATTATTTTCAACAAATAATTCTCTATTAGTCACTTTTCAATCAAGCCTGAGTGTAAACTAAAGCCATTTTTAGACAGTAAAGGATTTAAAATTTTTATCTCCCATGCACCCATTTTTATGAAGCTATTGGAAGATACATTTCAGCAAAAAAAAAGGGAGTAAAGCAATAGGAAGACATAGGGAATCCAACAGAAAGGCATTGGAAGGGAGTTCCAGATCATAGCCATAGAGCAGTCCTGGGGATTCATGCAGTCTATGTTCAGATTTCCAGCCATAGCACAGGGAACGGGAGGCCAGGCAGAGCCCAGTATGCTCGAGGAGTTGAAGAGACAGACTTGGGAGTCCTGGGAAGATGAGGCAATTAAAGGTCACAGCGTATAATACCAATAAGGAGCATGCTGCCTAGAGAACTCTGGAGAGTTACAGAGGGTCTTCTCCCTCAAATATACAGTTGAGTAGCAACCAATACTAGTCTGTATGGAAGTCATTCAAAACCAAAGAAAGAGCCACCCAAAAGGATTAGAGGGAATAGTGTCCAGAGCTGATACAGGGATAGGAATGATGCCTTTTCCCAACAGCCACAGCAGAAAACTTCATAATTCTCAAGGTATTCATGAATAAGAGTTTTGCAAGAATATCTGTCACCCAGTTAAAAATTATCAGGTATGCAAAGAAATAAGAAAATGTGACCCATAATTAAGAGAAACATCATTCAATTAAAACTGATACAGAAATAACACAGATGAGGGCTCCCTGGGTGGCTTAGTTAAGCTTCTCACTCTTGATTTTGGCTCAGGTCATGATCTCAGGGTCTTGGGATCCAGCCCTGCACCAGGCTTCTCACTCAGTAGGGAGACTGCTTGAGTATTCTCTCTCCCTCTCCTTTTGCCCCTCCCCCAGTGCGTGCACACACACTCTCTCTCTAAATCCTTAAAAAAAAAAAAGAAATAACACAGATGATAGAATTGGTAGATAAGGCATTAAAAGTTGCTACATCTATATTTCATGTGTTTAAGAAGTCAGAGCAATGAGTGAACACATGACGTAGAGACATAGAGATTTTAAAAAGACCCAAATCAAAATTCTAGAGATGAAAATCATAATGTCTGAGATGAAAACCACACTGGATAGGATTAACAGCAGATTAGGCATTGTGCAAACTTACTCAAAGATGATCTTGATTATGTAATAGCTACAACAAATTTTTAAAATCCTGGAGGAAGCAGTTCCCTTACCTTAATTTTCATTTATAAACACCGGACTTTCCTATTGACAGTGCCTGTGAGTTAATTAAGAAATAATTTGGCATTGATGTTAAGAAACCTGGCACATCCTTCATCAAAATAGACTCTTCTCAGGCCATGGGGATAAATGCTGCCTGTTTAATGATACTAAGTGGTTGGCTGATTAGCTTGTCAGAAATAAATTCTTTTTTCCAAATACCTGCATGCCATGTTTTTAACCTTTTGTGCTACAGATAAGAGAGTCTAGTGGGAAAGGCTCAGGGTTTGAAGCCCAGTTTTCAGTAACATTCAGTAAATATGTATTGAATGTGTTCTGTATTCCAGGCATGGTGTGAGGTGCTGAGGATCCACTGATCAACAAGCCATAGCACGATGCTCAGAATCTAATGGCAGGAGACACACAGGAAACTTGCTGTTACGACAGCATGATAAGGCTAAGATGGGAGAGAAGAGCTGCTCATGGGAGCGTGTAGGGAGGCATCTTTTCAGATTTGGAAGCCAGAGAAGACTTGCTGGAGGAAATGAGGTCTCCTATGGGAGCAGAAAGATGAAGGGGGCTTCACACATTGAAGAGCTGGAGGAACATGGTTCTGGGAGAGGAACCAACCCCAGGCTCAGTCAAGAACAGGCAGGGCATCTTTGGGAAACACTCAGTGTGGTCAGAAGTTAGAGACGGGACTTGGTGAGAGCTAAGCCAGGGGAGGTTCAGTTGAGATATTGTCCTGAAGGAAAGAGAAAGAATTGAAGGTATTTAGAATGTGATAGTACTCACTTTTTAAAATGTTGACTCGGCATATAGTGTCAAAATGGAAGAGAAGGCCCTTGCCATAATCCACGTGAGATGGGGTGTCAAACCCAACTTGGGCAAAGGCTTCAAGCACAGGGAGAAATGAACATTTAAAAAAAATTATTTTAAGTAATCTCTACACTCAATGTGGGGCTCAAACTTAGAACCCTGAAATCAAGAGTTGCTGCTTCTCTGACTGAGCCAGCCAGGTGCCCCTGGAAATGGACACTTTCAAGTGAAATTCAGAAACTGAGTTCAACTGAATATGGTGATTATTTACTTATGGGAGGTGAAGAGACAGGGAGGAGTCATAGGCCCTTGTTGGCTAGAGCAACTGTAAGCCCGATCCCTGGGTCAGTCTACCTGGCCTTCTCCCCTGAGTGCCCACCTGGCTCCTGGTCACTACTGCCAGTGTGGACCAGTGTGTGTTAGGTTCCTGGTCTTTGAACTCACTTGGGTTTTCAATGTTTCTCGTAACACTTGTACATTTCTTGGGTCAGCTCTCTTTCCTGTTCTGTGTACTGCTTCACACCTCTCCACTCTTCTTAAAGCTCCCACCCTATCATCATCCCTTTTCAGTTCACAGACTCACCTCCTGTTTTCTAAAAACCATCAAGGCCAACCAAATTGATGTCCTTTATCTCCTCCCCCCTTTGTGCTCATCAATCCTTGCAGCCTTGCCTTCAAGGATTCCCATGCTCTGTTGCAAGGATAAGCCCCCCTGCCTGTGTACCAGATGGCCTCTCTTCCCATCTCTGTCACCTGCTTTATGGCTCCCTCAATTATCTACTCCCTCTTTAGATTCCCTTCTCTTCTGTCTCCTTCCCATCAGCACTGAAATATTCCCAAGCCTCTGCCATCTTGGAAGCCCCTCTACCCTCGCCTTGAGTCTTTCTGGTTTCCACAGCTCTCTCTTTCTATTATGGTTTCCTAAAGATCTGGCCACCCTCTCTCTCACCACTTCTGACATCCTATTGACTCCTCAGCCTTCTGAGGCCACCAGTGCCTTCCGTGGATTGGGCCCAATGGGTATTTTCTTAACCTTTATATTACTTTTCATACTGAAACTATTGGATAGTTTCCCCTTTGATGTCCCACAAGCCCTGGAACTCATGCTTTTTCCCACCTTTACGTCTTTGCACACTTTGCTATCTTGGTTTGAACACCCTTATCTCCTTTCATGAAGTAACACGAAGTAACATGATCTTCTTCAAGACTCAAGGCATGTGTACTCTTCTCTAGGAAGCTTTTCTCAGATGAGTTTTCATATATTCTAGAACTATGCCTATTTTAATTTTCATTCTGTACTATAAATGCCTGTGTTCATATGTCAACTTTCTGGGTTTAATTACTCCTTGTAACCCCAGTATTTGGACCAAGACTGGTACACAGTAGACAATAAATTTTTGTTGAATATATAAGGTCAGAAAGAATGGTCTTTACAGCCAGCATTTATTTTTGAATTTGCCTTTAAAAAGGTGCAGCTGCCTTTAGGTTTCCAATCCAGGAACTTCCAACATTTCCCCACTGATATAGTCGAGGAAGAGGGGATCACAAATTTGATTTCATGCCAGCTTTCGTGGGTTCTCCAAAGATTTCAGACCCTGTCAGATGCCTTTCTCCTTGCAGTTACTCACTCTAAGATCCTTGTAAGTTCACCTTCTCTTTTCCATTTCAGGATGAGAGGTGTACTGCTCCTGGTTGTCACTAGGTACAAGTACTGCACTATTCCTTGTTGGATAGTCTATCCTTGCCTACCTGTGCAAATACTCTATTATCCTCTCAGTCCTCAATATTTAGACGGTAACCCAGCACTCAGTTGATGTTTATGGAATGAGTATTGAATATTCTGTGATAAAATACTACAAAAGTTGTAGTGTCGTGGGGTAATCATGGAATATAATAACTGAGCTTGATCTTAGCTATTTCCCAGCTAAGACCCAACATTTTATCTAAGAAGACTTTCAGTGTGGGTTGTGGCAGCCCTGGAATGTGAAATAGCAGGCTGAGAAAAACTTTGGAATTGCATAGGCTTGGGTTTGTATCCTCAAGCCACCACTTAGTGGCTTCGGGACTTGGGCAGCCTCAGTTTTATCAGTTGCAAAATGAAGATGATATTATGTCACTGAGTTAGTTGTTTAAGAAGATTAGATGAGCTACTGCGTCTGAATTCCCAGGCACAGAATCGTAGCACTTGGCACTCACTGCCTGTTATTTTTAGCAGAACCTGGATTTCCAGTTCAAGGTATGAGTTCCACTCCACAATTTGGCCAATGAAACTGAAAAGAACATGAGGTAGTTCTGTAGATAGAAAGGGCTTGAGGTGGCCCAGCTTCTAGTGTGAACTTCCTAGCTGTTAGACTGGTGATAAGGTGAAGGAGGCTTGCAATTTGTTCTCAGCCTTTTCCTCCAGACCCTAATTTGATGTTTGTGGCTTCTCCTCTTTCCTCCTGCCTTTAGAGTTGTTTTTGTAACTCTAAAATTCTCATTTTCATAGAACACAGAAAAGGAGGGAAAAATGTGGTTCAAGAGAGCTTGATACTTCCTCTGAACGTTCTTTCCTTCCTAACACAGCTTTCTTCCTGGGAAGGTTCTTCCCAAGGTGGTGGGTGCTCGATGAAACAAATGCCCTATGTGAAGGCTCTAGGAAGCTCTTACTTTCAAGGATAGAGTTTGTGGGTCTGCAGTCCTAATCCAGCAAATCTTGTGACATAGCAAACATTTCCTGTATTCTTATTTCCTTCCCAAGTATTTTGGAGTTTGTGAGCTCAGATATAATGAATGGAGCCATCAGAGTGAACAATCACTCAACAGCATAAGTTACTTTAATGGGCCCTTCCCTTGAAACTAAACTTACACCATCTGTTCTACCCTTTAACTGCAAATGCAAAAAGAACACCATCCCCAGTGGCATCATAAAAAGTTAGATATGAGTGATTTAAATGCATGTTTTGGTTCCGTATTCAGTGCAATATAGATCTGAAAGAAGGCTCATATTGGATTTATTTTTTTATGACAAAATCAAAATTCAGAGTAGAAGAGTTTCTCTGTTCTCAAAAGAGTGGCTTTTTAGTTGGCATGGAATATATTCTACCATGCGATTCATTCATTCATTCATTCAGTCAGTCAGACTTTTTTCCCCACAAAGTATTTATGGAATGCCACCATGTGCCTAGCATTGTACTAGACACTGAGCATATAGAAGTTAACAGTGATAATTGGCAAGACCCCTGGCACTTCCAAAGGAAAATAAAACAGAGCATTTCTTATAAGTAAACATAAAAGTCATATAAAAACCCAAACATAAATTTTGTTTTCTGCTTCAGAATGCTGATGTATTAGAGTGGAAAGTTTGCAATTAGCCAGGTCTTGGTTTTAAGCTCCCAATTCCTACACAGTGGGACCTCTCTGAGTTTGTTTCCTTATCTGAGATTTATTTATATATCTGATTCTATTTCCTCATCTGGAAAATGGGAACAATAATATCTTCCTGATGGGTGTGCTGTGATTGAATGAGTTATATATGCAAAGCTGCCGGCTCATAGTTGGCACTCTATGTTGATTCTCTGTCTACTTTTTAACTTGCATTTTTAATAGATTTTGGGAAATTACTTTTCAGACATAAAATGATAGACTCATGGGAAACCAGACTAGGAGAGGGTCTAAGAAATATTCAGCTCTACATTCAATGTCCCTTATTTATAGACAATCAAATTTAATTTGCAGTGGTGTCTAAAACATTCTGTCTATAATGGTGTCTAAAACAATTCATATACATGAACCACTTTATTAACATATTGTGTATCTTATAAAAATATATGTATTAGAAATAAAGCATGAGGTGATGATGAATTGAATAATATTTGTTGTTTCACGAATATGATGGCTTCATACTATGCTTAAGGCATACATCCCAGTCTCTCAGGGAATATTACATACTTAGGTGAAGCCCATTATTAATGTGAATTTTTATTTCCACAGTGCAACACTTTAAAAAATATTTTTGAGGGATTTTTGCTGATTTAATTATTTCTGTCTTGTGATGGGGCTAAGACTTAGTATCAGGAGGAGAAAATTCAGACCTACGATTTTCTTATTTTTCTCTTGTACTTGTATAATGCTCAATCCAGTTTCTTTGCTGGGGTATTTGCAGTCCTTTCTCCATTTTGTGATTATTAGGTTGATTAAAACTGGACAATAAAATGCCTAAATTCACTTAGCCAGCTGCATGTTAATATGCTGACAGTGAATTGACATGTGAGAAAGCTGCTCTGTCTCATGCATCCTGGAACTTGCATCCTGGACCCTTGAGGGTCCCCTGTGGACATTGTGTAGCAGGCACGTGAACCCTCTAGCAGAAGAGCCAAAAGGGGGTGAGAGTGTCAGTCTGTACATGAAACACCAGTAAGGCTTTTCAGATTTTTTTAAAGGTAAATAAATAAATAATTGCCCTAGTATTTTCTTCTTATATCTGAAATGATGATCTTGCCCATTTCACTTTGAAGGCTATTGGATTCATGGAAGAGAAAAAACTAGAGTCTGAGCCTACTGATTTCCCAGTAAGGGTTTTTTCCTTAAAAAATATAAAGAAGCAGATAGCAAAATTTGTAATTTTAGTTAGTATAACACGTGTTCATGAAATTGTAATACTGTAAGTGTACACCTTTGTGCATTTTCCCCGAAGTGAACCCACAGGACTAATCATGAAGGTCAGGGATTAGACCTTGCCAGCACTCCAGTGTGCTCTTGTGCTTCCTCCTTCCCCCAGATAACACCTATCCTGATCTGGTTTTAAATTTCATATAGAGAGAATCATACAATATGAATTGTTTTGAGGCTGAATTTCTTGTATTTAACATTATCTTTGTGAAATTGATCTGTGCTGGTAATCGTGGCAGAAATGCCTTCATTTTCTTTGCTCTGTAGTCTTTCATTGAGTATACTACTATGTATTCATCCATTCTAAAGCTGATGAATATTCAAGCTGTTTCTAATGTTTCGGCTATTAGGAATAATCCTCCAATGAGCATTCTCATACATTTGGTATTTATATGCCTGCCTTTCTTTTGGATACATACTTAGGCGATACATGCACCAGTAACATTGCTACGCAGACATATGTTGAGCTCTAGTATTTAGAGCAAATATCAATCACCTATTATTTTAATAATGCTACATAATTAACCACACCAAAATGAGTTGCATTTAACAGTAAGCATTTAATACAAATCTGTGTGTCGGCTGGGGTGCTGATGAACTAAGCTGAACTCAGCTGGACTTAGATCGAAGCTGGACATTCGGTTCAGATCTGCTTCATATGTCTGTCATCCTTCTTGAACCAGTGGCTTGTCAAGGCACACTCTTCTTACGGCCAACCAAGCCTCTTCTCAAGGCTGGAAGTAAGATGGTATTAACTGCTAAAGCACATTTTGAGTCTCTGCTCACATTATGTCCACTAACATCCATTGTATAATACAAGTCACATGGCCAAACCAGGGGATGGGGGAAATTTGCTCCATCTACCATGAGGTAGTTGTTAGTGTGTGGATAAAGAATTAAATTCTATTGCACAGAAATGAAGAATTAGAACCCATAATTCAGTTGACCATCTAGTCTTTTAAAGTGTACCAACATACATCCCAGCAGTGGTTTCTGAAAGTTCTCATTATTCTGCATCCTCAATATTTGGTATTTTCAGTCTTTTTAAAGGTCGTCATTCAACGTCATGGCTTAATTTATATCTCCCTAATGATTAATGAGGTTGCATACCTTCTCATATGTTTATTGGCCTTTTCTGAACTGCTTGCTCAAGCCACTTACTTACCCAGTAAAAGATTAAGTTGCCAGTCTTGTTCTTACTGATTCATAAGATACATTTTGAAATGAAATCTTTGTTGGTTATCTTTTTCCACTCTGTGTCTTGTCTTTTTACTCTCTTGATTGTGTCTTTGCATGAACAAGCATTTTTAATTTCAATGTAGTCCAATTTATCAATCCTTCCCTTTATGATTAATGCCTTTTATGCCCAGTTTAAAAAATCTTTGCCAACTCTGAGGTCATGAAGATATTCCCCTATGTTTTCTTGTAAAAGCTTTATTGTTCTTTTCATATTTAGGTCTACAATCTGCACTAGACTTTAATGTATTTTATGAGGTAATAGTTCAGATTCACATGACTATGTAAGTGACACAATACCATTTATTGAAAAACCATCTTTTCTCCACTGCACTGCCTTGTCATTCTCATGTCAAATGTCCATTATATGTTGTTCATTCCAGGACTCTCCATCCCATTTCATTGGCCTATTTGTCTGTCTTTATGTCAATACTATGCTCTCTTAATTAATGTAGCTTCATATTACATCTTAATATCTGACACCATAAATCCTCTAGCTTTGTTCTTCTTTAAGATTGTCTTGACTTTTCTTGACCCTATGTTTCCATTAAAAATATTTAAACCAGCTTGTCAATTTTTATAGCAATCTTCCTGGGTATTGATTTAAATTACAATGATTAACTTGTAGAGAGTTAATCATTACAGAATTTTTTCAATCTATGAACATGATATATTTCTCTATTTTTTAGGTTTTTAAATTGCTTTTCTCAATAGATTTCTCTGTAGAGGTCTTGCATCTCTCTCTCACACAATCTTTGTCTCTTTTTTGCAATATTATTCCGAATTATTTGATATTTTTGATGCTAATGTAAAAAGTATCTTTTTAAATTTAATTTCTTAGTAGTTTGTTGTCAGTATATAGAAATAAAATTGAATTTTTATATTAAGCAATTATCCAGTAACCTTGCTAGGTTTACTTATAAATTCTAGTATCTGTATTATTTTATATTTTCTGTATACACAATACTGTTATCTGTGGATAATGACACTCTTGCTTCTTCTTTTCCCAACCCTATCTATTTTATTTCTTTATCTTGCATCATTACTTTGAATATCTTGCCTTTAAGTAAGATGTTTTCTGAAGTTTTTTTTGTAGGTACCCTTAATCAAGTGTAATACATTCCCTTTTAGTCCTAGTTTGCTGAGAATTTTTAGTGGTGAATTTTATCAAATTTTCACATTATTAACATGTTCATATAATTTTCTTATGTTATTCTATTAAATACAATAGATTATATTTATTGATGTTTGACTATTAAGTTGACCTTATGTCCCTGAAATAAACATGATGTGGTCATAATATATTATCCTTTTTATGTGTTGCTGGATTTATTGTGTTAATATTTTGTTTGCTATTTTAAAAAATTTTGTTTATGTTAGATATTGGTCTCTAATTTTTTTTCTTGCAATGTCTTTGTCAGGCTTTGGTATCAACGATGTATTGGCCTTATATAATGACTTGAAAAATGTACCTTCTTTGATATACCATCTTTGTCTATACCGTGGAAGAATTTGTATACTATTGATGTTATTTTTTTTCCTTAAGTGTTTGGAAGAACGCACCAGTGAAGTTATCTTGGTCTAGAATTTCTTTATGGAAATATTTACTTTAATATCTTTAGTATACACAGGGATATTTAGATTATTTCTTCTTGTGTCAGTTTTGATAAGGTGTTTTCTAATAAATCATTTGCTTAAGTTTTCACATTTATGGAAACAAATTGATCATATTTTAGTACCTTTAGTGTCTGTAAGATCATTTATGTTTTTCACTTATATTACTTTTTTGCAACTTAGCATTTTTTTCCTTGATTTGTTTTACGATGAATTTACCAGTTAAATGAAAATTTCAAACATCAATGTTTGGATTTATTGATTCTCTGTATTGAACATTTGTATTATATTGCATTAATTTAACATTTTGTTTTCATTTTTTTCCTTCTTGACGTGTCCTTCTTGCTGTCATCTTATATCACTTACCGCTAGCTATTCTTCTTACCTGATAGATTTAATTGAGGCTATACATTTTGCTATATGCATGGTTATAACCACATACCATAAGTTTTAATATCTTGCATTTTTATCATCATTTGGTTTAAATTATTTTTAATCTCCATTTTGATTTATTCTTTGACTCATGAGTTATTTGAGAGTGTAAGCTTAAATTCAAAATATTAGATTTTCCAGCTAGCTTTTGTTTCTCTGTTCTTGTTTAATTTCACTATAGTCAAAGAATATATTGTAGTTTAATCATTTTGAATTTGTTGAGATTTACTTTATAGTATCACATATGACAATTTTGGCAGATCTTGTATGGGAATCCAAAACAATATATTTTCTGCATTTGTTGGATGAATTATTTTATATAGGCCAATTAGGTTCACTATTCCATATATGTTCAAATCTTAAATTTCCTTAGGGATTTTTTTTTGATGGCATATTCCACCAATTACTGAGGGAAATATGTGAAAATCTCCCACTTGGATTGTAGTTTTACATATTTCTCCTTTGAAACTAGTCTTTTTTTTTCTTTATATATTGTGAAGATATGTTATTTTGTGCATACAAACTTAGATTAATTTTTGTTTTTCTGGTGGATTGACTCTTTTATCATTACTATATATCCTTTTCTGTACCTAGTAATATTCCATGCTTTACAGTCTGCTGTTTCCTATTGCATGATACACGTTTGATATTCTTTTACTTTTACCTTTTTGTATTCTAATATTTAATGAATAACACGAGAGTAGCATAGAGTTGTTTTTTTTCTTTTAATCCAATTTGACAATCTTTGTTTTTTCATTAGAGCACTTCACTTGTTGACATTTTATGTAATTACTGATATATTTGGATTTAAATCTACTATCTTACTACTTGTTTTTTATTTGTTCTACTTTGTTCATTTTCCCTCCTTTCCTGCCTTTCTTTTTTATTGCCTAATTTTTTTTATTATTCCACTTTCCTCTATTTGCTTATAAGTTTTACTTCTTTTTTAAGGATGGGCTCCCTAGAAATACAACGTAAGATGTGGATCCTTTTTCAAGTAAAATTTACATAAATTTTATATCTTGAGTCCCCTTTCCTCTGGCTTCCAGTAATCAATTCCTCATTTCCATCTGTCTCTCACTAGAAGTACCTTTAACATCATGTTTCTAACAAACAGCCTGTTCATGATGGTGTAGGTGTTCTCTAATATAGGTTTTCTCTCTCATGATTCTTACTTCCTTCAGGTCCTCACTAACAGAGTAATTAACATCAGTATTTCTACTACCTCTTTTCAAAGCAATCCAGGCTTTTTCTTATCATGCTCCTCAAAATTTTTCTAGCCCTTGCCCATTGCACAATTCTAAAGCCACACATATTTTTAGGTATTTGTTTTAGCAGCACCCCATTTCCAGGTACAAAATTGTTGCTGTAACAAATTATAATAAATTTGGTGATTTAAAACAACGTAAATTTATTATCTTATCATTATGGAGGTTAGAAGTCTAAAATGGGTCTCACTGGGCCACAAGCAAGGCACTGACAGGGCTAAATTCTTTGTGGATACTCTAAGGGAGAATCTATTTTATTATTTTTTCCAGCTTCTAGTAGTGGCTCACACTCCTTGCCTTTTGGTCCCCTTACTCCATCTTCAAAGACAGCAGTGACCACTCAAGTCTTTCTCATATTGTATCACTCTGACTCTTTTGCCTCCCTCTTCCACATTTACAGACCTCTGTGGATACACTGGATCTAAATAGTCCAGGATAATCTTTTTATCTTAGGGTCAACAGATTAACAATCTTAATTCCCTCTTGCTAGGTACTGTACTATAACATTCTGGGGGTTAAGATTTTTGGGATTAAGATGTGTACAACTTTGTGGGGCCATTATTATACCTACCTTATTTTTGCTACAGGTTTGTGTATCTCTTAACAAGTAGCTTTTTATTAATATTTCCTTAATAAATTAAGGAAGTGTCTTTGAAATTTCAGGAGACACAGTTGTATACTCATTCACTCATTTATTCATTCATTGTGAACATGTTTTTGAATGTCAATCTTGGTTTTGAGCACTCTGGGAGGAGGTTTCAAGATGGAAATTGTCTCTGAGAGGCAGCAGTGCATTGTGGGTAAGCCCACAGATTCTAGAACTTAACTGCCTGAGCTTGAATCTAGAACCTCAGAAGAAATACTATTGAGCTCTCTGATTCTGGGACAGTTTTCTCCCTGCATGTCTTAGCTTCCTTATGTTAACAAAGAGCTTGAAATCGTGCCTGGCATATATAAACAATAGATAAATGCTTGCTTTTTATTTGTGTATTTATTTATTATTATTTTTTTAAATTTTTTTTATTAACATGTAATGTATTATTTGTTTCAGGGGTACAGGCCTGTGATTCATCAGTCTTACACAATTCACAGCACTCACCACAGCACATACCCTCCCCAGTGTCCATGATCCAGTCACCCCATCCCTCCCACCGCCCTCCACTCCAGCAACCCTCAGTTTGTTTCCTGAGATTAAGAGTCTCTTATGGTTTGTCTCCCTCTCTGGTTTCATCTTGTTTCATTTTTCCCTCCCTTCCCCTATGATCCTCTGTCTTGTTTCTCAAATTCCTCATATCAGTGAGATCATACGATACTTGCCTTTCTCTCATTGACTTATTTCACTTAGCATAATACCCTCTAGTTCCGTCCACATTGTCGCAAATGGCAAGATTTCATTTTTTGATGGCTGCATAATATTCCATTGTGTATATGTGTGTGTGTGTGTGTGTGTGTATATATATATATATATATATATATATATATATACTCATCTTTATCCATTCATCTGTTGATGGACATCTTGGCTCTTTCCATAGTTTGGCTATTGTGGACATTGCTGCTATAAACATTGGGGGGCATGTACCCCTTTCTTGATTGGATTATTTGTTCTTTGGGTGTTGAGTTTGATAAGTTCTTTATAGATTTTGGATACTAACCCTTTATCTGATATGTCATTTGCAAATATCTTCTCCTATTCTGTCAGTTGTCTTTTGGTTTTGTTGACTGTTTCCTTTACTATGCAAAAGCTTTTTATCTTGATGAAGTCCCAATAGTTCATTTTTGCCCTTGCTTCCTTTGCCTTTGGCAATGTGTCTAGGAAGAAGTTGTTGTGGCTGAGGTCTAAGAGGTTGCTGCCTGTGTTTTCCTCAAGGATTTTGATGGATTCCTGTCTCACATTTAGTTCTTTCATCCATTTCGAGTCTATTTTTGTGTATGGTGTAAGGAAATGGTCCAGTTTTATTCTTCTGCATGTGGCTGTCCAATTTTCCCAACACCATTTGTTGAAGAGACTGTCTTTTTGCCATTGGACATTCTTTCCTGCTTTGTCGAAGATTCGTTTACCATAGAGTTGAAGGTCCATTTCTGGGCTCTCTATTCTATTCCATTGATCTATGTGTCTGTTTTTGTGCCAGTACCATACTGTCTTGATGATTACAGCTTTGTAACAGAGCTTGAAGTCCAGAATTGTGATGTTGTCAGCTTTGCTTTTCTTTTTCAACATTCCTCTGGCTATTCAGGGTCTTTTCTGGTTCCATACAAATTTTAGGATTGTTTGTTCCATTTCTTTGAATAAGTTGATGGTATTTTGATAGGGATTGCATTAAATGTGTAGATTGCTCTAGGTAGCATAGACATTTTCACAATATTTGTTCTCCAATCCATGAGCATAGAATGTTTTTCCATTTCTTTGTGTCTTCCTCAGTTTCTTTCATGAGTATTCTATAGTTTTCTGAGTACAGATCCTTTGCCTCTTTGGTTAGATTTATTCCTAGTTATCTTATGGTTTTGGGTGCAATTGTAAATGGCATTGACTCCTTAATTTCTTTCTTCTGTCTTGTTGTTGATGTATAGAAATGCCACTGATTTCTGTGGATTGACTTTATATCCTGTCACTTTACTGAATTCCTGTATGAGTTCTAGCAGTTTTGGGGTTGGAGTCTTTTGGATTTTTCACATAAAGTACCATATCGTTTGCAAAGAGTGAGAGTTTGACTTCTTCTTTGCCGATTTGGATGCTTTTATTTCTGTTTGTTGTCTGATTGCTGAGGCTAGGACTTCTAGTACTATGTTGAATAGCAGTGGTGATAGTGGACATCCCTGCCATGTTCCTGACCTTAGGGGAAAAGCTCTCAATTTTTCCCCATTGAGAATGATATTCGCTGTGGGTTTTTCATAGATGGCTTTTATGATATTGAGGTACGTACCCTCTATCCCTACACTCTGAAGAGTTTTAATCAAGAAAGGATGCTGTACTTTGTCAAATGCTTTTTCTGCATCTATTGAGAGTTCATGTGGTTTTCGTTCTTTCTTTTAATAATGTATTGTTTCACATTGATTGATTTGCAGATGTTGAAACAACCTTGCAGCCCAGGAATAAATCCCACTTGGTCATGGTGAATAATCCTTTTAATGTACTGTTGGATCCTATTGGCTAGTATTTTGGTGAGAATTTTTGCATCCATGTTCATCAGGGATATTGCTCTGTAATTCTTTTTGATGGGGTCTTTGTCTGGTTTTGGGATCAAGGTAATGGTGGCCTTATAAAATGAATTTGGAAGTTTTCCTTCTATTTCTATTTTTTGGAACAGTTTCAGAATAGGTATTAATTCTTCCTAGTTTTGTTGATGTGTTCTACTGTTCTTTTGGTTTCTAGTTCATTGATTTCTGCTCTGATCTTTATTATTTCTCTTCTCCTGCTGGGTTTAGACTTTATTTGCTGTTCTTTCTCCAGCTCCTTTATGTGTAGGGTTAGGTTGTGTATTTGAGACCTTTCTTGTTTCTTGAGGAAGGCTTGTATTGCTATATACTTTCCCCTTAGGACCACCTTTGCTGCATCCCAAAGATTTTGAACAGTTGTGTTTTTTCATTTGTTGCCATAAATTTTTTTAAAAAGATTTTATTTATTTATTTGACAGAGAGAAAGATAGTGAGAGCAGGAACACAAGCAGGGGGAGTGGGAGAGGGAGAAGCAAGCTTCCTGCTGAGCAGGGAGCCCGATGTGGGACTTGATCCCAGGACCCTGGGATCATGACCTGAGCCGAAGGCAGACGCTTAACGACTGAGCCACCCAGGCGCCCGCCATAAATTTTTTAAATTCTTCTTTAATTTCCTGGTTGACCCATTCATTCTTTAGTAGGATGCTCTTTAGCCTCCATGTATTTGAGTTCTTTCTGACTTTCCTCTTGTGATTGAGTTTTAGTTTCAAAGCGTTGTGGTCCAAAAATATGTAGGTAATGATCCCAATCTTTTGGTACCAGTTGAGACCTGATTTGTGACCCAGGATGTGATCTATTCTGGAGAATGTCCCATGCGCACTAGAGAAGAATGTGTATTCTGTTGCTTTGTTCTGAATATATCTGTGAAGTCCATCTGGTCCACTGTATCATTTAAAGCCTTTACTTCCCTGTTGATCTTTTGCTTAGATGACCTGTCCATTGCAGTTAGGGGGGTGTTAAAATCCCCTACTATTATTGTATTATTGTCAATGTGTTTCTTTGATTTTGTTATTAATTGGCTTGTATAATTGGCTGCTCCCATGTTAAGGGTATAAACATTTAAAATTGGTACATCTTGTTGGATAGACCCTTTAAGTATGATATAGTGTCCTTCCTCATCTCTTATTATAGTCTTTGGTTTAAAATCTAATTTGTCTGATATAAGGATTGCCACCCCAGCTTTCTTTTGGTGTCTATTAGCATGGTAAATGGTTTTCCACCCCCTCACTTTAAATCTGGAGGTGACTTTGGGTCTAAAATGAGTCTCTTGCAGACAGCATATTGATGGGTCTTGTCTTTTGATTGGGGCATTTAGCCCATTTACATTCAGGGTAACTATTGAAAGATATGAATTTAGTGCTATTGTATTGCCTGTAAGGTGACTGTTACTGTATATTGTCTCTGTCCCTTTCTGGTCTATGTTACTTTTAGGCACTCTCTTTGCTTAGAGGACCCCTTTCAATATTTCTTGTAGGGCTAGTTTGGTGTTTGCAAATTCTTTTAGTTTTTGTTTGTCCTGGAAGCTTTTTATCCCTCCTATTTTCAATGACAGCCTAGCCTTGCCGGCGGCCAGGCTAAGTAATCCACTCAGGTTTGCTCTCAGGTAGCTTTTGTTCCCTGCAAGCTTTCCGTGCAGCTTTGGAGGATGAGAGTGAAAATGGCAGTGTCCCAATCTCCACCCTGAAGTAGCTGAGAGCTTGGGGCCCCACTCTTCAGTGAGCCCCCAGAGAAAAGCAGTCAATCACTCTTTTCTCCCTGGTTGCCACCCGCATTCCGTGCTCCCCCGGCCTGTGACCGAGCATTTCTATCTCTGGTATACAACCCCGTTTGGAGTCTCCAAACCCCGAAGATTCCTGCGGTGTGCTCCTGTGCCACTCCTCCTGGGGGAGGAAGGGGAGTCTTCCCTGATCTGCTGCTTGTTGGGTCCCTGCTGGAGGAGCAGTGGACCGACTGTGCCGCGGATCTCGGTGTATGGCAACGCCAAGCTGAGAGCCCGCGCCTGGGCTCCGTCTCTGCAGCGGGCTTCCCAGCTCCGATACCTGGGAGCTCTGCCGCACTTAGGAACCCCTGGTCTTTCTGTGACCCTGAGGGTCCTGAGACCACACTGTCCCAGGGAGGGTTCCACCCCCCGCTTAGCCACTGGAGCGACGTCCCTCAGCAGAGCAGACTTCTAAAAGTTCCGGTTTTGTGCTCCGCTGCTCTATCACTTGCTGGTAGCTGGCTCCCTTCCCCCGCAGTCTATCCTCTCAAATATCACCCCAGATTCACTTCTCCGCACATCCTACCTTCCAGAAAGTGGTCGCTTTTCTTTTCATAGAGTTGCTGCTATTCTTTTCTTCGATCTTCAGTTTGTAGGTGTTCAGAATGGTTTGATACCTATCTAGCTGAATTCCTGGGACCAGACGAAATTTAGGTCTCCTAGTCTCCCACCATCTTGCTGATAAATGTTTTCTCTTAGTATCATTTTTATTTTCTCCCCTCAAGGAGCTCAAGGTTTGTCTGTGGATTCAGACAAATAAACAAAATGTTATTATTTCCATGATTGAGGCAAATTTTGGATATGAGGCCTAATTAATTCTGGTCACACTATAAAGTCAATTTTTCTGAATATAAGCAATGTAAGGAGAAAATAATTTCTCCTCCTCCACTCTAATCTGCCCTTTCTCCTGTGTTGCCTCAGGAACTACCACAGTTCTCCATTCATCCATATTAGAAATCTAAGTGCTATCCTCTCTTCCCTGGCCCCCATCCCTCACATCTCATTGGTGGTCCAGTCCTGTCTATTCTCTCTCTTTAACATCTAACCTGCCTCTTCCTTCTTGCCATTCCTCTTGCTATCTCCTCTTTCAGGCTTTCATCACCATTGACCTTGATGATTTTAACATTAGCCTTGATGCCCGCTGCAGCTCCAGACATCACATCCATGTTCAAGTCAGGAAAAAAAAGGGAAGGCAAAAGACTTCTCTGTATATCGTATTGGCCAGAACTGAATTCCATGTCTACTCCTTGACCAATCACTGGAGAAGGGAATGATTAGTTCAGGCCAGTCGTGATTTATTCCCTAGGCTGGAGAGGGGATTGACTTCTAGGAGATCAAAAGACCCCTGTGTGTTACTTGAATCAAAGTTCTGTTAGCAGAGAACTACCAAATGATGCTGGTGCTATAGATGAACTATCATGCCCCCTCAAAATTCGTATGTTGAAACCTTACCCTAAATGTGATGGTATTTGGAGGTGGGACCTTTGAGAAGTGATTAGGTGATTAGGGCAGAACCCTCATGAATGGGATTCATGCCCTCATAAAAAAGGCCCCAGAGAGCTTTCTTGACCATTTCACAATTCTGTATATGAGGACACGGCAGGAAGTTGGCAGTCTGTGACCCAGAAGAGGAGTCTCAGCAGAACTCGACCATGATCTTGAACTTCCAGCCCACAACTGTGAGAAATAAATTCTGTTATTTATAAGCCTCCCAGTCTATGGCACTTTTCTATAGCAGCCTGAACTGACTAAGACAGTTGAATAAGCCACAGGCAGCGTCTGCCAAAGCATACATTCTTGATCTTTCCCCAGGGATACCTCTCCAAGCTAATATCTCATCAGTCATCGCTGCACTTCCAGGCCTCTTCCCCTTCCTCACCCAATCTGAGCCTCAGGTATACATAATTTTCCAAGGTACCATTGGTGAATGTTGCTTCTGTGCCTTTTCTGTCTGTCCTCTCCATCTTGTCACCCTGGCAAACATGTTCTCATCTTCCTGGAAGACATGTTCTTATCTTATGAGAAAACTGTAGCATCAATCCCTTTTGTAGATTCTCTTAGACCTGTCTATACTTTCACTGTGCCAGGGACTGAACCATGTCTCCCCAAAATTTATATGTTGAAACCTTAACTACCAATGCAATTTGGAAATGGGGCCTTTGGGAGGTAATTAGATTTGGATAAGGTCCTGAGGGTGAGACCCTCATGTTGAGATTAGTGTCTTTTCTAAGAAGAGTCACCAGAAAGCTTGCTTTTTTTCTTTCTCTCTGCCCACAAGCACCAAGGAAAGGACGTGTAAGGACACAGTGGAAAGGAGATTGTCTGCCAGCCAGGGAGAGTGCAGTCACTGGACACACACCCAGCCAAGACTCTGATTTTGGACTTCCAGATTCCAGAACTGTGAGAAATAAATTCCTGTTGTTTAAACCACTCAGTCCTTGGTATTTTGTTACAGCAGTCCTAGGAGACTAACACACTCTGTAACTTGTGCACACTTCTATCCCAGGAGGTGTTGTATTCATTACACGTCTGGTTTCCCTCCCTAGACAGTAACCATCTTGAAGGTAGACTAATGTCCTATTGCCTTTGTACCCTCAGCATAACACCTGCTACAAAGTCACTCTTTGACCATATTTTGCTGTCAGGAAGGAAGTTTCATAGTGGAAGGGGTGACTGAACTGGGTCCTGAAGGATGAGTAGGTTTGGCTGCAGATGCCATGGAAGAGGCATTCAAGCAAGAAGGAATAATCTACTTTTCCTAAATGATTTGTAGATTCTTCCTGAAGTCTTTCCTTATCATGACATTTATCCCCCTTCTCCTCCCATCACCTTCCCTACCTACCCAGTCTCAGCAAAGGGAACCACCATTCATTTACTTAGTTATCCATGCTAAAAACATAGTACTCATTCTTATTTGTTTTCTTTCCAAAGTTCCCTACTTTCATGCCATCAGCATACCTTGTCAACTCTACCTCCAAGTTATAGCCTCCTTACCTCTTTTTATATCAGTTATGGTCATGCTAGTCCAAGCCAGCAGGGTTCTCACTAGCACTTCTGCCAACACCTTCCAACTGTCTCTGCTGACACTCCCCCCACCCCCTCTCTGAGTCTATGCAAACTGCTATGACAACAATACCATAGACTAGTGGTTTATATTTTCACAGTTCTGGAGGCTGGAAAGTCTCAGATCCGGGTGCTGGCAGATTTGGTTTCTGGTGAGATCTCACTTCCTGGTTATAGATGACCCTCTCTTCTCTGTGTTCTCACAGGGTAGAGGAAGCAGGGAGCTCTCTGAGGTCTCTTGTAAGAGTGCAAATCCCATTCATGAGGCTCCATCCTTATGACTTAATCACCTCCCAGAGGCCCCACCTCCTAATATATTACACTGGGGGCTAGGGGTTTGACATATGTATTTTGAGGGGACACAAACATTCAATCTATAGCACTCCCCATTCCATTCTTCATCCAGCTGCCAAAATCATGCCCTTCCTTTATTTAACATTTCTCATCACATTTAGAACAAAACCCTCATCCTGGTTTCCAAAGCCCTGTGTATTCTGGCCTCTGCTCACCTCTTTGGCCTTTCTCCTGTCCCTTCCTCCCTTGCTTGCAATACTCCAGGTCTCTTTTCCTTCTTGCTGTTCCTGGCTCTTCCCTTTACCTGGAAAGCTCTTCCTATAGTGTCTCACAGGACAGGCTCCTTCTCAAAATTCACATCTCTTCTCATTCAGATAGTGTCACGGAGAGAGTAAATTGGTAAACAATGAGGGTTTTGCAGTGAGACTTCCTGGCTAAAATTTGTCACTTATTAGCAGAGGCACACTCGGGAAGTTACTGAAAGGGTTTTTGTGCCAGGAGGGATGCGATAACAATAGAGTCTATCTTAACAACTTTAAAATGTGTTAAGGACTTAGTAGAGACTTGCCTATTTAAACAATATGCAAATGTTAGTTTTTACTATTCTTTTAGCTGAACATCACTGTTTCAGAGAAACTTCTCTTGACTACTCAGTCAAAAAAGTAGCCCCAAGTCACTGTCTATCATATTTGTCTGTTTTAATTCTGCATAAGACCCTTGGTATCATCTTGTTTATTTCTGCATTGTTTCCTCCTCTGAGAATATGAGCTTCAAGAGTGCAGAGGCCATGTTCTAGCTCTGTGTGCAGCATCTGGAACAGAGTCCAGCACGTGGGAGATTTCAATAAATAAATGCCGAATTATAATCTCACACACACACAAACACACATATGCACAAGCAGGCACTCTAACGCCGTTAGAATAAGATCCAGACTCCTTGCTTCATCCTACAAGGTAGATGTGACCTCATTCCTGTCCCTCTAACCCCATTGCTATCCTCTCTCCTTTTGCCTCATGGGGCTCTTTCCTGTAATATTGTGATTTATAACTATATATATAACTATAACTATAACTATATATATTTAGTCTTTGTCCAAGTTTCTGGTCCGCAGCTTCTAAAACCCTTGGTGATGAAAGCTACAAAAACATCTTTTGTTATGTTAACAGAGTGACTTCTGAAAAGCACCTAAGGATTTGGGGCTGGTTGTCAGTGGAACCAACCTCATTGATTAGAGAGTTGAAACTTTCAACCTTCCCGCCCCTGACTTCCAGAGAGGGTAGAGGAGCTGGTGAGTTCAATCACCAATGGCCAATGATTTAATCAATCATGTCTGAGTAATGAAGCCTCTATAAAAACCTGAAAGTAAGGAGTGGGAGTTTCTGGGCTGGGGAACAAAAACACTTCCCTGAGCCACCATGCCAGACCACAAACTCCAAGAGGACAGAAGCTCCTTTGTATGGGATCTTGCCCTATGTTTTTCTTTATTTGCCTATTGATTCATATCCTTTAGCATCCTTTCAATAAGCTGGTAATCTAGTGAGTAAATGGGTTTCCTAAGTTCTTTGAGCTGCTCTAGCAAATTAATCAAACCCAAGGAAGGGTCATGGGGACCTCTGATTTATAGCTGAAGCATGGGTGACAACCTGGACTTGTGACTGGCATCTGAAATAGGGACAGTCTTGTGGGACTGAGCCCTTACCCTGTGGAATCTGACGCTATTTCCTGGTAGGTTGGGTCAGAACTGAGTTAGATTGTAGGACACCCGCTGGGATCTGAGAATTGGTGGTGTGGGAGAAACACCCACTACACATTGTGATTGGTGTCAGAGTATTACTTGCTTAGTGTGAGTTTTTCCTACAGGTCTCCTTGGATCACGCTGCAAAGAAGCTGCCTGGATTTTCCCACCCATCCTAATACGTCTCAGGTTGCAGCCAGCACACAGCTTAGGTCTTTCTGTAGGGACCCCGCTCTAGTGTGTCATGACTTCCACCCTGAGTCTATTTCTATACTTTTAATCAGTTCATGTGTCACGCAATTCCTGTCTCCTGCCCACCCCTCCCTTCTAGAATCTTCAAAAGAGTTCAGTGCCATGCTGTTTGGTTACAAATTGAATTCTAGGGACACTGTAAATAATATTAACATACCTTCTGGCATTCTTTTCTTTATCTTTTATACACTGATTATAGCCAACAACTCACCATGGGTTCTTTAAAATTATAATTATTATTCTATTTCTGGGTGAGACCACCAACCTGGGAGGTAAACAACTAAATCACTGATTTTACATGCCTACAGAGAGATAAAATGATATTAACATGAAAATTACTCAAAAGCTACTATGTTGGTTAATTACAATTTTAAAACGATTTATTGTGTGAGAGGGAAATAATAAATAGGTGGGAATGTAGGGAAATTATGAGACCCTACATAAATATATCTCTGAAGACACTCATGTGTAAATACAGTCTTTTTAAAAATAGAGTTCTGATTTTGAACTCATATTTTGAATATGCTTGGAATTCCATGCCTGGTCCCAGATTAATCATGATGCAGGATATTTAACATATCACTGTGACACAGAGATTTCTTATAAGTTGGGAAAGTGTAGGGCCAAACCAGAATAGTGAACGGATTAACCCAGTTCTTCAAGAAGAAGAAAAAAAAAAAAAAACTGGAATAAAATAATTAAGTACCCTTTGCCTTCTAATGAACCACATGCAACTGTATCCAATTTCCCCTCTGCTTTCCCTTTGATCTCCTTAAGCTTTCCCTTGGTCAAACCTCTTCTGTTTGAATTGCACTAATTTGTAACTCCATGTCTTCCATCTGGGGATACAGATTTGTGCAGGCCCTGTTCCACGCTGGGCTAAATTTGCCCAGCACCTGGCTGAACATATTGGTTTCGGCATATTTACCCAAATTGTTAGTAAAACATCGGAAACAGTTGGCTCTGGTGAATCAAATCGTGAGCAGAGTCCCTGTCACTTACACTAATACAATTTAGACTAGAAATTCACAAACAGAGGCTCTGCATTCCATTCGCATCAACTCCAGCCCCTGGAACCCTGGATTTAGCACTTAAAGCATCCACAGAGAGGTAGAGAAATTAGGGAAGCAGTTCAGCTGGTTCCAGCCTCGTGTTTTATGCATATGCTGCAGAAAATTTTTCGACTCTTCCTTTTCATCTTGTTTTAACTTCCCCAAGCCGTGTGACTAGCGCTGTGTCGAGAGCTATTGCCAATCTCATTTCCTGTGGCCTTTTCAAATCCAATCTTTTTAGCTCCCTCTGTTTGGTTGAGGGATTAGAGCTTCTTAGCCTTAAAGCCAGTTTTGGAATGCAGGTTGAGGGGCAGTGGTGAAGAAACGGTTTCTCCGTTCCATTTCTGTCTTGAAGTATCCTTTTTGATTTACATGTCTGGAAATCGACAAAAGCCTTTTACCTTGTTGTAGCAGGAAAATGGCTCAGTTTCAGCCCAGTCTTTTGCAGGAAAGATTCCTTCCCTCTGTTCCTGCCTTTTGCTGTAGAATTCATTATTGTAATGCCTTATATACTTACATTTCTGTCGGGTGATAATGAGATTTTCAGCATTTATGTTTTAAGGTCCCTGGCCATAGAGGGAAGGCCAAAAAAAAAAAAAAGAGAGAGAAGGTAGAAGAAGAGAGGTAGACGGTCTTGCCCTGGGACTAGCTTCTTTGTGCTGATTCTGAACACTAATTAACCCCTTGGGTCCTCCCCATCTCTCTTAAAGAAATCTGGATGGGAATGAACCTCAATGTCTGGCTAGTATGTCCAAACTAAGGGTAAGTTTAGTCACTTTTTGGCTAAAGTGGTGGTAGTCACGGGATGGAAAGAAGTTATTAAGTGCTCCTGTAAGAAGAAGATCTTTGGATGGACCTGCCACCTGCTACAGCAGAGAGGAGACCCTTGCCCTCCCCTCCCCACACAACCAGAAACAAGGAGGTCCTGCATTCCATTCACATCAACTCCAGCCCCTGGAACCCTGGATTTAACACTTAAAGCATCCACAGAGAGGTAGAGAAATTAGGGAAGCACACTCTCACTCTCTGTGGACCCAGCAGCCTTAGGAAATCAAATCTCATATTTGAATGCAATTTTCCAAGGAATCTGTGTGTTCTATATGTCATCGCTATCTGGAGAGGTAATTTTTCCTGGTACCCATCAGTTTATTCATCCACTTGTACTTTACTCATTTCTTCATGTGTTCACTTAGCGATCCTTATTCCCAAGTGCCTGCTGTCTTCCAGGCCTTGGCCTAGGTCTGACAATAAACCATCACAAAATGGTGATTGGGAAGATCAATACAAAAGGAGACTGTCCCATTGGAATTCACAACCAGGAGGCATTAGTCACCACCCTAATTGGGGTGGTAAAAGGGGAGGGGGGTGTGGAGGGTCACAGAATTCCATAAAGTAATTAGGCCACAAAATATTTAGTTGTAAGAAGTAAGAATGAGGTAGGGAGCCTTCGGTCTACTCAAATCATTGATGAGTTGAAAGAGTAGTTATCTTAAAAAAGGGGTTTGCAAAGGTAGATCCCCGCCAGAAGACGTGGCCTTGGAGACCCTTTGATAGGGGAGGCAGAATCTAAAAGGGTTGCACTGCGTGCCATGGACCAGGGTTCTTTTCTTTTTCTCACCCCATCATAAGAACCTGCTTCCTCTGATGCAGGAAGCCTATCACTAGGATATTTGATGGTAGCAGGCACAGCCCATCTGCTGTTACAAGAGCTGGAGGTCAGATTGCGACTTTTCCTAGATTCCCTTGCAGCTAGTGTGTTGGCTTGTCTTAGACTCAGCTAATCAAATGCAAGTGCGTTAGGCTTTGAATGACGAGTGGTTGATGTAAAGAACAGAGAGAGTGGATAATTTGTTCTAGGGGCCAGTGGAACAGCTATGACAGGAGCATCTAGCTTCTGGAGGACCAGTGGCCACTCTGCCAGTGGCATCATAAGGGTCCAGTGCCTGCAGCGCTGTGGAACGATGGAGGCAACGTTGTCAACCTTGAAAGGAAATATAATTTTAGGGATTCTTCTGGAAGCACGGCTTCAGAAACTAATTTTATAGCCTTTCTTCAGCTCCCAAAGAATCCAGTATCCTTTCAGTAGATCAGTTTTTTTTGTTTGTTTAAATTTCCCAGGGGTTTTCTGTTGTATTGATAATCTATTGCTAAAGTTTTATTTTTTTCAAAGATACATACAAGTTCATATGAACTCACTGCAAATCTTATTTTTAATCTTTTTATTTAATTTTTAATTACCCTTTTTGTTTTGTAAGAACTACAAAAAGTTGCAATATTGCACTCAACCTACTCTTGACATCAAATTTACTCATTGTTGACATTTTTTTGCCTCAGTTTTGCTTTCTTTCTCTCTACACAAACATGCACGTGTTCTTCTTTCCATTATTCTATTATTATTATTAATTTGCTGAACCAGTTCTAGAGCTCTGACACTTCACCCCCAAATAATTCAACATGATTCTTCTAAAAATAATCGCATTCTCTAATATAATCATAGTATGATTAACAAACTCAGGAAATTTTGTTTTTTAAGATTTATTTACTTATTTTAGAGAGAGACAGAGAAAGAGAGTGGGGAGGGGAAGGGCAGAGAGAGAAGGAGAAGGACAAGCAGATTCCCCACTGAGCATGGAGCCAGACTGGGGGCTTGATCCCAGGACCCTGAGATCATGACCTGAGCCGAAATCAAGAGTCAGATGCTTAACCAACTGAGCCACCTAGGCGTCCCTCAAACTCAGGAAATTTAAATTTAATACAGACTACGACCCAATATATATAGTCCATGTTCCACTTTGGTAATTGTCCCAGTGATGCCATTTTCCTCCCTAATCCAGGATCATGCCTTATATTTAGTTGTCATGTCTATTTGATCTTCTTTCTTATCTTTCTCTCTCTCTCTCTCTCTCTTATTTTTTTAAACAACATTGACATTTTTGAAGAGTACAATCTGTTGTTTTGTAGAATGTCTCTTAATTGGGGTTTGTCCCATTGTTTTCTCATGATGTGATTCAGGTTATGCAGCCACAACTCTGACCAGTTCCTTGACTTTGCAACTGGGGTCTCCAATCTCTGATAACCTTGGATCTGTCATTTCGGTTGCTGTGGTAGGGCCTAAGGTGGTAATTCTATTATCTTTGGTTGGATAAATGACTTTGTAACTCTGGGACAGTATAAAATGTAAGTATATGAATGATGGAGAAATAAACTTGATATTTAGACCTTCATGTAAATTGTAATTATACCAGCGTGGTAGAAAGTTTTGTACTCATTGCACTGTTTGGATATACTTTGTAGGATGTTTGAAATATTAAAGAAAATCTGAACATTCCGGAGAATTTAGGCTTGAGGTTCTAATTTAAAATGTCAAGAGCTTTTATCTAATTACATTGGTTAAAAGCTTAGGAGAATCTGAGTTAATGAATTTATACATTGCTTTCAGAGATACTGAAATGTTTAATTATCTGATCTACTCATTTTAAAAGTTCCTATTTATTAAAGTTAAGAGAATCTTGGAAGATTTAGAATGATTTTTGTTGTTAGGGTCACACATCTGTCTTATAGGCTGTTAAAGTACTTAAGAAAATAAAATACTTTTGATATATGACCATAGTTTGAAATGTTTAAGGGAATTTAATTAATGATGTTTTAGATAATATGGGAGATTTTAATTTGTTAAGCTTATAACTTTTTGGGACTTTTATTTGATATGTTTGATATGATAAACTTTAAAACTAATGTTCACATGCTTTGGAAAAATTAATCTGTAAAATTTATCAGATAAATTAGTAGAAATAAAAAATAGAGCAAAAAAGAGTTTTAAATTTTCACACCCAATTACTAAATTTATAAGCAAATATACTGGACTTGAAAAGTGAATTTAAAGGCTAAAGGAAAGATAGATTTTAATTTGAAAAATTGAAGAAAATGACTATTAGTGAAAACTCAAACCATGGTAAATATTTCTTTTTCACAACTGGACATTAAAAAAAAACAATTTAGGGGCGCCTGGGTGGCTCAGTTGGTTAAGCGACTGCCTTCGGCTCAGGTCATGATCCTGGAGTCCTGGGATCGAGTCCCACATCGGGCTCCCTGTTCGGCAGGGGGTCTGCTTCTCCCTCTGCCCTCTTCCCTCTCGTGCTCTCTGTCTCTCATTCTCTCCCTCTCAAATAAATAAATAAAATCTTTAAAAACAAACAAACAAAAAAAACCAATTTAACACTGAACATTAGAAAACAATTTAACAAACAAGAACAACGAAAATTAAATCAATTAAAAAATTTATCAATTGATAGGTTTGGGGCACATAATCCCTGACCTGATTATTTTTTAAATTAATTAATTAATTAATTAATTAATTTTTTAATGTAATGATCCATGATTCATTGTTTGCATATAACACCCAGTGCTCCATGCAATGCATGCCCTCCTTAATACCCATCACTGGCTAACCCATCCTCCCAGCCCCCTCCCCTCTAGAACCCTCAATTTGTTTCTCAGAGTCCATAGTCTCTCATGGTTCGTCTCCCCCTCCGATCTCCCCCCCTTCATTAGTGCTCATCATAGCACATACCCTCCCCAATCCCTGACCTGATTAATAAGTCACAGGAGAGATAGACACATGGCCAGAAAACCAGGGCATGAGACGCTAAGTGCCATGGAAGAGGCTGGCACAGTAGTTAGAAGAGGCACCTAATCTGATCTCAGGGAGAAGTAGGGTCAGGGAATGGTCCAGGGGAGGTGATGGCCGAACTGAGTCTGATATGGTGAGCAAGAGTTAGCCAGGAGAAGAATGGGATGACTTTTCCAACATGAGCAGCGATGTGGAGGGCTGAGCATTCTGAGTGCTGGGTTGTTGAGATGCACCAGAGGCTGTGCCTAATAAAATCTAACAGGGGCTCACATTTTATAAAGCTCTAAGGAATTACTTCAAATTATTCATTTATTTATTGAGTGGCTATTGTGGGCTAGTGTCTGTGTTTCTTCCTGAGGATAAAAAAAATGGAAGATCCAGAACCCTCTCTGTATCATGACACTTACTACATTGAACTCAAATGAGCTGGTTTATTGACATGTCCACCTGACAAGGCTGAGAGCATCTTCAGGGCAGCATCTCCAACACTTGGCATAGAGCCTAGGACACAGGAGGTACTGGATAAAGTCTTGTTAGATGAATAAAATCAATCAATCAATAATAGCAAGTAAACCAAGCTTGTTAATTCAGTGTGATAAAAATTAAATTTTTGTTCGACACATATATAGGCAAATATAGTGTCTGTTGTATGCCATGTATTTTTTTTTTCTAGAAACTTTGATACATCAGTGAACAAAAATGTCAAAAGTCCCTGGTCTTTGAAGATTCCCTGGAGGCAGAGCCTGAAATGGGTATTCTTGTTCTGGTGATTTACCCAGGAAGTGCTCATAGGATAAGAGGAGTGAGGGAAGCAGGATAGGGAGGGGGAAAAGGAGAAGCAAGGATGTGCTCTTACCTAGAAACTAGCCTTAGTTTGATTGTATGGGGAAACTCTGAAGTACAAATAATGTAATAGGGTCAGTCCCACCTTGAGACAAAGGAGATTAGGCTTTTGAACCTACATATCAGTCATTGACTGAAGTTTGTCTCCAAGAAGGATATAGGATATAATCTCATAAGACTCAAGTTATTGTGCTTGCCTATTTATGGGACATGGGACTACCAAGAGACACTCTGGAGAATCACATCCATGAGTAACTTACTTTTTCCTAGTCTCATTATGTAGTAGAAGTTCTATATCCTCATGAAGATTAGCATCTATTGCCCCTGCTGATATAGAAACTGCTTCTTGTGACTGCTGGCTTACTTTCACGAAAGTCTCCAAAATGACTAGGTAGCACTCTTCTGGGTCCCTTGGTGGAAGCATCTCCTTCTCTGGAGATTAGGGCCTTTATACCTGCAGAGTCTGAAATTACAGGGAAAGGAAACCCAAATATCCTAAGTGGCTCACCCTGCTTCCATCCCTAGTTCTCTCACCCATGTGTTCTATCTACTGGACACACATCACCATGTAATGGCCATTGGTTTAAAGCATATACCATATCTTAAATAGTATCACCCCATCTCAAAAGGTGTTATCTTCAATCTGGCCTCTCAGCTGTACCCTCAAAAGATTGTTCCATCACTTTATCAGGCCAACAGCCTCCAAATGGTTTGCTATATATTAGTACTAATGGATTCCACAGTTACATACCCACTACCATCTTTAAGATGTCCAGATAGTCAAAATCCTTATGGACTATGTAATGACAGGGAAAGGGAAAATTAACATAGCCCTGCAGAACACTGAATATGTACTATTTTATGTCCCATGAGAATATGAACTGCTTCTGATCTTCCTTTTGTATAGGTTTGGAAAAGAAAACACTCATCAGATCAATAGCCATATACTACAATGTATCTCAGGCCATGTAAATCTCCTCTAGTAAAGACACCGCACCTGGCACAACAGCTACAAATAAAACTGTACCTGGTTAAGTTTGTGATAATCCATGAACATCTATTATGATCCATCCAGTTTTTGCACTGGTGAAGTAAATGGGATCTGACAGTCTTTTAAGGATTTAAAGGTGGCACAAATATCTGCCATATACTCTGGGATGAGATACTATTTTTGATTTACTATCTTGGAGGGAGGAGCAATTTCAAAATATTCCACCTAACATTTCTTACCAGCATAGTTCTTACTCTACAGGTCAATGTGAGAGTTTTGCCAAACTGTTGAGTATGACAATTTTGTATTTACCTTCAGAAATCAGGAAAATAACAATGGGTTATTTTGTCTGTGGATCCAATGAATTTTGTCTGTGGATCCAATGAATCCTGGACCAGGACTTCATTTATTGTTTGACTGCTCTATTCCTTACTCTAACAATGGAACTTTGGATTCCTGGGCATTAGAGACTATTCATGCTCTATATCCTACAACCCTTGAAAAATCTGGTTATTCTTCTTTCCCCAGTTTACAGCTATATATCTTTTCTTATTTTTACTGTTGCTCCTATTTGCTTATTTTGGGCAAAGGACTGAGAGCACTGCTATGTACATTTGTTGTGCTGTTGGCAAGATTTTTTTTCCCCCTGTGATCTGGTCTTTCCTTCAGTCAGTGGACTCTGAGAATGCCTCTGGTCTGTAAACTGTGCAATCATGACTTTCCACTGGAGCAGCTGACTGTAACCTTCTGATCATCCATTTTAAGAACTTCTCTGGTTATGTATTTCAATCAGTAGATCACCTGGTTATCCACCTGCATTGTACTGTCCCAAAGAATGCCATGTTTTATGAGCTGTTTCCAAGATCCCTATAGATCATATGCCTCTGGCCACCATTTCAAACTTGGTGTCCATCATGGTAAATAGATTAACTTTATTTCTGATTGCTACTTCTGACTTCTGGCTGGCTGCCACCTGATCTCTTCTATTCCAGGATCTTATCTTCATTGCTATTAGGGAGCCCAAGTCTGTAGCAGCATCTGCTATCACTAGTTCTGACCTACAGAAGAAAACTACTCCTCAGTTTTTCACTTCTTGTGACTCTCTCACTTCATCATCTTGGTAAACAGAGTGTCCTTTGAGCCATCCCAAGGAACATGTCTAGCTGGTACATTTTCTGGTCTCAAAGAGTGGATGTATTCTAGTATCCCCACCTCTCTGAGGCCCATTATTCCTTCCTCCATGGTTTTCTGGTACCCTCTCCTTCATATAAGGTAGGTCCTTCTTTGTCAAGTTCCCAAGAGTTACTCCAGCAATGTGTTACAACCATCACTTGGAGCCTTTGTCAAGATGTTAAATGTTGTGGTACAGAGGAGCATCCCACATGGAACTTTCCATTAGCCAGCTTTATATTCTTCCACCTTGGTCCAGCATGCTCAGGATTCACTCCCAGTCATATTCTCTGGCCCTGACAGTATATGTTGCCTTGGTCCTATGGATCCTTTACATAATCTCTTTCTTTGCTTATCAGGATTGGCATTTCTTTAGTTACATCCAGCCGAGAGTTAACTCTAATTACGGGTCCATGGCCAGCAGGAAATGTGAAAGAGATTCTGATGAGGGAAAGTACTATATTGTAAAGCATCTTCTTCATTTTAGACTATTGCATAGCTTTCAAGCAAGAGAGATATCTATCTTTCAAAAAAGAGGAGTAGGCCACTTCTGCAGGGCCAGGAAGTTCAAGGGAATTTGGGAATCAGTGTTCTCACATACATCTGTCCAAATATCTCCATTCCAAGCCTCAGAGTGCTACTATTTTTGAATGAAATTACTTTTTTATTGGATACTTGCCAAGGCTGATGATTCAGACTTCTTTGAAATTCTCTTATTTTTAAAATTTAGTCTTGTGCCTGATCTTAAGCAATGTCTGCCTTGTAGCTATCAGATAAAGGTCTTTAAATATTGTCAAGAATGCCCTATGGCTCTCACGCTTTGCTGTAGATTGTTGATTAATAGATCCAATCCTGTCATTTTCTCTTTTTAGTAAATCAGTGTTGCTTAGGAACAGCTACCTGATTCCACAGTTCTCATGATTATTTCTTCTACATCTCTCAAGTGCCAAAGACATGTACCAGCTAGTGTACCTTTTTCCAACTCTTTAAGTTAAGAGTCTCAGCCATTGCAATACTTGAATATACCAGGAATGGTCTATATTATACCTGATACCAATGATGGTGTCTTCATTGCCTTTCATCCTGCTACTAATCCAGTTTGAGAATCCCATCCTTAGAGCTTCTGAGGAGTAAACCCAACTGGGTTCTAACAGTTCTGGTACCAGTTGTCTTAGGCTGGGTTCCCTAGAAGCATATGATTTATTGGGGAAATGGTTTTCAGAAAAGGTGAAGTGAGGGAATCAAGATAGGGCAGAAAAAATGCTATGCAGGAATATAGTCTCCACTGACAACTACCTCCAGTTCCATCTTATAGGGAAGCTTTGGAAAACAATTTGCACCCCTAAGTTAGCTCTACCTCAAGGCAGTGGACCAGCTTTTTTTGACCTCATGCCAGTCAGTCATTAGCTGTGATCTACTCCTGAGAGGAAGGACTGGCTTTGTTGGCTGAGGAAAATTCTATGAAAAATGCAGCACAGACATGACAGGTAAGTGTGGAGTGGGTGGAGGGGAGGTACAGTTAACAGGAATGTTTTTTTGTTTGTTGTTGTTTTCTTAAGGTAGATTAAATAATAGTATGTTTGCTGTTGGGAATGACCATGTAAAAAGTGAAAAATGAGATAAATGAGAGAGGAGAATTGCTGTAGCTGAGTGCATAAGTGGAAATAGGATCCAGTGTAAAAAGTGAATGGGTTTATCTAAGCTAGAAGCATAGCATTTCATCCACAATAAAAATAGAGAAGGAGTATTTACAAGTGCTACAGTCTGGTGTGTTCAGCTCTCCAGGAATGTGTCCCATGAGGTTCCCAAGCAGATGCATCAATCCTGAGTGGTGGTTGTCAGAATGGGAAGAAGTCTTCCTGACAGAAGCCATGTTTGGTCTGCATTTAGAGAGGAGTAAGAAACATTGTTTAGATAAAGAAGAGATAATAGTATATATTTTATGGTTCTCTCATCTGAGGAATTTTTATTACTTTCCAAATTAAAGCTACTCCTCTGGGAGATATCCCACAAATACCCTCTTGAATCAAGGGAAACAAAAGAAATCAACATTTAGTGAAGACCCATGATGTACCAGCATAGCAAGGCAAATGCATACCACTGGGTGCACAGTGCTTACTTTCCTACTAGAACTTCCTACTGGAAATCACAACATTAAAACGACATAGCCCTGTTTTATGACCTGAAGAGCTTTCATCAAGCCACCTACTCAGGAACAAGAGTTCTTTGTGATTCTATTAATTCAAATATTACATTTCCTTCCCCATATATCCCCTCAGTGTTCATTGGTTCCTGCGTATGTCATGTATTAACTGTGCATTTCTTTATTTTGTTGAGCAGATTGTTTCTCTGGTATAATACCTTCCAATGTCTGCCTTGTTGAGTGTGTGCCATGTTAGCGATTAACACACTGTTAGCATCATGTTCTATAATCTTGGACTTCTTGACATTTCACCTAGTCTCATATAACATGTACGTACCCAAAGTAATTGGGATGAAAGTGTTGATGGTGGTGATGGTGAGTCTGAGGGTCACCATATGTATTCTCAGTGCCAAAACTGTAGTCAGCACATGGTAGACCTTTAATTTGTTGATTGGATGGATGAATGAAGGTGGAATGCATAAATCAATGGGTATCATGAAACTGGAGTCCTCATATACTGTTATCCCTCATGTGGATATGCTCTTTTAAATGTAAAAGAACTAAAATCTGTTATTCAGCTACTAGCGAAGTGGTCTTGTCTTTCTTTACAGGTAATTATGCTGCCAAAGGCTGAGCTCACTGTTTCCTGTCTGGAGAGGGATGGTGATGGCATGGAAAGAACATGGATTTAGAATTTGAAGACTGGTGTTAAAGGATGAATTGTTTTCCTCCTAGCAGTGTTACCTTGGAAGAGTCACTTGCCTCTCTCAGTCTTTCTCCACATCTACAAAAGCAGAACAATAGCACACTTTATTGCACAGGATTTTGGTAGGATTGCATGAAATGGTGTGTTAGAAGGTGGTTTGTGTGCCAAAAGTAACACAGAAATTTGAGCTGGTAGTATTCTCTTTGATGTGGGCAATACCAGCTGTCCTCCCTTTGTGAGTTCTTAGGAGCTAAACTTTTCAGATTTGTTGTATTTTCATTTCAGCTGAGAACACATAAAGATAATGTGAATGCTGCTAATGCACAGGAAAATAAGCAGAATAATGATCACATTTCACCTCTGTAGAACTGAACAGCTTACAAAGTGTGTTCCCACACATTGTCCCATTCAGTCCTCCCAACAGGCCAAGGCAGTGGATGTTCAGGTGCCGTCGTCACTGCAGTGAGCTATGCCCCTGAGCATTCTCCTCTGGAGGGAAGGGTTCCATGGAAGCAGAGTAGACCCTGTAGCTGAATTCTCTGTTCAGAAAGTGGACCAGAGGAAAAGTTGCCAGGACTTGGAGGTCTGCTGTCTGGCTCATTGATGACACACCAATTGGGATGGTTAATTTGATGTGTCAACTTGGCTGGGCCACTGTGTGCCCAGACATTTGGTCAAACGTTAGTCTGTGTTTGTCTGTGTTGGTGTTTCTGGATGAAATCACATTTGAATTAGTAGCCCGAGTAAAGTAGATTGCCCTCCCTAATGTGGGTGGGCTTCAGCCAATCAACTAAAGACATGAATAGAACAAAAAGGCAGAGTAAGAGTGAACTCCATTCTCTTGACTGCTTTGAGCTAGGACATTGGCTCTTCTTGAGCCTGCTAGCTTTGGGAATGGAATTTACACCATTGGCTCTCCTGGTTCTCAGGCCTCGACTTTTTATGGCAACATGGAAGATTAGATGTTAAGTAAAACTCCTGCCATGATAGCACATATAGAAATGCTGGATAAAGTACTTTAAAGTATTTTATTAACAAATGTTGAGTTTTAGAACAATTTTTCACTTCTGTAAAAAATATTGCAGATAGTACAGAAAGTTCCCATATGCCCCATACCCAGTTTCTCCTGTTATTTAACATCTTACATTGGTATAGAATATTTGCTACAACTAACTAACCAAATATTGATTACATTATTACTAACTGAAATTCATACTTTATTCAGACTTCCTTAATTTTTACCTAATGTCCTCTTTCTGTTCTAGGATTCCATCTAAGATACTACATCACATTATTTATGTTTTCTGAGGGGTTTTTTTGCCGTAATAGTTTCTTAGGCTTTCTTTGTTTTTGATTACTTTGATGCTTTTGAGGATTATCTGTCAGATATTTTGTAAGATTGTTCCTCAATTATATTTGTCTGCTGCTTTTCTCATGTTTAGATTGGGGCAGTAGTTTTGGAAGAAAGTTCATAAAAGTAAAATGCCATTTTCATTAAATCCTATCAAGGGTACATAATAACAATATGACTTTATCACAACAACATGACTTTATTATTTGAAGTTGACCTTGATTACCTAGAAAAGGTAGTGTTTTCAGGTTTCTCCACTTCAAAGTTACTCCCTTCATCTCCTCTTTCCATACTCTACCATTTGGAAGGAAGTCAATATGCCCAGCTCATATCCTCCAAGGAATTCTGATTCCTTTTCTTGCAGAGTGGTGTTAGAAACCAAGATCCGGGTGTTAAGTGTGTTTGTTGCTATTGGAGTGTTGTTACTTTTAGGTCTTCTCAGCTGACAAAACAGGGGGATATATGCATGTATATTAATTAATGTATACAGATTTATCTATAAATATTTCTCTATGTGCTCATCTGTATGGATATTAAGCCAAATATGAGTTCATACTGATGCACCCAGTTCTATTATCATAAGAATTTTTCTAGCATTTTTCCCAACCTTCCACTCCAACAGTGAAAAACTACCATTTGCCATCCATTTACTTAATTGTTCAACTTATAAACAATTTTATTGTGTTTATGTATAATTTATGTTGCTTTAGTTTTACAGGCTCTATTCATTTCCACATTTACTTAGGTGAGTACCCTTTCTTTTAATCCATTCAGGGAGGTTGTTTCATACATCTATAATACAGCTAGATTGTTTTGTCACATTCTGCATTCCATCCTGGGATTCCTCTGAGCACTTAAAGAGTTTTTATCTGCACATATTAAGATGAACTCTTGCACGGTAAAGTTCAATAGATGTCTAGTGTAATATATCCATAGTATCATACTGTATCATACTTAATGTTTTTACCTCCTTGGAAAATATCTGCTTTGCCTGTTCAACTCCCATAAGCTACCATAAACAAGTCAGCAAATAGAAAAAAATGTGGAGTCAGATCCTCAAACTGGAATTTTCAGATATAAAATATAAAATATAAAATAAACATATTCAAATGCTAAAAATCTGAGTATTGAAAATATGGTAAAAATACAAGAAAGTATTGTTTAATGCTTTCATACATGTTGAAACATACATAATTGACTCATCATAATTGGAAGGAAACATATACAATATCTAGAATTTAAAAAGTAAAAGTTAATATTAAAACACAGAGGAAAGATTAATGTAGATTAGATATAGCAAAACAGAGAATAAGTAAGCTGGAAGGTAGATATGGGGAAATTACATAGGCTGCACATCAGAGAGACAAGAAAAGGAAAATATGAATAAAAATAATACAATATAAGGGATTAGAAATTCGAACATAAGTCTACTGGGAGTTCCAGAAAGAGATGATGGAGAGAAGAGGGAGAATTTACATTAAAAAAATAATGTCTAGGAATTTCTAGTACTAATAAAATATGCCATTTCTTATATCATGAGGCCCAATAAACCCCAACCAAGATACATAAAATGTAAGCTACACCTAGACACATAGTGAATTGAGGATTAGTAAAGACAAAGAGATCTTAAGATCAGTAAGAGATAAAAGGTAGAAATGTGCAAAGAAACTAAAATTAGGCTGAAAACTGATTTCTCAATAGTAACAAAGAAAGTTGGAAGACTGGTAAAAGCTTCTTCAACGTGCCAAGAGAAAATAACTTCCAAATTATGACTTGATGCAAGCATAATTCTCTTTTTCAAAAATAACTTTGGAATGAAAACATTTCAAACAAACAAAATCTGAATGAATTGATTTCCACTAGGCTTCCACTAAAGAAATTTCTAAAGAAATGCACTTCAGACAGATGAAAAATAATCCCAGAAGATCCGAAATACAAGATGAAAAAGTGAATAAAGGTAATGGTAAGCCTGTGGGTAAAACTAAACATACACTGACTATAAAAAGGACGTATCAATAGTGTCCAACATATGGTGGTAGAAAATTTGAAGTAGAAAGAAAATTCTGAATATTTATATGTATAAATCAGAGGGGTATTTGAAGTTAAAAGCATTAAAAAAGCATGTTGATGAAGAAGAAGATAAAGAGACGAAGTCTCTCTAGATTTTGATAAGCTAAGTATGCATTTTAAAATTTCCATGAAAATCTCCAAAAGAATAGAAATGGAGTATATAATTTCCAAGGAAGTCAAAGGAGAAAAAAATGGAAATGTGTATGGGGTGAAGGAGAGAAATTCAATTAATTCAGCAGGTGGAGAGGAGAAAAAAAAAACAATAAGAAATGATAAATAGGATAAATAGTACAAATAAAAAGTAGCATACTCAAAGGTAGAAAATTGAAAAGATTCTCATTCAGTTCAAGAAAAGACCAGGGTGGCCCTTGAAACTTCTCCTATTCAACCTTTTACTGGGAGCCACAGCTCATGTAGTCAAACAAGAATTGTGAGTTTAAAGATTTGAAAAGGAAGAAACAAAACTGCCATAATTCTCAGATAATGCAGTCTACAAAGAGAACCTAAATGCCTACAAAAAAATCAAAAGACTTAGTTAGTGTTTATCAAGACTTATGGATCTAAGATACAAAAGTTAGGGCATTTATTTAGATCAGAAAAAAAAAGTTGAAAAAGTCAGAAAATGGAATTTTAAGTCTGTAGTTATAGTCTCAACCAAAAGTTCCAAGTACAAAGGAATAAATTTTTGACAAAGACCAGACAGCTTCACAGGTGAGTTCTACCAAACATTTAAAGAAGAGTTAATACCTATTTTTCTCAAACCTTTCCAAAAATTTGAAGAGGAAAGAAAATTTCTAAATTCATTCTATGAGGCCAGCATTACCTTAATACCAAAGCCAGATAAAGACACTACAAAAGAAGAGAACTACAGGCCAATATCTCTGATAAACACAGATGCAAAAATCCTCCACAAAATATTAGCAAACAGATCCAACAATACATTAAAAAAAATCATTCACCACAGTCAAGTGGGATTTATTTCTGGGATACAAAATTGGTTCAATATTTGCAAATCAATGAACGTGATACATCACATCAACAAGAGAAAGGATAAAACCATATGATCATTTCCATAGATGCAGAAAAAGTATTTGACAAAGCACGACATCCATTCATGATAAAAACCCTCAACAAAGTAGGTTTAGAGGAAAGATATCTCAACATATATATGAATATATATAGGCCATATATGAAAAACCCATAGTCAATATCATCCTCAATGGTGAAAAATGAGAACATTTCCCCTAAGATCAGGAATAAGACAAGGATATCCACTCTCACCACTTTTATGCTACATAATTCTGCAAGTCCTAGCCACAGAAATCCAATAAGAAAAAGAAATAAAGTCATGGAAATTGGTAAGAAAAAAGTAAAACTTTCACTATTTGCAGATGATATGGTACTATATATAGAAAATCCTACAGATTCCACCAAAAATGAACTAAAACTGATAAATGAATTCAGTAAGGTTGAGGGATACAAAATCAATATACAGAAATTCATTGCATTTCTAAACACTAATAATGAAGCACCAGAAAGAAAAATTAAGGAAACAATCCCATTTACAATTGCACCAAAAATAATAAGATACCTAGGAATAAACTTAACCAAGGAGGTCAAAGATCTGTATTCTGAAAACTATAAAACACTGTTGAAAGGAATTGAAGATAACACAAACAAATGGAAAGACATTCCATACCCATGGATTGGGAGAACAAATATTGTTAAAATGTCCATACTACCCAAAGCAGTCTACAGATTTAATGCAGTTCCTATCAAAATGCCAATAGCATTCTTCACAGAACTAGAACAAATCATCCTACAATTTGTATGGAACCACAAAAGATCCTGAATAGCCAAAGCAATCTTGAAAAAGAAAAAGAAAACTAGAGGTATCACAGTCTCATATTTCAATATTTACTACAAAGCTGGTGCACCTGGGTGGCTCAGTCAGTTAAACGTTGGGCTCAGGTCATGATTGGAGTTCTGGGATTGAGCCTGCTCAGAGGGGGGTGTGCTTCTCCTTCTCCCTTTGCTCCTCCCCCCTGCTTGGGCTCTCTCTCTGTCTCTTTCTCTCACTCTCAAATAAATAAATAAATAAAATCTTAAAAAAATATATACTACAAAGATATACTACAAAGCTATAGCAATCAAAACAGCATGATACTGGCACAAAAATAGACACATAGATCAATATAACAGAACAGAGAGCCCAGAAATAAACCCATGATTATATGGTTAATTAATCTTCAACAAAGAAGGCAGGAATATGCAATGGGAAAAAGATAGCCTCTTCAACAAATGTTGAGAAAATGGGACAGCTACATGCAAAAGAATGAAACTGTACCACTTTCTCACATCATACGTAAAGACAAACTCAAAATGGATTAAGGACCTAAATGTGATATCTGAAACCATAAAAATCCTAGAGAGAGCACAGGCAGTAATTTCTCCGACATTAGCCATAGCAACATTTTTCTAGATATGTCTCCTATGGCAAGAGAAACAAAAGCAAAAATAAACTACTGGGGGTACATCAAATGAAAAGTTTCTGCACAGCAAAGGAAACAACCAACAAAATTAAATACAACCTACCGAATAGAAGATATTTGCAAATGTCATATCTGATAAATGGTTAGTATCCAAAGTATGTAAATAACTTATACAATTCAACACTTAAAATACAAATAACGCAACTAAAAAAGGAACAGAAGACATGAACAGACATTTCTCCAAAGAAGGCATACAGATGGCCAACAGACACATGAGAAGATATTCAACATCACTCATCATCAGGGAAATGCAAATCAGAATCACAGTGAGATATCAACTCATATCTGTCAGAATGGCTAGAATCAGAAAGACAAGAAATAAGCATTGGCTAGGAAGTGGAGAAAAAGGAACACTTTTGCACTGTTGGTAGGTAGCCATTGTGGAAAATAGTATGGAGTTTTTTATGAAAATTAAAAATAGAATTACCATATGATCCAGTAATTCTACTGCTGGTTATTTACCCAAAGAATACAAAACACTAATTCAAAAAGATATATGCACCCCTATGTTTACTGCAGCATTATTTACAACAGCAAACTATGGAAGCAGCCTGTGTCCACTGATAGATGAATGAATAGAGAAGAAGTTGTGCGTATACATATAAGTATATATATATGAAATATTTTATTTATTTATTTTTGGTTTTTTGTTTGTTTTTATCTTTATTTGAAAGAGAGGGAGAGACAGAGAGAAACAGCACAAGCAGGGGAGGGGCAGAGGAAGAGGACAGAAAGAGAGAGAGACTCTTTAGCAGGCTCCACACTCAGTGCAGAGCCCGATGTGGGGTTTGATCTCATGACCGTGAGATCATGACCTGAGCCAAAATCAAGAGTCAGGTGCTTAACCAACTGAGCCACCATATATAACAGAATATTACTCAGCCATAAAAAATAATGATATCTTGTCAATTGCAACAACATAGGTGGATCTAGAGAGTAAAATGCTAAGTGAAATAAGTCAGAGAAAGACAAATACTATATGATGTCACTCCTATGTGGACTTTAAGAAACAAAACAAATGAACAAAGAAAAAAAGAGACAAACCATATAGAAAACAAACTGATGGTTATCAGAGAGGAGGTGGGAGAGGGGATGGGTGAAATTGATGAAGGGGATTAAAGAGAACACTTATCATGATGAGACCAAGTACTATATAGAATTGCTGAATCACTCTATGGTACACCTGAACACTCTGGTTTCTCTTCAGATCGCACTCTATTGTGCACCTGAAACTAATATAACACTGCATGTGGTCAAGTGCATCCAATCCAACTATATTGGAATTAAAAAAAAATTGACAATGACATGCACATAGTTCGTGGTAACAAATTAAAAATTTATTGAGAGGCATTAAGAAGACTGAAATAGACCTAACATGTGTATGTATAGATAATATTCATGTTGTAAAAATGTCAATTCTTCCTAAACTGATCAACAGGTTCAACGCAATTCCAAACTATATCTTAAACTTTCCTGTGGAATATGATAAAAGATTCTAAAATTTTCATGAGAGTGCATTGATAGGGTTCTCTGGGAAGCAGCTGCCAAGATGGAGTTGGAGGTATAAGAGGTTTTTTTGGGTGTGATGTCTATGAAAGAAAAACGGAAGAGGGAGCAGGGGTGGGCAGGTAAAGCCTTCATACTGCTATGTTGATCTGACCTCTGTGAAAAAAAAGAGAAGAAGAAAGGAGGATGAAGCAGGTGAACAATTATTCATAAAAGAGTCCTACTCTGGCCAGATCTGGTGAGCCTTTGCTCAACTACCACCATTCTTAGTTATCATCGGATCTACACACATTCAGAAGCCTGTTCAATGACTGCGCTGATCCTCCAGATCAGGGGAGAAAGAATGGAAAATTCTATAAATGGTGTCAAGACAATTCTTTATCTAGATGGTAAGAAATGAAAATTGATCCTAACTCTATCTCAGACACAAAAATCAATTCCAGATGGATTGAATACTTAATGTGAATGGCAAAACTTTAAAACTTTTAGAGGAAAATGTGGAAGAATTCCTGTATGATCTTGAGATAGGAAGAATTTCTTAAGATACAAAAAAACATATACCATAAAGGGAAATGTTGATAAATTCAACCACATTAAAATTGACAACTTTGGTTCATCTAAATACATAATAAACAGGGTAAAAATGTAATCCATAAACCAAGAGAAGATATTTTAATACACATAATCGATAGAGTACTGAACAATATGTTAAAAAAAATCTTGAGAATCAACAAGTGAAAAGCCAAATGATCCTAATGGATAAATGAACTAATGACATGAATAGGAATTTCACAAAAGGGGAAATACAACATGGTCAATAAACACAAGGAATGATGCTTGATCTCCTTAGTAATGAAAGAAATGCTAATTAAAATATGAGACAAAATTTCACAACTATTTTACTGGCAAGTGAAAACCTTGACAATACCAATTGTTGGCAAGAATGTAGAGTAATGGGAAGTCTTGTACTCTGCAGGTGGAATTTCAAAGATGGCAGCATTTTCGTCCGGGTAAAAAATTTCATCCGGGTAAAAAATTCAGAACAAAGCAATATCTCAATCACTTATCTATCCATCCATCCATCCATCTGTCCATCCGTTTATCAATCTTAAAGTTATATCACAAAAGTAAGATATTTATCAGGGCTTCATAGTAACACAGTTATGTAATTTAAGAATGAAACCAGATTTTCTTCTGACCAAAGTCAGTCTGGCCTGGCTAATTAGCTAAATCTAAAGACTAGTTTGCCTGCTCAGTTATAAACTGGATATTATTCCTAGATTGATTGAATTATATTCTCACTTCGAGATTTAGATGAAAATGTCTTAAGAGACCTTGATAAGATAAAAAGCATTTTATCAAATATACTGTATCAGCAAAATTTGATTAAAATAAACAGTATTTACTTTTCCTAACCCTTTCTAACCACATTAGGTTAAGCAAGGTTACTCTAAGTAAAAAAATTATATGTATGATGAATAGTTATTTGAAAAATCTTTTTTGAATAGCTATATGATGAAGCCTCTTGGTTATATTTCTGAGAAACTGAAAAAAATAATACCTAAATGAACAGGTTTTTTGTTTTGTTTTGTTTTGTTTTGCAAGTCAAAGAGTTTGCAATTCTTTACTTTCAACCAAATTGACAAAGTATCCAATCATGTTGTCAGCCGATGGATCATTAAAAATAATGTTTACAAATGCTAGGTTACTAAGTGACTTTTTGCATAAAACTTAGAAAGAATTCAAGGCATTGAGTGACTTTTCTGTAATAACATTCCTTCCATTTCAAGCTTTAATATCAATGGGAATATTTCTGTGTCTTGAAACTCTCCAGAATGTCCAGAAAAGTGACAGCAATTCCAGGAATCTCTGCTAGTGGAAGCCCATTTTGTCAGCCTGATCTGGGGAGTCTGGGCTAAGAGATACCTGGAGACACAGGAACCCATCTTCCCTCTTAGGTTCCCTGAAACAGGGTTGCCTGCTGTTTCCTCATCCAGCTTCATTCCCTCCTTTACATCCCTTTTCTGTCTCACTCCTGCAGAAGGGAAAAACTTATTTGAGAACAGGAACATGTGGAACACAGTGCCAACCACAAGTGGCTTTCTATTTGAATTGGTCTCATCACCAAGTTTCACTGTATTTACATCATGACAAATATCATAGTCTTTGTAACCATTTAAGCCTCTATTGAAATTTTTGCTCATTTTATTTTATTTTTAGATGTTTACTTAAAACTATTGAGGGAATATTTATCTTCTCAAAAGCTTTTAGCAGATAGGCAAAAATAAACAAAAATTTGAGGAACATTGTTCCAGGGAAATTCTTGCACATATGCAATAGGGCTCATATATAAGAATCTTTTTTGTTCCTAAGAGCAAAATGCTAGAAATAATCAAACACCCATTTCAAATAGGGTTAAATAATGTATAATACATTCAAACAGTGGAATGCCATACAGCAATGAAATTTAAGAAATGAGAGTTATATTTATCATTATGGTTCTCAAAGTTGAGTGAAAAGAACAAGTTACAAAAGAATATATACAGTATGATTTTTGTAATCCAAAGTTCAAACCTCAGCAAAACTGAACATTATATTGTTTAGGATTTACCATGGCAAAATCATAAAGAAAAGCAAGAGAATGATCAACATAAAATTTAGGATAATGGTTTCTTATGGTGGTGGTGAGGTGGTTGAAGAAACTCATTAGTCATGAGTGAGGATTTCAGAGGCACTGATGATGTTCTATCATCTATTTGTTAAATTCCAAGGTAGATACTGGGTCTTTATCTTATTATTATTAAAATTATAAATATGCATTGTATTTTTATGTTTAAACTATTTTCTAGTATGCATAAGATTTTATAAGCATTTTTAGAAGAAAAGGGAAGGGAAATTCAGGAGTATCTTAGGCTCAACACTACTGTCAAGGAATAAAAGTAGAAGGCAAAATGAACAAGAAGCAGCTGAAAACTCTTGCAGATTGTGACCTCTCATTTTCTTGTTGGGGTCTTCTCTTGCCCCCATCCATACTCAGGAACCTCCAGGCAGCTGGGATGTTGGAGTCAGGAGGGTAGCAATGTTCTTGCTCTGCATGGTTTTCTGTCCTGACACAAGACCCTTGACACAAGACTCTGGTGGCTGGGACATAGAAACAAAGTCATGGTTAGGAAGAGGGTCTGGCAGGAAGTGGGGAACTGAAATGCTTATCAGAAGCCCAACTGGAAATTAAGGCAGACACAGTGGTGGTTAGGTTTCAGTGGGCTTGCAAGGGAAAAGACTCTCCCCAGACTTGTTGGATTCCAAAATTATGACAGCAAGAACAATTCCAGATGCCACTAGCCTGTGAGCCTGGGTCCCCTGACACATAGTGCCTTATTTAGAACCTGCTCAGCACCTTGCTTATCAGCATGCACCCCAGGCTTTTGAAGTAGGCTGACCCCTTCACTCACTATGTCCTCAGGTCCATCTTCCTCAGTGTCTTGGGCCCATTCCTTTTACTTCCAGAATTCCTTTTGTTTTTGTTTCTTTAGTGGATATATGAGCTTGGAACTGTTGGCTTTTCCTACTGTGTCTACTCCTTGGACTTGAAAACTGACGTCTGAGTAAGGCACCCTAGTTTAACCTCAGCCCTGCCTAAAAATAGGACTTACATAGTTTCACTTCAGTTCTTTTTCCACTTGGGGGCTCCAGCCAGGAACTCAAGGCTGGAGCCAACTTACTACAGTGTCCTGAAGGAACTCTGCAAGCTGATTCTGAAGAGCACTGAGAAAGCAAGGATTGGCAATAAATCCACACTGTGCACTCTTGTCCTCATGATGCCTAAAGAGTCTACTGTGAGGATAGCTAAGGGCTTTGAGGGAACCTGAGCAAAGAACATTGACCTGAGTCATACTCAGTGAAAAGGGAACACAGGGCTAGAATATTTTCTCCAGTATTCCCCTGAGTGGTATTCATGGAACATTATTCCTTCCAATATGCCATGCAGAGAAAATACAAACCACTGAATATCTGATTCTCCACTTGGAAAGTCATAATGGTTCTGAGAAGTCTTGCAATAAAGATCATTTAATTCTGTGTTTGTCAAACATAAAGGATCATGAAAACTCCTCCTCCCTCCCTCCCTTCATCCTTGCATCCCTTCCTTCCTTCCTCCCTCCCCCCTCCCTCTCCCACCTCCTCCCCTCCTTCCCCTCTTCCTTTCTTTATTTCTTCTCATGTTCTGAAGGACTGGATTTGTTTAGAATATACTTTGGGTAATGCAACTTTATCAACATGGAACAATCCACAATAGCAAGTGAGAGGTGGGTCTCATAGCCATTGTGTACTGAGCAGCAGCTGACCTTGACCTCCTGGTGCACTTGAGGAGGCACAAATCAACAAGCTCTGTGACATCACTGAAAAGAGCATGTTAGAAGGTCACTCTGACAGATGTTCTACATTATTAGTTGAGTTGGATGAACTCATTATGCCTAATGAGATTGAATTTATGTCATTTTATTGACATAAATTTACCAGTTAAAATGTAGATCTAAATAATAGAATGGTCCCTTTGCACATAGTTCTAGAATCTTTCAACATATTTCTATGATAAATTACTTAATTGGCAACTTCTGTCATTCTGGTGACATTTTGCCTACTTACCACATAACTAGTTCTCGGTTATTGATGCTTTACAATTGAATCATAAGGTAGACATTCCAAAACATTGCACCGTGTTTAAATCATTTATATGTAATCTTAGAGAGTATTCATTCTTTCTATAAACATTAAGAGCATACTGAGATCATAGCTCCATGTTAAGTCAGAGAAATAGAGAACAGAACAAAACCAATTTCACTTCCTTAACAGAAATTTTGAAAAGAGTGAGCCTCCTGCATGCAAAGTGGAGCCATAGGGCCTTTTCCTATTCCTTAGGCCTTTATTCAGTCGACATTATTATCTTCATTTTGCAAAATGTGGAACCCGAGACTTGGAGACATTCAACTTTTCCAGGATCATTTATGCTGTGAGGTTAAATCTGAGAGAAAAATACAAGATACTCGATACAGGCTGCATACTTAAGCAAGGAGGTTTTATACTACTTGAATCAGCAAACTTTACAAATAATGCTGATGCCCAGCTAAGCAAGGGCTGCTCAAACCTCCCTGTCGACCGATTTATGAGTCTTTGACAATCCCCACCACCTCAGCAGTGCTGTGATTTAAGGATTTTATGATTCTGGCCAAATTCTCTTTGTAGCCAAATTTGGACTCTTTTTGGCAGTCAAGAGCAATGGTTTCCTATCTTTTAAAAAAGCAGTACTTAACCCTTTCTTCCTTTGAAGTAGTGCACAGATGCTTGATACAGAACAGCTCAAGGAGGGTCCTCCAGGCCCCTTCTCTTCTGCCTTTCCTTGCCCTTGGCAGTGGTGGGTCCAGAGTATCAATATAAAAGGAGAGTAGAACCATTAATCTGGTTTTAAAAGGTGCCGGGGACCTGATCTTAAACTATGATTAAATAGCAAACTTTTATTAAATATAGGTTATTTAGGATTTTATTAGTTATAACATTATTATTATTATAGGTTATATGTTATATAATTATATATACTACATATTATATTACAGATTATAGATTACTATTATTATTGTAGGCCTTTATTAGATACAAGTTATTATATGTTTTATTAGGTACAGGATTTTATTAGACTATAGGTTATTGTGTCTGGGGTAACTGGTTGGCATATGGGTTGATTAGGGGTTCCTTCACCCAGGTACCCACTTGGTGCCACCTTTGTCCCCGAGCCCCTCTGCAAAACCCCCTACAGCCTGGCAGGCAGTTTGGACAGTGCTGGTCTAGGCTTAAGAGCCCGGCTCCTAGCTTTTAAAGATGTGCATCCTGTGACTTTGGCAAGCCTCTCCCTCTCCCTGGACACATTCTCTGCAGGCACAAGAGGATTCAGCGTCTTGCCCCCAGGCTGTCCCCCAGGATTTTCTGAAGATTAATGCTATCAAGTCCACAAAGCCTTCTCTGTTCCTTGGAGAACAGGGAGAGGGGGGAGAGAAGAGAAAAGATATTGTTAGATGAAATTATCAGGTTTGGCCACACTAGGCTAACATTCTTGAATCCAGCCTATCAGTTTGCTTATTTACAAAAGGGCTCAGAGTTTCCCCCTGCATCCCCCTGTACCAGGAAAGAATTTGAAAATGATTGACAGTTTTGTCTTTCTTCTGGCAGCTCTTATATTCTCCTCCTACACCAAACCCGACAGAGATCTGTGGGATGGGAACATGGAGGCAGAAGAAGTGCAATCATGTGACCCACAGCTAAGCTTCCATCCTTGACACAGGCTTAGGCAGTGATCTGGCCTGAGACAGGAATTGGTGAGTTACCGTAAAGAGAAAGCCTCTTCTAAGTGCTCAGACTCCCTGGCTCTCACTGCAGGCTTGAAGGATTTGACAGTGAATACTTCTGGAATCCTCCCTTCCTTGTTCTTGATTAACCATGGAGAGGACAATCTACATCTCTGGGAGAAGTGGCCCTCATTCTGCTCTAAGGAATTAAAATGAGATATTAGGCATTGTCCGATAATATTGGTGTATTGAATGATTAATTCATTATTTCACTTATTCATTTATGTATCAGGCATTGTGTAGAGAAGCAGAGATTAAAGAGCAAAATCAGTATCATGGTTCCTTACTGGGCTTTAGAGGTCTGTGGACCCCCTGATTTATAATTAAAATGCATGTCTATGCTAATATGCATTTATCCAGAGAGAGAATACATAGCTTCAATCAAGTTCTTAAAAGTTGAAGAGCTGCTAGCTCATGGGAAAGATCTGTTGTAAAGGCTTTTGTCATAAAGGGTAGGATATATGAGTCCAGTCTGAGTTGGGGGGGAGGGAGTGGGATGTGCAAGTGAAAATATCAATCCCGGGCGGCGGCCAAAGATAGCCAAGTGAGAGAGCAGCCAGATGTGACCAGGAGCAACGATTTCTCCTGGGGTGTGTTAACCTGATGCCTGGTAATGGAAAGGTGAACACAAACATTGCTTCCCACTGGGTGGGACGACAAACCTATGGAGAGAGAAGTCTGAATGGAGAATCTGTGTCTTAAAGGTTCTGAGGAGTCTGCAAATATTCTGGGAAGACAAAGTGAGTATGTCTTCCCCCACCTCTGTGACCCCTTTATAGGCAGGGGGAATCCCAGGATTCTCTTACAATCATGCTCCTCGGCACCCTGACTGCTAAGGGTGGAAAGTTTCCCAACCTGTGGATGTTTGTGGCACCTACTTTAGCGTTTAGTAATTATGTACTGATCTATTTACTGTCACCCTTACTTGAGCTCTTTGAGGACAGCAACTGTGTCTTACCCACCAGCGTGTTCCCAGCGTTCACCCTGCCCACTGCCTGGGTGTCCTAGGCCCCCACCGAATTCTGCTCCCCTGCATCCACCCTTTTGCATCTCCTGTCAAGAGATGGTGTCTGTTTCTTCACTCTGAATGTGGGCTGACTGGGTGACTTGTTTTGGCCAACAGAATGTGGCAGAAGTGGCATCATATTGGTTTTAGAGTGTAGGACTTAAGAAGCCTTGTAGCTTCTGCCTCTCCCCTTCTTAGAGCCCTGAGACACCATGTTCAAGTTATCTTACTAGAGAGATAGAAAGACAGAAACTGGAGGATGAGAGAGCATGAAGTGAGAAAGAGAGACCCAGCCAGACTGCAGCCTTTCTGGTCATGTGGGCAGAGGATCCAGATGGGGATGTGAAATGATCTTGCATCCTACAGGCCCAGCTGGGCTGTCCCAGCCAAGATCACAGACACAGCTGTGCTAACCCAGACCTGCCAAAATTGTAGAATGGTGATCAATTAAATGGTTGTGGATATTGAAGCTTCTAAGTTTTTAATTTTAATTCACTAAGTTTTGAAGTGATTTGTTAAGTAGTAACAGATAATTGATATGGTGGCAGTTAGAAGATACTCAACAAATACATATTGATGAATGAATGAATGAATGAATGAATGATTGAAACAAATTGATTTCCTCTTTGAAGAGCTGTAGATTATCTATCAGGGATGCCCCATCAATGGTATGTACTTGATAATCGCTTATCTGAGTCTGTGGGGCTAACATAAATAATCCCAACAATTTCTACCGTGCTCATTATCTTTATATCAGCGCTCCCTGGTGGACATCTGGAAAATTCCTGCTCAACAGGGCAAGGAAGTTAAGTGTTAGGGACAAAGAGTGCACAGAGCTCCAAGGAAGTGGGGTGGCGGGAGCGTATGGCTGCCTGGTCAAGCAAGGTTTCAGAGGGATGATTTCTTAGGTGAGGGTGTTTCCTTTACCATCCAGAGCAGCAGAAAGAGCTTTGTAAGCAGTAGAAACCAAATGTGCAAAGACACAGAAGCTGGAGTGGTGTTGCAGAATGTTTAGAATCACAAGTAGCTTCTGGGACCCTTTTATTCACCAGACCTTACTGAGCACTCAAAGATGCCACACGTTTGTGAGAGGGCAGTGGGTGGGTAGCCCTCCAGCTGCAACAGGCTCTGCTTTCTGTCTGAAGCTGGCTGTCATGCAAAAAGGGCATTCCTCGGAGGCGACCCCGTGTCCTTCATCCATTCTTGTCCCTCCATGATAGAGCTCTTCGAGGGCTTTGTGTTAGGATTGAGATGACCGCTAATTCATGAACTTGTTCTTCAGGTGTTCTGTGGCTAACAGACCCCAGGGCTAGCATTTTCCTCATGTGATTAGAAAACAAATATATAATGCCTTGAGTCTATAAATTCCTGCTTGCAGATAATAAAGACACAGAAAACAGTCTCAGGATAAGGCTTTGTTTTCAGAAATAATTTGGAAACATTTTTGAGTTAGCAAGTTCTGATTTTCCGCACGAATTTTCTGAGATCTTGGAACAAAATATGAGCAGACTTCTGTGAGTGGGGTCAATGTTGTTCTGGAATGTGTTAGACTCCTCTGGCCAGAGAGTTTGGTTCTCCCTCTGATCCCTGGGATTTATGACATTCTTAATCAGGAGGAAGGAGCTGCAAGATTTCTTCCAATTCAAATGAGGGCAAAATTTATGTGCCGTAGGAGGAATTGGTCATCTCTTTCTAGACTAGGCCATTTCATTTCCAGTCTCCATTTAACGTTGGGATTGATTTATCCCCCTAGTTAAGTGCCACACAGTTGGTCCCAAATCAGGGTGTATGTGAGATGTTTATTAGACTGTAGCATGAGCCTGATGGTGCACCTGCTCCCGGTGGAGCCCACTGTCCTGTCCCCACACTCAGTCTCACTCCCAGTAATATATTTTGAAACCTACTTTTCCCATCTTTGTTGTATAGACTTTGCTAGCATATTCCATCTCTAAACTCTGTTTCTCTCTAAACTCCCCCATAAAACTCTCTTTCAGTGGAAGCAACAAAGATTCGTACTCTTTTCTTTCCTGCCTTTTTCTTTTGCAGATTAGCTATTTATCAGGTCAGTCAAAATCGTGCACCACTCACTCCTCAGTATCTGGATGGAGCCAAGAAGAGCCAGGAGTGAACCAGAATCTTCCTCCTTCAACAAGAGGGTGTCAAGATGGTCTGGAGGAGTTCTGAGTTCTGAGCCCAGGCCTCACGAGGTCTTGCTGCTTCTGTGCTTTCTCAGAACAGTGTTCTAAGAACAGGCTAAGACACATGAGCAAGCCCAGGGAAGGTCAGCCTAGCCTAGTCCAGGTCAAGAGAACCACCCAGGTGTCCCACAGAATTGCGAGAACCAATATACGGTTATTGCTTTAAGCCACTGGGTTTTGGGTGGATTTTTTGTTAAACAGCAGTATTATGGCAATAGATAGCTGATGACGGCTGTCTACGGTCTCAAATGCATCTTGATTCAGGTCAAGACGTAACTTCAATCTCAGCTCATCCCAAGATATATTTTTGCCAAATATACCATGATTTTCCTCTTAGTCGATTTTCTTTACCATTGAATTAGGCATCAATCTCAGCTTTGAATTGTGACTTTTCCTATTTTTCTTTTGTATATAAGAGTCTCACAATGCTATTTCGCCACACTGCCTCCACCAAAATAAGGTCTTATTATAACATCTCAATATGTAACATCATCATGACGCATGGGAAAAAAAGGATTTTCTAATTGTCTACGTAAAATCAATAATATCGATTGTTAAACCTAACTCATGCCTTTTGTTCTGTGACAGTGTAGAAACAGTTGAGTGTTAGCCAAGGGGAAAAGTGGCCCACCAGGATAGATGGTACTAGTCCCTTCCCCTTCTCCTCTGAGTCTGGGAAATCTGCTCCCTACTAGATGGCAAGCTTCCTGAGGTCAGCGTCCTTCCTATTGTTCTTCTGCATCCCCCTTAAGACCTCATGGGGCACCAGGAACATAGGTGGTCATAAATGGCTGGTGCTGACCCCTGGATGCGTTCTTTAAAGGAGGTAGAAACACTTCCTCCTCCCCCATGGATATTTTGCAATTCTTCCCTGCTTGTTCTCCTCTCCCTCCTTTCTCCTTGATTACTGCCAGGACAAATTCTTCCATCCTAACCCCTGGGAGTCTATTTCATTTCCTAATCACTTTCCCTGCTGAGAACATTCTTGTCTTGCTGTATCTAACCCAAATTTCCCTTTCTGTGGCTTCAGGCCATTGCTCCTTAGTCTAAATCCTCTGAAAGGAAGAATAATTCCCTTGATTAATTTATATTGTAATCTCAAAGCTGTTGATACATCACAATTTCTGCTTCCCTGGAGTCTCTTTTTGCGAGATTAGAGGAATAAGATTTCTCTCTCTCCATTTCTTCTCTGTACCTAAATTTTTGGTTTACAAACCTCTAAGGTCTTTCTAGGTGCTGTATTTAGAAATTTTTCTTTCCAGACTGAAGTAAAAATAAATGCTCTCAATTATTGATTATTTCCTTTATGTGTTAGGCAGTGGACTAAGCATTTTTATACACATTATTTTGTTTGACTCTTAGAATGAGGCAAGGGCTGTTGTTAACCCTATTTAATCCATAAAGAAACCGAAGCCCAGAGATGTTAAGTAACATCCGAAAGTTCACACAGCTTGTTAGCAGCAGAGTTGGGGCTTACATTCTGGTCTTTTCACTTAATGGCCATTGCATAGAGTCTTTCCAGTGATTCTTTTAGGCTATCTATAGGACACCATAGTCTGCTTTTCAGTTATCTTGTTTTTACCTGCTTGAGGAAATGTATGCTTTAAAAGAGTCAGATGATGTGAGCTGGAGTATCAGTCTGAGCACCTACTCTGTGTGTCTGGACAGGTTATTTTGGAATCTGTGAAATGGGAGAGTGGTCATACTTCTTGTGATGTTCAGAGAAGATAATGTCTATGATAAACTCTGAATCACAATACCCATCAGAGCAGCTTGTTTTGTTATTCCAAATGGTTTGGTTTTGTTATTGTTATTTTGTTATTATCTTTCTTACTGTCATCATTAATTTTGTTATTATCTTTCTTACTGTCATCATTAATTTTGAGAGTGAGAAATTGGAGAATTAGAAGCTTGATAAATCCAGAAGTAAGAATAGCCCTTGGATCTAGGCTGCAGCAGCTTAATCTGGACTTGGAATTTGGAATTCCATCCCTGGCTTTTACTTCTGGCACTTGGATGAGCCTGGGTCAGTCACTGATGTTCTGGGTCCACCAATTTACTTCTGTGTCACCCCATAATCTCCCCTCCTTGTCAGTGAAAGGATAAATTCCATTTGCAGAGGAGGTTTCTCTGCCTCCCAAGATTTCCCTTTTCCTTGGAGCGGTGAAGTGGTCCTCGGTGGATCTCCAAGCGAAGGACCATTTCTCAGGGCTAGTCCTTCCTTGGATGTAGTCATGCAGGGTTACCTCCAGCCTCCCTTCTCCACTGGGAGACTCTTTCTCCCCTACCAGCCTTGGAGAATCAGGATATTTGGGTTATTTATTTCTTTATTTTAAGAGAGCCCGTGAGTTTCTTTAAAGTACTTTAGCTCTTTCATCTTCAAGGGAACAATAAAGCTACCTATTTTTCAGGTAACATAATATAAGTGAATGAGTATTGGACTAGCTATGAATCTTTAGCCCAAATGCTTAACCCTTCTGAGTGTGCTCTCCTTTTCTGTAAAATGAGATTGCTGGACTAGATGAGGGGTTGGAAACTGAAATATCTGTGGTGCCTGGACAAGTATCTCTGACGATTACAGCAGGGGTGGTGTGAACTGTAGGGCTTGGTAAAGGCGAGTCACCGCTTACTCCCCACCAGGTGGCACCTTGTGGAATGCACACACCTAGGGTTGCCAGGTTTTAGATTTTTCCAAAAAAGTTAAGGATTTGATTTCTTTGTGACATTTCTTGTCTCTTAAGTGTGGGGGAAATCACATTTTATGGTAACCGTGAGCAAGATAAAGGTTGGTAGACTAAACAAAGACCCTGGATGTTGAGCTGCCAGGCAAATGGGCTAATGTGACACTTCAGAATGTGCACATGAATTGTCTGGGGATTTGCTGACAAGCAGAATCTGATCCAGGAGGTCTAGAACCTGAGAGCTGAGACTGTGGGATGCTAACAAGCTCTCAGCTGATGCAATGCTGCTGGTCCTGGGACCACACATAAAGTTGTAAGGGGGCTGGACGATCTTGGAGTGCTTTCCTTTGTCTCAAGCAGTTTGTGGTGATGTTGGGATTCTTAAACCTCATTAGGCCAATCTACACTGGACTTGTCCTTTAAATCTGTACTCTACCCTTTCCTGACCTGCATCCTTCTTGTCTCCGTCCCTGTGTGTCACAGCTCTATCACAATAACATCCTGAATTCCCTTTGGCCTTAAAGTAATCACAGTCTTATTTGGTGACTTTAGATGCTTGGTATTTCTGGATATTGCAAATGATGCATCCTGAGATAAGAGCATCCCAGATTTTTTCCAGGATGATTGAACAGGAATTATCACAGGAAGTTAAAAGCCCATGAGCAGAGATGAGGTCACTAATTGGGAAACATGAATATCTTTGTATAGCAAATGAGGGTCACAGTTTCAAAATTAGACTTTGGTCTCTCCTGATAAAGCCCCCATAATATGGGTTGTTTTGGTGACAGGGGACAGAAATTTATTCATTCATCCATTTAATAAATACTTATTGTCTGTGATGTGCCAGGCAATAATCTAGGTGCTGGGGATGTAACAGTGAGCAAGACAAAATTATTTGCTCTAGTGGAGCTACAATTCAGTGAGAGAAACAGATAAGAAACCAGTAAACAAACAAATAAATAACATAATGTCAGGCAGTAATAAGTGCTATGAAGAAAAACATTATCAGGGTTAGAAGACAGAAGAGGAGTGGGAGCTATTTGGAAGAGAGTGATCAGCAAAGGTGTCTCTGGGGAGCGACATTTGAGCAGAAACACATATAACATAAAGGGGAGGGGTGAGCTATGCCAAGTTCTAGGGGAAAAGCAATCCACACAGAGGGAACAGCCAGTGCTGAGGTCCTAATGTGGGAGTAACCTAGAAGTATCCAAGAAGCAGCAGAAGGCCAGTATGGCTTGAGCGAAGCCAGCAAGGGCTGAAGTGGCAGGAAGTGAAGTCAGTAAGGGAAGCAGGGCTGCCTAGAGCCGGGAGGGAGAGAAAGATTGAGTTCCCTTATGTGTGATGGGAGGTCACAGTGCTGGTATGAGCAGGGGGCTAATCCTGCTTGATTTGTACTTTTTTATGAGGTTAAGAGATACTAAGAATCCGTCAGTCAGCCCACAGCTTATTTTTATAAATAAAGTTTTATTGGAACATGGCCGCACCCATTAATTTAGATACAGTTTCTGGTTGCTTTTGTACTACAAGGACAGAGCTGAGAGGTTGTGGCAGAGACTGTGTGGGCTACAAAGTACCTGTCTCTTGCCAGTGCATATCTCCATGGGCACCAGAGAGACCTGACTGAAGTGCAAGTCTGACTATGATAGGCCCGCCTCACTTGTTATCGGTGGCTCTCCCTTGTTCAAGGTTAAGTCCAAGCTCCTTCTCACGGTGTCCAAATCTTTCATGATCTGGCTCCAGCCTCATTTTAGCCTTTCTACACTACATTAGGAATGTTGAACTTCATGCCGTTTTCCTCCTATTTTTCTTTCTGGCTGTTCCCTCTATCTGAAATTCTGTCCTTCCCTAGCCCCCACCCTCATCCATTGGGCTCCTATTCATCCTTTAAGGCTCCACTTTGATGTCTTTTCCCTAACCTGCCTGTGCAATGGGCTGTCCCCACTGTCCCCACTGGGATCTCCTGCCACCACTCCTCAGTTTTCCTTTCATGCTCTCTGCATATATTCACCATTGCATCCCACGTTTCTGTTCATTTGTCTCTATTCATTAGAATGAGACCAACTCAAACTGGTTGAAAATTATGAGGAAACATGTAGACTTTCACAGTTGGGAAGGCGAGAGCTGATTGGGCTTCAGGGCTGCCTTAATCTGGAGGCTTCTGCTCAGTTTCTCGATGATTCTTCTGTCCTCTGGGTGCTGGCTTCATCTTCAAGTTGGACATATGATGGCTGTAATGGTTTCACTACATCCAGTGGTCAGAGAAAGACAGCAAACTTTCCCTCTTTATCTCATTGATCTCTTTGAGTTCACGTGTCTGCTTCTGAATCATTCTTGCTGATTGGGAAAGCTCCGTGCTGACTGGGTCAGGCCTGGGTTCCTGCACCAATCACTCACTGGAAAGGCTAAGGGGATTCTTTTAGGTACACCATGCCCAGTCCTCAAGCCAGGGATGGGGCCAGCTTGTTCTGGGGCCCATGAGTAACTGAAGAATAGAAGGGATCTGTCAAGAAGGAGGAAGGAGCTACAGATACTGAGTAAGCTATCAACACTGTTTTGTGCTGTGCTCTAATCCACCGTTAAATGGATCACCTTGAAGACAGCAATGTGTGATGTTGCTTCTTTCATGTTTATACTCCCAACACTGGGCATAGTGCCTAACATATAGTAGGTGTTCAGTATAAATCTGTTGAAGGACTGAATTATAACGACATTAAAATATAATTTAGTTGGAAGAAAGACAACCTTCAGAGAAAAAACATACTTTGGCCCAAATGCAGAAAATCAATGTATCCTTCTCAGCACTTTATTCCCTACCTATATAACTGATCTTGACCTTTGTTATTCCAGATGATTTCTGTCCTCTTAATTATAGAAATGTCATTATCAGTGATTAAAATTAAGTAGGTACCTACTGAACAAAGGTTCAGAGGACAATGAATGCCATTAAAAATGCAGACTGATGGGCCGCTAATGTAAAGCATATGGAGGCATGGTTTCCCCCTTTGCTGGGTGCTATTGATGGCAATTGCTCAAATTAAATGCTGAAGACAGAAACTCACCAAGTTCAGATCATATCTAAATGTTCTAAAGCTGTTGAATGAATGATTCCTGGGAACTTTAATCACTGTATTTGAAGTCCCTCAGGGGACAAAAACATTTAGATTTAATTAATATTACTTTCAGCACTCTGCATCACGCCCTGGGCCTGCCGAATGTTGGTGGAAATCTGTGCAAATCTTTTCTGGTGAGTCACCTTCTGTATGAGCATTATAAAGGATGTGAACCTGATCAGAGCCAGCTTATGATTCTGAAGTTGTTCTCAGAGTCAGAGGAAGAGCCGAAACCCAGGCATGGAAGGAAGGGCAAATCTGGGCACCTCAGGAACTAGACAGATGGCTCTGACTCCATCATTTTTTACTTTTTCTTCCTCTTGATTTTCTTTCTCTCTGCTTTTGGGCATCATTCTCTACCATTGTTTTCTATATGAGACTGGCATCGGGGTATCCACAGCTCCTTGCTTTGCATCTTCTCAGGCTAGCTTCTGGAGAGACAAAAACTCTTAGGAAATACTCTGATTGGCCCAAACTTGGGTGATATCTATGCAATATGGACCCATTAGTGGTCATGGGCGAAGGTCCAATTATTAGGTCAGTTTGGGTTAATGATCTACCCTCAGACTAAGTACTGTGTCCAGTATACTAAGTTTATGTGCCAACTTCTGCATCACCTGTGAGAGAGGCCATCTGGGGAGGTGAGCACAGATCCTGGAGCTACTTTTTACCTGCATGACCCTGGACAAGTTATTTAACCAGTTGTACCCAATCTATTATATATTTGAAAATGGAGATAACGTTAGAAATCAACTATCCTTGTTGATGATGATAATAATAATATGAATATTGTGATATATATACATTCATATATACATTATATTTATGTATTATATACATACATTTCATACATATAAGTACTAAACACTGTGTGTGTATGAAAACTGATCACTTGTTTTTTACAATGTCAATATTATTATTGAGGATAATGGAGATGATCTGAGATAAAAGCAATAATACAGATATCATTAAAACTAAATATAAATGTATATAGAATAAATGAGGTGAAAAGATGTATATGTAATACAGGTAAGCACTAAACACTTTCTCTACCTATGTATCTCTGTATGTATCTATATCAATATGTATGCATGTATATATATAAAATGTTTGTTCATTCTCAGTTTGTCACAATGTCCACATTATTATCACCCCCACTGCTTAGAACAGTGCCTAACACATGGTATGTGTTGGATAGGTGTGATGGCTTATTAGCTGTGAACTGGAGCAGAGCTGGGAGGAATGGTTCTCCAAAAGAAGTAGGGTCCTTGGGTTGCTGCTTGATCTTGCCTATTTCTCCTAATTGCAGGACTGAAATTGTGGCCCAGATGGGTAGCCCTCTCTCTTGGGCTCAGTTGCATGGCACTGGATCCCACCCAAAGTGGCCAGATGTGAATTCAGGAGGACTCAATTCTGGATCATCTGAACCACTTTACTAGGGCATTTTTAATCCTTCTGACTCAGATCAGGCTTGGTGTGTGGGGCTACATCTGCATGGAAAGTCAAGTGTCTTCTCTGTTCTTTACCTGCCACTGCAATTGTTGGCTCAAAAATGCAGCCCTAGATTGAAAAGCAGTCCTTCATTCTCCAGAATGATGCATTAATACATATGTGTAAGACCTTCTTGTCCCCTGTCTTTAGTCTGAAGGATCAAGATTAAAGAACATCACAAAAATATTCTGCTTCGTGTAGTTTGTGTCAGACTTAGGAATCACTACCCGTGGGGTCACTATAGTTAAACTTAAGTCATATTCATTCCTTACGAACACTATGGACAGAATTGGAAGAACAGGTTGAATCAACAGTGCACAATATTACATGATACACTTAGTTGATAGAGGCATCTGACAAATCCCATTTCTATTTTCCCAAAGTGAGTGGCCTTTTGAATGAGTCTCCTAGCTCTAAGGACAGAGTAATCTTTAAAAATACGTATGGAACTGTGGCATTCCTGAACTTACAAAATCTTCAGTGCTTCTCACGGGTCTTAAAATAAAATTTGCAATCCTTATCAGGGCCTAAAAGGCTCCTAATCACCTGGATAGCTTGCAGTTAGTTTATTGGTAGACTCCTGATTTCAGCTCAGGTCATGATCTAAGGGTCTTGAGATCAAGCCCAGCCTCAGGCTCTGTGCTCAGCAGGGAGTCGGCTTTGAGATTCTTTCCCTCTGTCCCTCCCCCCACTCATGCACTCTTTCTCTTCTTTTCTCTCACAAACAAACAAACAAACAAACAAACAAACAAACAAATAAATCTTTAAATTTAAAAGGTTGCTAATCTGCCTAATATGGTGTCCTCTAGCCATGTGTCACTATTTAATATAATTAAAATTAAAATTTCAAGTTTAGTTTCTTAATTACACTGGCTTCATTTTCAGTGAATAGCCATGTCTGTGTTGGGCAGTGCAGATATAGAACATTGCCACTGTCCCAGAAAATTCTATTGGATGGTGCTGCTCTGCATAGCCTAGCTCTGACTACCTCACACCATCACCCGGGTTCTTGCATTTCAGACTCTTTCTTATTTTGTTCAATGTACTCCACTCTTTCCACTGTCACTCACACTTCTGCCCTCTCCCTTCTCTGCCTCTCTAGCTCCTCGAGTCTCAGGCTAAATGACCCTTCCTTCAGAGAAAACTTCCATGACCCCGCTTCTAGTCTAAACAAGGTGTCACTGTTAGCCCCTCTCTCACCAGCCAATACTTTTTGTTTATAGTACTTAGATTTGTGGAGGTATTTAGAAATTTTCATGGGTGATGCCTAACATCCCCTTTAAGCTGTAGGCTCATCAGGGCAGCCATGTGTCACTACCTTAACCCCAGTGTCCAAACATCGTAGGTGCTCGGTAGATATTTGTTGTGTAAATGCATGATTGAATGAGTTCTCCCATGTGCCATCTCCACAAAGCACATTCTTTCCAGTTTCCAGATGAGACAGAGGCCTTAATTTTCTCTTCCCATGTCCATCTTCTTCCTCCCATTATTCTGCAAGGGCCACTTTGGATTCCCTTGGGGTTTACTGGAGCTTCTCTCTGTGGTATGTCCATGTCTTGACCACATTATTGGGACCTTCTTTTCCCTGGAAAGAGGAAAAGTAGGATGGCAGAGTAAACTAAACTTTCTTGTCCATGTTTATTTTTCGTAATAATAATTGGCAGGGTAGAATATTTTAATTTTCCTATATCTATGTAATTAATATGTCCACATTCAAAATCAATTATCCTTGATAATTACCATTGGTGCTATAGCTCATAAGCTGAACACTAGTCTTGCTAACGAACTGAATGAGACATAATTTCTTGTTGTTCAAAGAGATGATCAACTCTAATCAGCAGTAAATTCAATCAAAACTTACTGACATCAATTGAAATCATATTAGAGTTTGTAAAAATAGGATAATTATGCTCATCTTGTAAGTTGCAGGTATTGTAACAACTCTAAAATGTGGGCCTATTTGAATAAATGCTTACGTCTGCTGGCTCTACACTAGCAGATGCAGAAACATATAATCTGCATAAATAAATTAGGAGTCTTTTTTTTCCCTTCATAGCTCTTTAGTTTTGTAGGATTCAATTAATTCAACAATTTTTTTTAATTTAATGAGCTTAGAATAATGGGCTAAGCAGGTGCTAGTGTGCGGGGCACTGAGGCAGGATGGCCCGTGGTACAGAGTTGTCAGTATTAGTTCTTCTTTTTTATCTTCCTTCATTCATTAAAAAGAAATCTAGCAGTGGTTAAAATAGTAGATGCTGGGGGCGCCTGGGTGGCTCAGTCGTTAAGCATCTGCCTTCGGCTCACGTCATGATCCTGGGGTCCTGGGATCGAGTCCCACATCGGGCTCCCTGCTCGGTGGGAAGCCTGCTTCTCCCTCTCCCACTCCCCCTGCTTGTGTTCCCTCTCTCGCTGTGTCTCTCTCTGTCAAATAAATAAATAAAATCCTTAAAAAAAAATAGTAGATGCTGGAGCTACGCTGGCTGGGTTCAAACCCCAGCTCCATACTCAGAGCTGTGTCTTGGCCAAGAGTAGGGTGAATGTCGGTGCTCGGCTCCCATCCCCTTGATTCCCTTCACGATAGATCCCCTAGGATGATCCTTAACTAATGACTGTGCAGCACAGGTGTATAAAGGGCTCAGCTCTCTTGTCTTGGGTTGGCACAACTGAGATCACTTACACTCAAGACTGTAAGTGCAATATCAGGCTGACGCTGCTCTCTGCAGATTGCCTCATTTCTTACCTTTTGCTTGTCTTCCTTTCTTGCCCTGCCCTACCTCCCCAGGCCTGTTCTGCTTCTCTGAAAGGCAATTCCTTAAAAAATCACTTGCACATGCATCTTCCTCAAAGGGTCTGTTGTTGGAGAACCTGACTAAATACAGTGAGTCTCTTCAGTGTCTGTGCTTTACTTTCCCTATCTCTTATTTGAGCATCGTAACAGGACTTTGCTCCTAGGTTGGTAGGAGTTCATTCGTGCAAAGAACATAGAGCTGTGTCAGAAGTTAGATGGTAGTAGCAACATGATGGCAACTCTGAAATGACAATACTGTCCTAATACAGTACAGTGTTGTTTAGTGAAGACATCTGAGGTGACAGGCTTGTGTTTAAGAATACATCCTTGACCAGACATTCTCTTAGGAAGGACTTCAGGAGAGTTCAGGGGTTGGAAAGGCAGACCTTAAAGCAGGGCTGAACATGGCTGGACTGTTTTCACTAAGACCAGGGAAGATCTTGGCCATAACTCAAGACTGTGTGTCTGCAGTCGGGAGGGAGGTGGAACAAGAAGATGATAAGAAAAGCTGGTGGGTGGACCCAGTGAGATGGCAAAGGCAGTGTTCCCTGGGTGTGGCCTCCAGCTGGGACCCACCAAAGTCTTCAGTGAAGTTACTGAACGTACAGATCTTCTCCCTGGGTAGAATCACTCTGACACATTCAGGGCCACAGGCATAACTGGGTCATGGTGTGAAGAGGTAGAGTTTTGGCAGTGAAGAGAGATGACATTACAATTCTTCATTCCATGGGATGCACTTGAATGCCTTGTTCTGGAAAGTGTGGCCCAGCAGCATTAGCAAGGACAGTGTTAAAAGTGCAGACTCTTGCACCTAACCCAGGCCTGCTGCATTTTAACAGGATGGGTCACCTGTAGGAACATTAAATTTGAGAAGTACTGCCTTTATCTGTAGGCTACATGGTCACTGATGTACCACTGGATCTGGAACTCCACCTACTTGGGGGAGGGTAGAATAATCCTCTCTTTAGGTCAGTGTTTCTCAGCCTCAGTGGTTCATTAAAATCACCCGGAGACCAAGTAAGCCAGAAACTGGGGGTGGGGACAGGGACTGGCATGTTTCAAAAGTTACCCATGCAATTCTATTGTGTGTCCAGATTGGAAAGTCACAAATCTAGGCCTTAAGCTAAAGAGATTAAGGTAAAGGAGTTTCAGTGTTCACTGGAGATTCTTCACCCCGAAATGGAGAATTCTCTACAGGGCTTTAGGATCAGATCTACCCCTACAACAACAGGGTGGTTTGCCTGAAGTATCTCTGTGTATATAATGGCAACCATGGTAAGTGACTGGTGGAGGGTAGGGAATTTGAGACCATGACTGTTTCTCTTTAAGTCTTTGAGGACCACTTGCTCTGTGGCTGGCTCAATGCCCCTCATCCTATATGAGATAAAAATAGCAGGAAGAATTTGATGTCTTTGAAAGGAAGACCTCTGAGTGGCAGGCGTGCTTGATGCTTTTAGTATCTGGACAAATCTGAGGCAAAGATTTCCTGCGGGAAGATAGGGCATGACTAGTTGATGGTCAGATGAGAGTCAGACTCTGTGCATCTTATTCCTGGAACTGTTTCATCAACAAGCTTCCTGTTTTGTGGATAAAAAGAAAAAAGTATGTGAGGTGGGGCTTTAGGACTTATAAAACAGTTATAAATTACTCCATAACTTTTGAGGTGGACAAAATGTTGTACTTCTGAATTTGTCTAAATTGAATTAACTCTGGCTCTGATTCCCACCTCACTAAGGTCCATAAGAAGCCCCAAACAGCCATTGGACTGGGCTTGTGCTGGGGCTTCTGGGTTTAAGTCACTTGTCAGCCCATGATGGTCATGCTCCTTCTGCTGCACAATTCAGGGGTCAGAAGCTGTTTGTTCATGCAATGTCCATTGAGGCATCTCTGCTGCCAGCGACCTCAGAGACATGCCTCAACCAGATCAACACCGTGCCTCAGGGGCCCTCGCTTGCTCCCGGAGTCCCCATGCTTGGTGTCTGGACTGTCCCTGGGAACCCCCACACAACCTCCATCTGAGGTCCTGCTATCCCTGGGGTAATAGCTGAAGGTGAAGCCTCAGCCTCCACCCCTAGTGAATCCTCACACTCTATCTCTTCCCCTTGTTGTGTGGGCTCCAGCTCTCTGATAATAAGCCACTTTTTTTCCCCTCAGAGCACAAAATCCTCTGTTCAAGAAGGTGGCCCCCAGCCCCAGGTAGCTCCCCTGTTGAGCACCTGAACTGTGGCCAGTCCAAACTGCAATGTGCTGTAGGTGTAAAATACACACTGTATTTTGAAGATTTGGTACAAAATAAATGTAAAATATATCAATAATAATTTTTATATTGATCTGATGATGAAATAATATTTAAGATATAGTGAATAAGTTAACATAATTAAAATCAATTTTTTTTTTTTTTTACTCTTTGAAGTGTCAAGTGTTTACTAGAAAAGTGAGAATTCGTGCTTGGGTCACATTATAGGTGACACTTGAACAACAGGGATTTGAACTGTAAGGGTACACTTACATGTGTATTTTTTTCAATAAATGTGGCACTGTAGATGTATTTTCTGTTCCTTGTGATTTTTTTTTTTAAGATTTATATTTATTTGAGCGAGAGTGAGAAAGCATGTGTGAACTGGGAGGGGCAGAAGAGGAGGGAAAGGGAGAAAGAATCTGAAGCAGACTCCATGCTGGGCGTGGAGTCCAATGCAGGGCTTGATCTTACTACAGGGAGATCATGACCTGAGCCAAAACCAAGAGTCAGATGCTTAACCAACTGAGCCACCAAAGTGCCCCCCTTGTGATTTTCTTAATAACATTTTCTTTTCTCTAGCTTGCTTTATTTTAAGAATACAGAACATAGTGCGTATAACATATAAACTATGTGTTAATTGTGTTATCAGTAAGGCTTCTGGTCAACAGTAGGCTATTAATAGTAAAGTTTTGGGGGAGTCAATAGTTAAATGTGGATTTTTGACTGTGTGGGGGTGGGTGCCTCAATCCCCATGTTGTTCAGGTGACAACTGTGTTTCTTGGGACAGCGTTGCTATCTGCCCAGTTCCCCTGTCCTCCTTAGAATGAAAAGCCAGGGCCAGTAGCCACTAACTCAGCCGGCCCACGCTCCTTCCTGCCCCGCCTTTTCCTGGGATCCTGGAACTCCACACAAAGGTCGCTGTTGCCCTGTTGTTGTCACCCATGAGGTGTGGGGGAGAAGACGTGGGGAGGCCCTTCCATTCTTTCTATCATGTGTCTGTCAGGAGGGAAACAGGATTACTAATTATGTCTTGGCCTCTTTTATTTTTAATCTTCTCTCCCATTTTTCAGATGAAGAGGCTGAAGTCCAAAGTAAGTGACTTACCTCAAGCCACACAGTGACTTAAAAGAGGGCAGAGCATCCAGGGCCCTTGTCCACACTGCAGTATCTGCTGCCTCTCCCAAAGGCAAGAGAAAGCAGCAGGAAAAGTCAGAGAGGAAAGGGAGTGCCCATGAGAAGAGGTGACCATGAGCTCTGAAGATACTTCTGGGTGACTGGTAGTATTTATGGCCAATGATGAATGATGACTCCTCCCCTCCCCCACCTTGCATTTTTCTCATTTAAACTTCTGCTGGCTTCCATTTTCAATTCTTGTTTCTGTAGAAACTATTTGGGTCACAGTAGTATGTTTTTTTGTTTGTTTGCTCATTTATCTTAATGATTTTTGCTGAAAGTTGCTTCAAATCCCTTGTGGAACAAGGCAGGGTGCAAAAAACCAAACGAAACAAAAATCACAATTATTTCCGTGCATCACCTGTGGTGTTGCCTCATGAAGGAGCTTTGGGGAAGAAGGCTGAAGAATGGGTTACACAGCTGCAAACATCCAGGGGACAGTGGAATGATAGGTACATTTCCTTTAATAAAATACAGACCAGCCTCAGGGTGAAAGGTTGTGAGAGAGCCCTTGGTAAGCCTGGAGAGAAGTTGAAAGACACAGGATCAGGTTAAATTCCCTGCAAGCTCCCATTAAAACTTGTTTCTTCCCTCTTCCCCACTCCTAGGGGGATAGCATTGCTTTTCTGCATGAGAAACTCTAGGAGAAGGGGGTTGTATTTCTTGGAGGAACTTTACCCTTGTTCTTATCTGCAAGCAACAACAGAGACTTTGAGGGTAGACCAGCATGCCTTTTTAGGCTGTAATAAAAATCCTTGAAAGTTGTAGCTCACATTGTTGTTTCCTGAACACTACCACAGTACAGGAGTGGGAGGAGGAACCCTGGGTCCCAAGACCTCATTGCTAGTGCTTGCTGAGTAGACAGCCCATCACAGAATAGTCTGATTACAGTCAACTCTCCCTTCCTTAGAACACATCCTCCCACACCCTCCCCTCTAAAACCCTCAGTTTGTTTCTCAGAGTCTATAGTCTCTCAGGGTTCATCTCCTCCTCTGATTTCCCCCGCTTCATTTTTCCTTCCTACTATCTTCTTCTTTTTTTTTTTTTAACATATAATGTATTATTTGTTTCAGAGGTACAGGTCTGTGATTCATCAGTCTTACACAATTCACAGCGCTCACCATAGCACATACCCTCCCCAATGTCCATCACCCAACTACTCCATCCCTCCCAAGCCCCACCACTCCAGCAACCCTCAGTTTGTTTCCTGAGATTAAGAGTCTCTTATGGTTTGTCTCCCTCTCTGGTTTCATGTTATTTAATTTTTTCCTCCCTTCCCCTATGGTCCTCTGTCTTGTTTCTCAAATTCCTCATATCAGTGAGATCATATGATACTTCTATTTTTCTGATTGACTTATTTCGCTTAGCATAATACCCTCTAGTTCCATCCATGTCATTGCAAATGGCAAGATTTCAGTTTTTTTGATGGCTGTATAATACTTCATTGTGTGTGTGTGTGTATGTGTGTGTATACCACATCTTCTTTATCCATTCATCTGTTGATGCACATCTTCTTTATCCATTCATCTGTTGATGGACATCTTGGCTCTTTCCATAGTTTGGCTATTGTGGACATTGCTGCTATAAACGTTGGGGCGCATGTACCCCTTTGGATCACTACATTTGTATCTTTGGGGTAAATACCCAGTAGTGTAATTGCTGGGTCATAGGGTAGCTCTATTTTCAATTTAAAGAGAATTTTAAAGGAAGAGTGGGTTAAATAGATATTCATTAGAGGGCAGATGGATTATGTCATGGGGATTCAGTTATCTCGTCTTTTAAAAGGCCAAAGCATCATGGTCATTGCCTTTTTTTTAGAGCACCTACTTTATGCTAAGCCAGTGAGGTTCATTATCTTTTTTTTTTAAAGATTTATTTATTTATTTATTTGTCAGAGAGAGAGAGAGCACAAGCAGGGGGAGCAGCAGGCAGAGGGAGAAGCAGAATCCCACTGAGCAAGGAGCCCGATGTGGGGCTCAAGTCCAGAATCCTGGGATCATGACCTGAGCCGAAGGCAGATGCTTAACTGAATGAACCACCCAGGTGCCCCGAGGTTCATTTTCTTATTGAATCGTCATGGTACTCTGTGGATTGGGTGTCACAGATAAAGAAACTGGGGCTCAGGGAGGTGATGATCTGTGTCAGGCTGCATGACTAGAGGTGGGAGTGCAAGGTTTCAAGCAAGGTCTGCCCACCTTTGAAGCCAGGTTACGACTGGGAATAGGACCAGAAGTATGCTGAGGTTCCTTCAGTTCTAAAATTATCACTACTGACCTTAATATGATTTACAAAAGCAAACTTGATGAAACACATTCCATTGGCATACTTTTTCCATCACATTTCTCCATATTTTCATCAAATGGGAATGTTATTGATAAAAATAAGTAGAGAGAACCATGAGGGTTAAGAGAAGGCCGCCTCCTGAGCAGCCTTCCTGAAGGGCCCTCCTGTTGAAAGCAGACAAATGTCCAGGGAAATACTAAGCACATAAAGTCCAATCGCTTGTCCAAGTGGTACTCATGGGACCAGTGAGCTCCCCTGTGGGATCTCTTCTCCCTATACAACTCCTCCAAAAAATATACCTTTCCATGCAGTAACCTCGCTCCATTTTTTCACTTGGTAATCTGATCCTTCAAGAATCAGCTCCATGTTCCTTCTTCTATAATGTCTTTTTTTGTCTTTTTCTCATCCCTTTGCCCCTCTAGGAAGACTTTATCATTCCGTTGCTAAGCTTCTAGAGCATGTTTTTAATTCTGGCCTGCCCTTGCAGCCAGGATACACCCAACATAGCAATTTGCAGTTATTGGGAAGTCCCAGCCCAAGGATTCAAAGCATATGGAGTAGGTCACCTCTTCCTGTCAAATTGAGGACTGTTAACATACATGTGCATCTTGCTTTCTTCCTCTGTCCCCTACTTCATTCCTTCTGCTCTACAAGATAGAACATTGTATTTCTAAATGACCAGTCCTCTCTAAATTCAGAAAGTGAAAGGCAAATTTTATTTTGCTAATGAACTGAACCTCAGTTTAATCGGATTTTGTGAAGGGCATAGAAGATTGATCTACAGCCAAGAGAAGAGGCCACATCTCTGAGACGAGGACATAGAAAAGGTCTGAGCAGAAACCCAAGTGGGGAATATGGGCAACCCTCCTATTTCTCCCCTTTTCCACCCTTGTGGAAGAGTCCTCGTTCCTGCTGAGTTGCTGGGATTTTGTGCTGTAGAGATGGAAAAAGAACCAGAAAGAAAGAAGTCTGAGACCAGGGTGGGGAATAAAGGCAAGAACAGGACTATGGAGTCTTGGACTCTGAAAGGATTTGAACAGAGAGTTGGCATTGAAGATTGTAGATACACATACGGCAGCGTGGGGTATGAGGGTAACAAAGAGAAGAAAAAGAAGGGAGAAGAATTTTAAGAAGCATGAAGATGGGCTGACAATCTGATCATCGTTAAAGTCCTCTGGGAGGTGTGTGATTGCCAATTCCACCTGGTTGCTTTTGCGGCTGGGATGTGTTTCCATGGGACATTGAGACTAGACTGACTGCTTGGGGTCGTGAAGTCTGCATTGGCTTGCAGAGGGAAAACAATGGCCATGAGCTGTAGCCCACGGAGAAAGGCTGGACGAGAAAGCATGAATTATAGAGAAGCCGTACATGGAGCGAGCCGCCTGCCCCTGGGCTTTCTTTGTTGGTGTGGCCTTTTGTGTGTGGGTTGCTGGCTTTGCTGAGACTGGATGTCAGCTGGCTGGGCCAGACCTCTCACTCGGCAAGAATGAGTATAACCTTTTTTGGGGCACCTGCCTTCAGGGAAGCAAGGACTCTGTCCCGTAGAACGGGTTTGGATGTGTAACAGTTGCCTGGGGCTGCTTTTGGAAGTCAGGGATGGAGAGAGCAGGGTTATCATATACACAAACGTGAGAGAGGAGTTCCCAAATCCACGTGTGGGAAGGAGGAGAGGAGGGACAAAATGGGAGAGAAGTCTGGGAGAGCCTCAGCAGGGGGTGGAGTGAGCTGTGGAAATTCCATGGCGCTGAAACAGCCAAAGGAGATTTTAAAAACAACCTTGTTCTAATGCTTAACTTAAAATTGCTTGTTTTTCCATGAGGTAAACCCATTCTCCCTCTCTCCCAGCTCCCCTCCAAATATTTAATGAAGTGCGTTATGCATGTGCACTCATAGATCATTTGCGTGAGCTGTTTTGTTGTCATTGCTGGTGAAGTCGAGGAAGGGTTTGAACTTCACCTCTGGATTAAGATGTTGTAGAATACTGTTTCAGGAAAAGCAAGATCTGGAAGGTAGAGAAGCCACAAGAATATGATTGTCAACACCCTTCCTTTTTTTTTTTTTTTTTTTTTTTTTAATATTGGCAGAAAGCTTTGGGATTTTTACAGGTCATAAAATAAAGGTTCTAATCCTATCAAGATTTTAGGAGTCTGGGAGACAGCAGAAATTTCTGGTTACATGTTATTGGATAATTTTTTTTCTTCTCTCTCTCTCTCCTCTGTGATATCTCTCATCTTAAGCCTGCATACAAGAATCTACATGTAAAGCCATGGGTAGATTGAGAAAGATTTTACAAAACCCCTTTTAGGGCATTTTGCCTGTCAAGAGGATGAAGGGGTGAAGGGAGGCTGTGGATAGAGAGAACCTATTCTATGCATTACAAATGTTTCTGAATTTTTCTATCATGTACATAATTTTGGGTAGGAAACCTCTATGCAAGATATAGCACCATATAACTTAGTATGTATATGAAATGTACATACATATTTTATCTTAATTTTGCAAAAAAAAAAAGTTTTATTCACTGTTAAGTACCATAGCCAGCAAAGCAGTTGAATATTGTACCTCAGCTCAGGATTGGTCATATAAATCTTTCAACAAACCCATTTATTATATCTCATGCCAGAAGTTATTCAGTGTCTTTTATTGCTCATATAAATTGTCTTTTTTTAAAAATTATTTATTTATTTATTTGACAGAGAGAGACAGAGCAAGAGAGGGAACACAAGCGGGGGGAGTGGGAGAGGGAGAAGCAGGCTTTCTGCCAAGCAGAGAGCCCGATGCGGGGCTCGATCCCAGGATCCTGGAACCATGACCTGAGCCGAAGGCAGACACTTAACGACTGAGCCACCCAGGTGCCCCTCATATAAATTGTCTTTATCAATATCTTCCTTCACATCCAACTCTGTTAACCCCTGGGTGCCCAGAGCATGTTGCAAGTCTTAGAAATGCACGTTATCTTTATGGATATGTTAGTATCTAATCTGGCCATATATATTTCAGGCTTTCTTAGCTCTGTTTGAGTGATCTGGGTGTCTCCCAGAGCTTCCTGATAAAATACTGCCTTCTCTGCTATAGTAGACTTATAGTTTACTTTTAAAATAACTCACTTGAAATTTAATAGGAGGTTTTAAAGTCACATCTGATTTAAGCCGTGTGAGTTCTAGCTTTTAAGAACACTCTTGGCACATCAATCTTGGGATTTTCTGAGCTATTGAGAGGAAACACCAGCTTGCTATTGTGTTGTGCCATGTTACTTTATTAACTATATATCAAGACAAAGCAAAGCAAAACAAAACAAAAAACCCGGGGTAGCCTAATAATAAACTCATTGACACATGATAAACAACTGGAGAGTGTCTGACACTGGGGACACATCTTTTTTTGGGAGGATGGCAAATCTTTTATAGGTAAAGTGTTGGAGTGACACTCTTAGCAGGAGAAGGGAAAGAAAACACAAACCTTTACGACATTAACTTATTAGAGGCAGTGATTTTTAAAAATTGAAGAAATCACCAGATCAATGGTATTTATTTACTAAGCTGCGATGTAAAACCACAACAAATGGGGCTTCTGGCTTTTTTCCTTGCAAATCCAAGCATCCTTGAGGAGGAATTGGTGATCATTCAGCTTCACAAGGGAAGTCTTGAGCAAGAAGCCTTCACCAACATTCTCTTTCCCGTATTTCATAGCAACCCAGCATGAAGGTATCGCTATTCCCATCTTTCAGATGAGAAAACCAAGGCCCAGGAAACCGAGGTGGAATATATTGTCACACATGTAAATCTCTTTGGCTTTCAAGCCCTTCATCTTGCTGCTGCTCCCAGCTCTTCCCATGCCTTCCTGATACTTGTGGTTCAGTCTTTTTGTTTTTTTGCCTCCTCTGGACAGCCCTTCAACATTCAGTAATAGATCTCCAAGCAGTTCATTTACATTCCTAAACAGCATCTCCGCTTGACTGGGAAATGAAGAAATCAAGTACAACTAGCTCACTGCTCAGTCTTCTTTACAGAGCAGGATTTGTTTTCTGTACGGTGTTGATTTCATAGCTCTCCCTTAAAGGCATCCTTACAGCTCATGGAGTTCTTCCTGCTGTTCCCCTTCAGGATTCCATTTTGATTCCTTCCATAGAGAGAAGTCTTACTTTGAAAGATACAACCCTCCCCCCCTCCAATCTAGCATGGTCTTGATTTAAAATATGAGAAGCAATTTGCAAGGCACACGCTCGTGAGCTTGGAGAGACACAGATGCCCCATGCTCTGCTGGTAGGTATGTTCATCAGTAAAACTCTTTTGCAAAGGAATTGTGAAAACCTCTGAACTTAGCCATTAATTATATTTCCAGAAATATGTCTTAAAAATAGTAATCTCAAAGGTAAAAAGAACATCATGCATAAAGAGATTCACTAGTGTGTTGTTTTTAGTGGTGGTAAAAAAAAAATAGGCAACAATTTGACTACCCAACAACTGAATGATGGTTATGTGAACATTAAAACATTAATGCATCTACTAATAAACTTGACGGAACCACTAAAAATGATGTTTATGTACACTTCAACTTTAATGTGACAAATCAAATATATGTATTTACATCATTTTGTCTCCAAATCTAACTAAAGTGACAGTAAAAGATAAAAAAAAAAAAAGCATAAAACCATAGAGTCCAAGATAACAAGACAGGAGACTAAAGCAGATGGGAGATATCAACATGTTTCTAAAAGCTGAAAAGCAGATTTACTGCTGGTAACCGGGTTCTGTGGCTGGGAAAGCTGAACCGTAAGTGCCCGCTGGGGTAAAGATAAGAAGGAAACAGTTCCAAGCTACAGAATCCTGGAAAGTTCAGGGACTCATGGCATCAGGTAACATTGGACGCAGGGAATGTGACGAGCTGAAAGCAAGAAGCTTGCTTGAAAGTTCTTATGGGAGCGGTAAGAGCCTAGATCTTTTCCCCAAGTAGGCAACTATCCTGTCCCACCTGGTAGAAAACTGGAGGTTTTCTCTCAGCAGAGGTTAAACCAGATAGACTGTGGACTCTGGGGCCTGAGACAAGTAAGAAAGGTAGGAGCACTATAATAAAAAAAATTGTGGATTGAGTGGGAGTCTACATATTCAGCTGTGAAAATTTCTGTCTCCTTTTCCCAACAGTGCTAAGAATGTTAGCAGACAAACCTATGGCCCCTCACAGGAGGTTGGACGATTCTCTGGGTAGAAACTAGCAAGCCTGGAAAAAAAAAATCCGCAGAGACTGATAGTTATGAAGAGAAGTCCTGCACAATGGCCAGGTCCAAGTCATGTCACTTTGTGGTGAAGCCCGTTACTTGGTGAACATTCCCACACACAGAGGTCCCAGGTAACTCTTTAATGCCTCACTCCCAAATAAGAGTGGATCATCTGAAATTTGCAGAAAGCATCTAATATAAAAAATAGGCACCCAAACAAGTCATCAACAAAAAGAAACCCAGAGGAAACAGAAACAATGTGGTAACTAGAAGAAAATTTATGACAATAATTAATACTAATTCCTTAGGAAGGTAAGACAAGACATTATATCCATGAAAAGATTTTAAAGGTATATTCAGAAAATTTTAAAAATCCTCTTGGAAATAAGAAATATGATAGTAGGAAGATTAAAATTCAGTAAAGTAGCTGGAAGGTAAACTTGAAGCAATCTCCCAGAATATAAAATAAAGAGACAAAGTGGAAAAAGCAGTGGCAAGTTCCAGAAGGAGCAAATAGGGAAAAATTAGAGGAGGAATCCATGGAAATCACATAAGAAAATCTCCCAGATTTTAAAGGACACAACACAAAGAAAAAAAAGACCCCTATCAAGACATCTTAGAATAAAATTTCAGAAGACTGGAGATAAGAAGAGGATCTTAAATCCTCCAAAGAGAGAAAGCAGCAAACTTACAGAGCATCAGGAATCAGAATGGCATCAAACTTCTCAATAGTTGCACTGGAGGCTTGGAGACAAAGGAGCAACTTTAAATTCAGAGGGTAGTTACTTTTATTCCAGGGTTCTATGTCCAACAAATGATTATTCCAATGTGATGCTAGAATAAAGACATTTTCAGCCATTTGAGATCTCAAGAATTTTCCTTTTCATACTCTCTTTCTCAGAGGAATATGATTCACAACAAAAATGGGGTAAGATTAGAAACTGGGAGGTGTGGGATTCTGGAGAGTTAATTTAAAACCTCAGAGCAAGGAGAGGATTCACAGGATGAATGGGAAGGACAGTTTTGTAGCAGCCTTCAAGGGCACCAAGTGCCAGAGAAGCTGAAGCACGGAGAGCCATGGAAGAGGGTTTCTGACAGAGATATGACTGATGGATGGGTTGAAAGGAATTCTCAGAGGGTTTGGAAAAGTATTTGTGATGGGTAAACAGAAAATTTAGCAAATTAAATGTAAGGCAATTATTAACTTGAGGGAAAATAAAATGTTTCAGAAGAGAGACCTAATAAGGTATAAATAACATGTACACAAATCAGTGTGATAAATATTGAATACTGAGTAGATAAAATATTGCTATATAACTACACTGGAAAGATGCAGGGAGGGAACAGTCAGTGTGTGTGTGTGTGTGTGTGCAGGGAGAATGCAAACTAAATTCCTAGAAGGAAGGTAATGTCTAAAACTGCAAAATTAAGAAATAGTTGATGAATACTATGGGAGACTGCTGTTTGTCCTTCAATATCAGTTTTCCATTGTGAATTTATCAAATTTGCATCTGCAAAGACCCAGAGCTCAAGGCTGGTAAAGAAGCTGCAGGGTCCTGCCCAAAGAATCTCATGGTCTTAGACGATGAACATATGACAGCCTGTGGACAAAAGACCAGAAGGACCTTCTTGAATATTCTTAACAGTTTAAGCCTGGAGATTGTGGGGGAAAGCATCCAAATGATGCTTGCAATTGACTTTCTCAACACTATATATAGGGAAGTTCTGATTATATTTTTATTTGAAATGCAAAAAAGCAATAAAATCTTTTATGAACCTCAGGATTATGATGGAAATCACACCTACTAAAAAAAGTAATTGTTATGCCTAGTGGTGAGGGCTGTGATAGATGAAGCAAAGAGCACTGTGGAGGCAGGAAGATAGAGCCCAATCCAGCCTTCAGAGTCAAATGCTTTATATACAAAACTATGAGCCTCAGCTTGGAAAAGAACAATCTTCAAAGACTGGAGAATGTCAGTGTTACTCCATGAAGTACCACAGGGTGAAAATAGAAATAGCATCAAGAAGAGTTCAGATAAATGAATAGATGATAGTTCTACAGATGTGTATTTTGAGAAGAGTTTGAAGATGTTTAGAATACCTTTCCTTAGTATAGATTCAGAAAAGTGAGCTCTCTGGGTGTCCTCCTATCTTTTAAATTAGACAGCCAAAAGGAAGCCAGGAATTCTAACAAATTAGCTCTTGTCATTGTCAGAGTTGGAAATACAGTGTCACCCACTGTGGGCTCCAGAATCACATGACCTTAGAGTCTTCTTCCCAATCTGACCAGGCTTCAAATGGGTTAGTAGCTCCATTTAGCACTTATTATAATATTTTTTATGTATACATGCTATTATACCATAAGTCTCCCCACTGGAATTCTTAGGGGGCAAGAACGACCCTATCATCTGGATAGTTAGCTCTGGATCATCAAGTAGGAATGTGAACTGTAAGAATAGGACTTCAGCCATTTCACTCCGACATTCTCTTCTTCTTTGTCTCTAGCCCAGACTTGAGGAGTCTAGGTGTTTTGGGGGAATGGATGTACTTAAAAAAAGCTTCTGGAATGAAAGGAAAGCTGAAAGTTATCCTGTAAAGCAGATGATCTAGATCCATATTGCTCTTTTGTGTGGATTTCCCTTTATCATATCTTGACCTGTACTAAAGTCTTCTTAAATGTTCCTGTTTAGCATCAGCTATGTTGGGGCCATCAAGAAGAGAATTGAATAAATCTTATCAAACTCCCCATTTTACCATTGAGAAAAGGAAGGCATAAGGTGTTCTTGTGGAAGGTTTAAGTGTTCATGGTCATCCAGAGCTGACAGAACAAAGTCTTTTGTTTCCCTATTCTATCCTCCACATTGTGAAGATTCCTATGGTTCAAAATAGGTAAATCTTTTACCATGAAGCTCTGGTGCCTCTGAAACTAGAATCTGAGAATATTCTTTGACTCCAATTTATTCCGTCATTACAAATTTATCCAATCAACTATTGCCATGGTTGTGCATGATTCACAACTACTATTAAGTAAATAAAAAGAACTAGATAATCTATGTAGTGGTCTATTCTTTTTATGTGCATTAATGTACACTCAGCCTTGTGGCCATGAACATGAATGAGGGAAATTTTCCTTTTGGGGTGGTATCCTATCATTGGAGGATGTCTGGTTCCCCAGAACACCTCTGAGAAGCATCTGCGATTACAGCAAGGCTCACAAAGGTATGACACATGGACAATGTCAGCCCACGGCCCGTTTTTTTTTTTTTTTAAGATTTTATTTATTTACTTGAGAGAAGAGAGAGAAAGAGAGCATGAGTGGGGGCAGGAGCAGAGGGAAAGGGAGAAGCAGACTCCCCACTGAGCAGGGAGCCCAATGCAGGACTCGATCCCAGGACCCAGAGATCATGACCTGAGCCAAAAGCAGACGCTTAACCAACTGAGCCACCCAGATGCCCCAGCCTGTTTTGTTTTGTTTTGTTTTTTGTAAATAAAATTTTGTTGGAGCACAATCACCCTCATTCCTTTATATATTATCTATGGCTACTTTCACAAATGGCAGAGTTGAGTAGTTGAGGCAGGGACTAAAATATTTATTATCTGGCCTTTTACAGATGTTTTCCAATCCTTGTATTAGAGCATGCTTTCTTGTTGTAGAATGTGGGTCTTCCCCTAATGTTGACTGATTTTAAGTCAGCTCTTTCTACAGTCTTTTTCAACTCACTTCTGTGACTATAGACACATCCAAAGAAAAATGGTATCATGAACAGAAGTTTCCAAATGTGACTGGTTAGAATTGCTTGGGGAATATCTACATTAGAAATTTCTGAGACTGTTCCCAGAGATTGTGATTCAGTAGGTCTGGGTGGAGCCTGGGAAACTTGCTTTCATATAAATGATTCTGGTGCACAGGCAGGCATGGGAAACCTCATGAAAGCACATGGAAGTTGGAGATGGGATGAACAGAATATGAATGCTGACTCAATCTTACTGCGTGATCATGGACTAATCACTTTACTGAGACTTGGTTATCTCCTCAGTAAAATGAAAACAGCAGTTCTTCCTGATAGGAATGTTCTGAGGACCAAATGAGATAATGGTTTAAAAATGTCTAGCACTGCACTGCACATAGTAGACACTGGGTTAATGACCATGTCCTTCCTTCCACTGGAGAATCCAGTGCTTTGGAAAGCCCATCAAGCAGATTTTCTTCACTCTGCCTTGTGTGTTACATTTCCATCTCTGTTTATGTTCATTTTGCTCTTGTCAGAATACTCCTGAGATCCATAGGTCTTTCTCTATATGTATTAAAGCTAGGGATGGTTTTTGCAAACCTGTTTCGGGAAGTACTCAGGGAGTTGAATGGCCCTAAATGGCTTGATAGCCACATGGCTGCCAACGGTCTTGATTAATTCTGCTAAAACATAATTAAGCACAAGCTATTCCAACCTTTCCAAGTTTTTAAAGAAACCTTGATGTAAGATGATAGACCTTATAAATTCCAAAGACAAACCACTGGACAAATTGGGATGATGTTTAATCAGAATTTCTTTCCTTAGAAATAGAAAGACTAATTTTGTGTCTTTGCCTTGGCATTCTAAATAATGTCCAGCAAGCAGTCTCTGAGTAACAGACACTGTTGATATTTTGCCCACATATTCTGTTGGCCCACCTGAGTTAACTGTTAGCCCCAGAAGACTTTTCAGTACACAGGCAACTTCCCACCTCAGGCAGCTTTATCTCTCATCTTTTCTACCTAAAGACTTTCTCTGCACCTCCAGGGCTTGCTCCCAGTAGTTAGACAAAATCTGGAAGTAAGGGAACCAGTGGAAGGTAAAGACAGTGGATAATTACCCCAGATCCTCTGCTCCTAGTAGGGCAATACTGAGGGTATTCTATATTGTTCCTCAGAGGTCACCCAGTGGGGTTGAGCCCCACTTGCCCAAAGTGCTTATCTACTATCTAATGCATCCTTTACTCTTTTCTTTCTTCTATGCCTCAGTTTCTCCTCCTCCTCACTTGGGTTTTCTGGGCTCAGTTGGGCTTTCTGGGCTCTTCTCCCAGACAAACTGCCTGTTCCTAAGTCCTTGTCTTAGGTTCTACTTTTGCTGAAAGTGGGTAGAAAAGCATGTAGAAAAGGGGCCTTCCTATTCTCTTTAAATCACAATATATGAGTAATCATGGTAGGTAATATTTGTTGAATGGTTACTACTGTGCCAAGAATTGTTGTAAGTGCTTCATACATAGTAACTTATTTATTCTACACTTTTTAGTGAAATAGGTATAGTTATAATCCTGAAATAGGTATAGTTATAATCCCTATTTTATAACAAAAAGAAGCTGAAATATAAAATGATCAAGTAATTTGCCTAAAGTCACACAGCTTGTCAGCTTGTGAGCAGAAGGTAGAAATTTGAACTCAACCAACTTAGCATTGAAGTCTACACCTTTAACTACTACTCCATACTGCTGCTCTGCCAACTCAGAAATCTAGCCCTTTTCATTGGTGGCTGAGATTCAACAATTGAATAATTGCTTGGGTTAAGGTATGGCCCCTATTAAATGCAAATGTCAAAAGGTCTAATGCATCATTCTGAGGACATTTACACCTTGTATAGAGAGATACAGTTATTGCTTCAGCTGCCAATGGCAGAGACCCAGAATGAAAGTGGCTTAAAGTAACATGAAAACTTGGTCTTCTCTTGTATAAAGTCCAGGATGATCAGGTCGCTCTTCTCTGAAAGTTGTAATGGCCCAGACAACTTCTCTCCCATTGCTCTGACATCTCCGTGGCACTGTCCTTGTCTTCATGGTCTCTAATGGTTCACCACATATCCATCTGCCAAGCATCAGCACAGAAGAGAGACGACAGGGAAAACATATGACTTCCTTTTAAACACATGTCCTAAAAGATGCTCTTATCACTTGTATTCATATCCACTGGTCAGATCTGAGTCACATGAAAGCTGCAAGGGAAGCTGGACATGGATGTCTTTAGTGCAGTTGACTTTGAGATCTTTTAAAAATTCAGCTCCTGTAAAAGGAGAGATTAGTGTATCTTCTGCTCCTAACCTAATACCTTTGAGAATCTTCTTGATTCAAGCCCACTACCATTACCTCATTTCTGTCCTATGATGTGGTTTGAGTATAAAGAGCACCCCTTACTGCTCTCATCAAAAGTCAGTGTTACTGGGGCAATAGTAAAAACCAGTTGTCTCTGTCTTAGGATAAACACTTACCTTTTCTATCTCTTGCTTAATAATACCCACTTGGGTTTTGAAACCCTAGGTTATACTGGCTTTGTGATGTTGGACTAATAACTAATCTCCCTAAACCAGTGGCTCTCACGTGGGGTAATTTTGTACCCCAGAGGGCATTTGTCAATATCTGGAGACATTTTTGGTTGTCCTAACTAGGGGAATGGGTACTATTGATATCTAGTGGGTAGATGCCAGGGATCCTACTAAATACCCTACAATGCACAGGGCAGTACTACAGGATAAAGAATGATCTGGTCCAAAATATTATTAGTGCTGAGGTTGATAAGCCCTGCTCTAAGCTTTAGGTTCTTTCCAGAAAACTGGGGTAATGACAAGATCTGCTTCAGAGCATATGTGTGAAGATTCACTGGACTAGCACTTGTAAAAGATAATGCAGAATGCTTGGTCCATGTTAGGTTCCAGATAACCTCTGTCCTCAGGGACTCTTAATCTCCTTGCTTGGCCTGACTTCTCTAGGCTTGTCTTCTTGCAATATTTGATTCACAGCACATATGTCTCTTGGGAAGGGAAATGAGGAAAATTAAATTTTATTGAGGAACTGGTAGATGGCAGGATTTCAACATAAATCAATTTATGTAAACCTCTCCAAAACTGTGTGAGTTTCCTATTACTGTCCCCAATTTCCAAATGGGCCAGTGAGTCTCAGGGAGATCTGACACTCTCATGAAAGCAGAATTAATTAGTGGGTATGTGGGGATGGAAAGTCAAATGTGTTTGACTCCAATACTTGTGCTTAGGTTTCAAATTTGGCACCTCCTGGTCCTATAGTGTGGAAAGACTAGGAAGATAGAATCTGAGGAGCTAGAATGCTCTGGGGATAATCAGGAGACACTGATGTGGGGAGAAAGGCACAGATACAGGTGGGCAAGGAGACTTCAGTACAGACTCACACTTTTATCTCAGGCCAGGCCTAAAAAGGCAGCTTTTACTCCCACCTTGGACATATTATCTTGCCCATAATATAGTGGGCAGCCTTATCATCTTTGTCTTGGTTTAATCCTAGGAATTGGGGTCTATATTAGTTTCTTAGCAGTATCACAACAAATTACTACAAATTGGTGACTTAAAAGAAATTTATTCTCTCACAGTTGTGGGAACGAGGAATCGAAAATTCAGGTGTCAGCAGGACACCTGAAGGTGTCTGAAAGCTGGAGAGGAGAATCTGTCTTTGCTTCTTCTAGCTTCTGGTGGCTGCCAGCAATCCTTGCTTTCCCTTGGCTAGTGACAGCATAACTCTGATCCGTGTATCTGTCTTCACACAGTATCTTCTCTGTGTCTGCTCTTCATGTCTCTGAGTCTCCACATGGCCTTCTCAGGAAGACACCAACCACTGGATTATGGCTCATCATAATCCAATAAGACCTAATTAACTTAATTGCATCTGCGAAGGCCTGATTTCCAAATAAGCTCACATTCACAGATGCAGGGGTGTTGGACTTGAACGTATATTTGTTGGGGACACAATTCAGTACACATCAGGGTCTAAACAATATTTTTAGTGGATAAAACCTAAACCACATTTCCTTAAAATAAATTAAAAGCCCCTGTAACCCAGTGACAACTTTGGATGTTCAAGATGGCTCAAAGTACACTCCCAGTATCCTGGCAATGCTTGTCCCTTCTTAGGAGAGAAGGCCTCCACCACCCCAGCCCAAAACTCTCCTTCAGTATTTCAATACATGCAAAAATATAAAAACTGTACCTCAGCATTTGGGGACAATATTCAAAGATAACAATATAAGTAGGTTTTTGTTTTTGTTTTCATTTTGCCTCTACTTATGCTTTATTTTTTTATTAACAAAAAAATACAAACACAGATTAGGGTGAGAACCCTTTAATTTTTGGAGATGATTATCCAGTTCTGGTCTTTATATGGTGCTTTTGAACAGAATTTCTTAATTATGCCAATCAAGGCCACATCCTTTTACAATGAACTATGCATTATATTTTCCCTTCTAGACAAAAAAGAACATTTATGCAATTAAAATAGACTGATTGAAAAAATGCGTGTCAGGCATAAGCTTGGATTTATACTTTCAGGCCCAAATGACTGGGGGACATAAAAAAAAAACCTGCGAAACTGAGCAAAAATGGTCTTTTTTTTTTTTCCAGCACATATTTTGAAGAGGAATGAGCAGTTGGCTTTCCCCTCCTCATTAGTCCACTGCAGAGCCGGGGCTGCTCCCTCAGGCCCTAATCAACTTACTCAAACAGGCAGCAAAATCGATCTGACAGCCCATGAAAGGGAGTTTGGAGGCAGGGAGGGAAGCACAAGTGAGAACTGACTTAGGTAATGTGGAATTCTGTATTTTCAAGGATTTGCCTAATGTCAAGGACTGTGACATTAGCAGGGTCCTCTGATCTTTGGGCTACAAAATAGTTGTGACAAGGGGCCTACAGTGTGTGTGTGTGTGTGTGTGTGTGTGTGTGTGTTAGGGGGTATCTTTTGAGTATGTGGCTTGGAAATACTTATTCTAAATGGTGGGGAAGAAAGTTTTCTTTGATTTAAGCCTGAATCACTTTGAAGAGGGAAATTAGTTAGCATGTGGATCATTTACTAAATGTTGAACATGTTCAGGTTTTTTTAAATCCCCATAATAACCCCTACGGTTGGCATTATTGTTCCATTGTACAGATTGGGACACAGCGAACAAGAAGGCTATTCAAAACATATAACAGCCAGAAAAGCAGAGGCTGCAACCATTTAGAGGCACGCTGGCCGTGGTCCTGGAGTTCCCCAGGAAAGGGTTGGGATGGCTGTGGTGGTAGGCAGGTGCTCCAAGGAAGCTTGAGACAGTGACTATTTATAATAAGTACAAAAGTATTTCAATGACTAGCAGAGCATACCAAGAAATTGGCTGTGTTGGAGAGGAAAGCTAGCTTCCACTAAGGCAAACCATTTTCACTGTGTGACTTGGGATTTGAACTCTGCAAAGATAGCACTCTTTCTAATGTGCCATACTCTCATCTGCTCTCTACATCCTTTATGCGAGGACAGCCTGCAGACATGCTTGGGAGGAGGAGCACTAGCAAATTCTACTGGAGGGGTCAGAGATGCCAGAGCCTTTCCTCTGAATATCTTTGTCAAGGTGGTGGAGAGATTCTCCAACAACCTTGGGAATGTGGGAAATGAATCATGAGGGTCGGAGACAGTATTTCAAAAGGCAAAAAGGTGTCCAACAGCAGAGTTGGATCACTGAAAACCAATATTGCCCACATCTTTCATTTTCCCCATATTTAATGCTCCCTTTATGGTGTGGGAAATATCAAGATAGATGATACAGATGCTCTTCTGGGGAAACATAGGTGTTCTGATGCAATACTTTGAGGAAATACCATTTATGACTTAAGTGGTTATGCTAAGCATATTGTGAAAACTTCAGTGAAGAATTTTTTCTCTTCCACATATATAATACTGAGTTTGGAATTTAGCAAATTTGTAGTGTTCCATGGCTTTTTTTTTTAAGATTTTTATTTATTTATTTGAGAGAGAGAATGAGATAGAGAGCATGAGAGGGGGGAGGGTCAGAGAGAGGCAGACTCCCCGCCGAGCAGGGAGCCCAACGCAGGACGCGATCCCGGGACTCCAGGATCATGACCTGAGCCGAAGGCAGTCGCTCAACCAACTGAGCCACCCAGGTGCCCCTGTTCCATGGCTTTTTATTTATGGACTGATGCAGGTAACATTAAGACCTATGCCACATTCTAATACATTCTATATATATATGAGGAAACACAGTCAATTTTTTTCTACTGACAACCCAAAACTACAAATAAAAAGATGTTGATGAAAATTAAAGGAGAATGCCCTCTCTATTTGTTGAAACAGAAAAGACATGTGAAATCTTTCCATTTTTTAAATCAAAGAAAAACCAATATTCCTCTTCAAATACAAATAGAAATTTACTCACTGGCTCTGATAAAACAGGCCAGAATGGACACATTTGCCTCTCCAGGGATCAGCGTAGCTCTTTTATCTCTATTTAAAAACCTTTGAATTTATGCTTCCTGCTGTTCTCTTGAATTTTTTAATTGCATCTCTCTTGCTATGCTATGTTTTCTTCATTGAACTATCACCACATCTCCCTTCTTCTTGCAGGTTCAAACCTCTTCTGTGATAATCACAGAACTGTAGCATCAGAAGGCAATCCCCAAAGTGTGGTCTTCACATCCTCAGTGGTGAGCTAGGTTATCATAGGTGATAAGGAGTCAATTACCTTTTCTTGTTTTAACAGTCATGTATTTATTTTAATGAGCATTAGAACATAGATTTGGAACATCAAGCTGTGACTACATAGATATTACTGCCTAGGACCACGCTAAGCTTTAAAAGTGAATCTATTTATGCTCAGTTAAAATATGTTAAGAAAATAAAGACACAAGTAGTGTGTGAATATAGCAAAGAGCATCAACTATTTGGGAGACAATTCTTTCAAGGTCTGAAATAGCATTCTCTACCATCAAGTATATTCTCAGCAGATAGATAGCCAGCTTCTGCCCATAAAGAAAAGAGGTAACTGCAGGATTACAGTATGAAAAAGGGGCAAGATTGGATGTTAGAAATGCAAATATCTCCTTTCCTTAAGTTTGGTCAGTCTGACATGTTGTTCACAAAGTGAACTCAAGAGCCTGCTCCCTCTACTTGCCCATATAAAGCACAAATTTGAGACTTAGATCTTATCACCCGAACTTGAAGAGGAGCTACTTCTACTGTGGAGAAACAGAAGACTATGTAAGGGCCCTAGAGAAAGCCTGACTGGGGTCGTGGGCCAGGCCTTTTTACACTGGCTGTGTGAGGGGAGGTGGTCACAAGGGTTAACCTCAGGTAGGCCAATACTCCCTGAATGTGGGAGAAGAAGTAGCAAAATGTAAAGGAAAAAGAGAAATGTTGAGTTAACCATAAATTAGCTGTCAGTTGTAGAACTCAGTGTTCTGTTTACAAATGTAAATTGAGTGTATCTTTATCTCAGCTGTGTCTCTGAGGAAAGAAAGGAGTATTTTGCTGAGGGGTGAAATTACACTAAATATTTGGTATCTTCACCATTATGTTATTCAAGACCAAATCATTCAGGCCTTGGAAAATGTACAGCTGACCGGTGCTTGTTTTGGCTTGACCATGGAGTCTGTCCTTAGTGCTAGAAAAATAACAGAGAGGAATATGGAACGGATTTGTTCAGGTGGACAGCTTCTGGACACAGCATACAGCTGATGCTAGAAACTCTCTTCTCCCAAGATCTTGCCTTTGGGAAAAAGAGTTGAATAAACAAACTCTTAAACCCATCTCAATATTACCTCCTCCATCAGGTCTTTCTTAATCATATCCTCTCTCTCTCTCTTTGCTTTTTGTTCTTTCATCTCCTGTATCTCATTAGCTGGACAACTCTTTGGGTGAGTACACTTGCTAATTATATTTTTGTCTAAGCCACTCTATGCTCATCTCTGCACTCTCTACAAAGTCCAGATCAATGCTTTGTGTGGAATAGTGATGCAGAAAAATGGGAATGGAATTGAAGAAAAGGAAAGAAGTTCAGAGATAGTGCAAAACTCAGCAGGATAGGGCCATGTGACCACAGAACTGCCCAGGAGATGAATGTGCCCAGCTAGCTCGGAGACAACATTTGTTGAGCACTTTGCAGCTGGTTATTACTGGCTGAGTGGGGAGGGAAATCCCAAATAAACTTGGCTGTTCTATATTCAAGATTTCTCTGAGTGCTGCATGATCACAATTGAATGTGCTGATTATTTTGGGGACAAGTTAAATTGTCTCTAAAGATACACCAAGTGACTCCCTATGTTCATGTTCACCCTTGACCTGCCCCTACCCCTTTGGATTAGGACCGTAGATGATAACAGTTTTAACATCTCTGCAGCTTTTGTAAAATCTAGAGGGTTTGTTTGCAAGGTAATAAGTGGCAATTTGCAATAAGTGGCATCTTTGGCAATTGCCTGTTCTGACTCAACTCAAGCCCAAGGTGGCCCCAGACTAGTTGACTAACAACACAGGGACCAAACCCTGACCATGACAGCAAAGAAAGTCATTGCAGATGACTGGACTGAAGGTAAAAGTGCCTCAGCCACAAGAGTAGTGTGCATGCAACACACATAAGAGACACTCCTGAATTGCAGGTTCTGGTGAACAGAGGACATTGTACTGCAGGGCACTACATGACCTCTTCTTCATAAGGTTACTACTTTCAAGAGCAGAAGACAAAGCTGACTTTCCTAACACAGAGAAACAGACATAGAAAGTTAAACAGAGTAAGGAGACAGAGGAATATGTCCCAAATAAAAGAACAGGACAAAAGCACAGCAAGAAAGCTAAACAAAATGGAGATAAGTAATATGTCTGATAGATAAGTAATATGTCTGATAGAGAATTATGATAAATCATAAATGCTATTCATTGGACTTGGGAAAAGAGTGGAGGACCTCAGTGAGACCCTCAACAAAGAGATAGAAAACATCAAGAAGAACTAATCAGAGATGAAGGACTCAATAACTGAAACTGCAAATACACTAGAGGGAATAAATAGTAGACTAGAAGTAGAAGAAGGGATCAGCTACCTACAGGACAGAGCAATGGAAAGCAATCAAGCTGAACAAGAAGGAAAAAAAATATAATAAAGAAAGTAGAGAACTCAGCAACCTCATCAAGTGTAATAATATTCACATTATAGGGATCCCAGAAGGAGAAGAGAGAGAAAAGAGGGCAGAAAACTTGTTTGAAGGAATAATAGCTGAAAACTTCCCAAATATGGAGAAGGAAACAAAAATCCTTCAAAATCAACCCCAACAAAATCAACCCAAGGGGGTCCACACCAAGACACAGTAATTAAAATGGCAAAAAGTAGTGATAACAAGAGAATTTTAAAACAGGAGGTGAAGAGAACAATTACATACAAGGGAAACCCCCTAAGACTATAAGCTGATTTTTAAGCAGAAGGGAGCATGATATATGTGCAGTCCAAAAGGGAGGGGCATGATATATTCAAAGTGTTGAGAGAAAAAAAACAACAACACTGCAACCAAGAATACTTTATCCATCAAGGCTATCATTCAGAATAGAAGGAGAGATAGAGTAACCCAGACAAAAAGAAGTTAAAGGAATTCATGACCACTAAACCAGTCCTATAAGAAATGTTACAGGGGACTTTTTGAGTGGAAAGGAAAGACCATAAGTAGGAGTAAGGAAAGTAGGAAGCATAAATGCAGTAAAATTCAGAATATCTATAAAAATCAGTCAAGGGATTCACCAAATAAAAGGATATAAAATATGACACCATATACCTAAAACATGGCAGGGAGAGGAATAAAGAATGGGTTCAAACTTAAGTGACCATCAACTTAATATAGACTGCTGTATGCATAACATATTATATATAAACATAATGGTAACCACAAATCAAAAACCAGTAATAAATATTCAAAAAAATAAAGACCAATGAATCCAAGTATACCACTAAGGAAAGCCACAAAATGGGGGACCTGGGTGGTTCAGTTGGCTGGGTGCCTGACTTTGATTTTGGCTCAGGTCATGATCTTGGGGTCATGGGATCAAGCCTCACATTGGGTTCTCCTCTCAGCATGGAGTCTGCCTGTCCCTCCTCCCCGACCCTGGTTCTCCCCCCTCCCTCTTTCTCTAAAATAAATGAATAGAATCTAAAAAAAAAAAAAAGCCATCAAGCCATGAGAGAAAAGAGCAAGAGAAGAAAGGAACAGAGAAGAACTACAAAAGCAACCATAGAACAAGTAACAAAATGTCAATAAATACATACCTTTCAATAATTACTTTGAATGTTATGGACTAAATACTCTAATCAAAAGCCATAGGGTGACAGAATGGATAAAAAAGCAAGACTCCTCTATATGCTGCCTACAAGAGACTCATTTCAGACCTAAAGACATACAGATTGAAATTAAAGGGATGGAAAAGCATCTATTATGCAAATGGAAGCAAGAAGAAAGCCAAGGTAGCAAAACTTATATCAGACAAAATAGACTTTAAAACAAAGGCTGTAACAAGAGACAAAGAAGGACACTATATAATCATAAAGAGAACAATCTAACAAGAAGATATATACCCAGCATGGGAACACCCAAGTACATAAAACAGCTAATAACAAACATAAAAGTAGTAATCGATAGTAATACAATAATAGTAGGGAACATCAAGACCCCACTTACATCAATGGATAGATCATCCAAACAGAAAATAAATAAAAGAGACTATGGCTTTGAATGGCACATTGGACTAGATGGATCTAACAGATATATTTAGAACATTCCCTCCTAAAACAGCAGACCACACATTCTTTGCAAGTGCACACAGAACATTCTCCAGAATAGATAACATATTAGGTCACTAAATAAGTCTCAAAATTTCAAAAAGATTGAAGTCATGCCATGTATCTCTTCCAACGACAATGCTATGAAACTAGAAATCAACCACAAGAAAAACTCTGGAAAGAATACAAATACATGGAGGTTAAATCACATACTGCTAAACAATGAAGGGTCAGCCAAGAAATCAAAGAGGAAATCAAACAATACATAGAGACATAAACTTAACCAAAGAGGTGAAAAACCTTTACTCTGAAAAATGTAAAACATTGATGAAAGAAATTGAAGAGAACACAAATGGAAAGATATTCCAAGCCCATGGATTAGAAGAACAAATATTGTTAAAATGTGAATAGTACCCTCAAAATCTACACATTTAATGCAATCCCTATCAAAATACCAATAGCAGTTTTCACAGAACTAGAACAAACAATCCTAAAATTTGTATGGAACCACAAAATACCCCAAATAGCCAAAGCAATCCTGAAAAAGAAAAACAAAACAAGAGGGATCACAATTCCAGACTTCAAGTTATATTACAAAGCTGTAGTAATCAAAACAGTATGGTACTGGCATAAAAATAGACAAGTAGATCAATGGAACAGAATAGAAAACCCAGAAATAAACCCACAATTGTGTGGTCAATCTTTGACAAAGGAGGAAAGACTATCCAATGGGAAAAAAAAGTCTCTTCTTGGACATCTGCATGCAAAAGAGTGAAACTGGACCACTTTCTTACACCATACACAAAAATAAACTTGAAATGGGTTAAGGCCTTAAATGTGAGACCTAAAACCATAAAAATTCTAGAAGAGATCACAGGCAGTAATTTCTCTGACTTTGGCCATAGCAATATCTTTCTAGATATGTCTCCTGAGGCAAGGGAAATGAAAGCAAAAATAAACTATTGGGATCTCATCAAAATAAAAAGCTTCTGCACATTAAAGGAAACAACCAACAAAACTAAAAGGTAACCTACTGAAAGGAGAAGGTATTTGCAAATGACATGTCCAATAAAGGGTTAGTATCCAAAATATATAAAGAACTCATACAACCCAACACCAAAATAATCCACTTAAAAAAGGGGCAAAGGACAGGAGAAGACATTTCTCCAAAGAAGACATACAGATGGCCAACAGATACATAAAAAGATGCTCAACATCATTCACCATCAGGAAAATGCAAATCAAAACCACAATGAGATATTGCATCCTACTTGTCAGAATGGCTGAAATAAAAAACACAAGGAACAACAAGCTTTGATCAGGATCTGGAGAAAAAGGAACGCTTGTCCACTGTTGGTAGGAATGCAAATTGGTGCAACCACTATGGAAAACAGTATGGAGATTCCTCAACAAGTTAAAAATAGAACTATCCTATAATCCAGTATTCACATTCCTGGGCATTTACCCCCCAAATACAAAAACACTAATTCAAACAGATATATGCATCCCTATGTTTATTGCAGCATTTTACAATAGGCAAATTATGGAAGTAACCCAAGTGTCCATCAATAGATGAATGGATAAAGAAGAAGTAGCATGTATATACTGTGGAATACTACTCTGCCATAAAAAAGAATGAAATCTTGCCATTTGCAACAACATGGATGGATCTAGAGGGTATAATGCTAAGGAAAAGAAGGCAGAGAAAGACAAATATCATATGACTTCACTCCTATGTGAAGAAAGAAAGAGAGAAAACAAAGGAAAAAAAGACACAAACCAAAAAACCCCCCAGACTCTGGAGAACAAACTGATGGTTGCCAGAGATGAGGGGGAATATGGGTGAAATAGATAAAGGGGATTTAGAGCACATTTATTGTGGTGAGCACTGAGTAAAATACAGAATTGTTGAATCACTATATTGCACACCTGAAACTGATATAACACTGTATGTTAACTATACTGGAATTTTTAAGAAAGAATCTCTATTAAAAAATCCTTATATTTTATGCCCTAGGCACTTAGGACAGGGGACAATGTCTGGGGCCATGTTAAGCACATACCAGAGTGGGAAAGTGTGGGTATTGCTGTCAACAGATGGGGTTTGAATCCTGCCTGTACCACATAATATGTGTGTTACCTTAGGCAAGTTATTTAACCTTTCCAAGGTTCGGTGTTTTTCTACTGAAAAATAGATTTTAAAATAGATTTAAGATAGATTTTAAAATAGAAAATAGATTTTAAATAGCACTTAAAATAGAAAATAGATTTTAAAATAGATTTTAAAATTAAAAAAAAATAAAATAGATTTTAAATAGCACTTTGGCCCAGTGCTCAATAAAATACTAACTGTTCTGACTATAATTTTAATTCTGGCTCTCATTTAATCCTGCAACAACTTTATGAGTGCTATATCAATAGCCCCATTTTATGGATGAAGAAACCAAGGCAGTGGAGGCTTGGAAAACCTAAGATTGCCCTTGGCCACAAAGCCCAGGACAATCACTGATTCCACTAACCCACACAGGTAACTGACTGTTGGTAAATTATATTCTATAACCAGCACAAACACGCTGGATGTGTAAATTTGAAAAGTTGTCAACTGCCATTTTCTTCCAAGATGGTGGAGAGAGAGACTCACAAATATAACTTAAGATGTATTTCTGCCCTCTTCAGTGGTGTGCCATGCTGGATCAAAATCCAATAACTACTCCAACAGTTTTCTGGGAGAAGACAAATCGCTTTTTCTCTCCAGGCTTCAATGTCCTGCCTGAAAAACAAGGGGGTTGACCTCTGAAGAATGAACCTCTTGGCTCTGACATTCAGTGGAACACAAAAGAGATGTTTCATTGGAAAGAAAAACATCTTGTTCAGATCGCTAGAAATAAGGACAGGAACAGGAAAGTGACTAGAGCTTGGCAGATAGGAAACCTGACTTGTCATGTGGGTGGGGATGAAGAGGAAGACCAGGATGGGTGGGGGACACGGGACAGATCTGTGGTTGTTGGGGACTTCATCTAGATGATTCTCCACAACTCTCAGGAAGCTTAAATGGTTTTTGAATAAAAAGGAGTGAAATAATTTGACTTGGAAGTGTAGACAGCATACTCCGTGTGTGTGTGTGTCTGTGTGTGTGTACATGGGCAAAACTGATAAGCAGGAATGAGCCAGAAAGCGAGCCTCTGGTCTCCTTGGTACAGCTGCTAGGAAACACATGAGTCCATTTTGGTTTTAGGTTTCGAGAATATAAATGGAATTTGGATTGTGATCCGAGGGTGGGTGTAAGAACTGGTGAGAATATAGTAGACAACTTGTGTTTATGGGATCGGATAGGAGTAATTTAAGCTGTAAAAGCAAGATATGAGTCAGTCTCATTTTCTGCGATTCTTCCAGTTGCCCCCAGAGGGAAAAAATAATGACCAGGCACATCCATTCCAATAAATAAATGAACACATACACATTTTGCAATGATTTCTTTCTGCCAATATTTAATATACTTCCCAAGTTGGGAAAATGGCTCACATTCTCTCACCATCTCGCCTGCCCTGCTGTCTCCCCAGATCCTCTCCTTGGGGGCTGAAGGCTTCATTAGTCAGCTGAGACACTGCTCCCCACATATAAAAATATGTACTTGTTCTCTAAATGACTCCCTATCCTTGACTGTGCTAAAAAGGGCCTCCAAGGCTTCAGATGGAGGCAACTTTTTTTTGGTGTTTAAACATTGATGGGCTCACAGATATTGTAGACTCCAATGGGGTGCTGAGAAGTGTGGGAGGGGGACTTCTACGTCAGTCTACAAAGAAATAGAGTGGGAAGCAGTGAAGAGAACCCCCTGAGTTGCTAATGTCTTTCAACTGGAGTGCAAGAGGAGGGTTATCCTTTGTAAACCATCCAAACACGTTGCCATAAATGTTGAGCATTTGGACTAAAACAGATCTTGGCTTCACTTTCGTTCCCAATGGCCAAGGAGAAGGGAGCACTCTCTCATCGGGTACAGAGGAGAGAAAACCTGGCACCCTGCCTAGAATGAGGATTTTCCGTTTTAGAGAAACAATTTAGGGAGGACATCCCACGAGAAGCTGTTGATCAGTGAGATGTGCATTTGCTCAAAATGCACTTTCCCTGCTGAGCCCCACCCCTCCGTTCCAGATCTTCCTGGCTGGGTCCTGCTCATTTGGCTGCCCCATAGCCATGTTTAGGACAGTTTGTAGAGGATTTTACTTTGAAGAGTTTCAAAGTAATTCTGTTAATGTAGGAGCTTCTCCTATTTTATGGATCAGAAGGCATTTGAAATCTGTCCTTTAGCCACAGTTTAGAGCATCAGAAAAAAACAGGCATTTATAAGAGTAACTTACTATCTATGCCAGACCCATTCTGAGTACTTTAAAAATATTAACTTATTTAATCCTCACAGCAAACAACCCTTTAGGTATGTGCATTTATTATTCCCATTTTTACAGATGAAAAAGAATGATAAGTAATTTGCCCAAGGTCACATAACTAATAAGTGATGGAGACATTGTTTCATCCTAAGCTGACTCCAGAGTCCACACTTTTAAGCACACCACTATATGAGGAATAGTACTTCCAAGGGTTGTTCTCATCAAATAGAATAATTAGTAAGGGTGAGCTATAATAACCTAATATAGGAGAACTTCAAATATTTGAGTCATGTTTCTGTTAATGCTTCTTTTTTTAGAAAGATTTTATTTATGGGACGCCAGGGTGGCACAGTTGGTTAAGCTTCCAACACTTGGTTTTGGCTCAGGTCATGATCTCAGGGTCATGAGCTCGAGCCTCAAGTCAGGCTCCACACTGAGCGTGGAGTCAGCTTCAGATTCTCTCTCCCTCTTCCACTGTCCCTTTAGAGAAAGAGAGCGAGCGTGGGCATGTGAGACAGGAAAGGGGTAGCCGGAGAGGGAAGGGGAAAAATCTCAAGCAGATTCCTCGCAGAGTGCAGAGGCAGACGTGGGGCTTGATCTCATGACCCTGAGATCATGACCTGAGCCAAAACCAAGAGTCGGAGGCTCACGAACTAAGCCACCCAGGCATCTCTCTGTTAATGCTTCTGATTCAAAAATCAGAATGCCAAGAACTTATATTTTTTCTTTCTCTTCTGCCCTCTTTTTCTTCCTTCCTTCTTCCTCCTCCTTTCTTTCCACATTCCAAAAGTCTTCTCAGTGGGATCAAGTATCCACTCACCTTATTTTTCACCAATGAAAAATAGAAGGCATGCAGGAGATGGGCAGTCTCTCTTTTCTATTTTACGTCCCCTTCCCTCACTTCTGCTTCCTGAGCTCACACTTCCAAAATAACTTTCTCACATGTGAGCCCTTGTCTCTGAATCTGCTTGCAGAAGAACCCAGGCTAAGAATCTCTATCTTTCCTTCCCTTCCTCCCCGTTTTCCCTTCTTTCCTGATTCTTCCTTTTTCTCAGAGCGATATTGATTTATTTTCTTAGATAAAGGAATATTTTGATCTTAATGGAGTCATCTGGCTGGAAGACCAAGTTCAAATGCAACAGATTTAGGGGTGCCTCAGTAGCTCAGTCAGTTAAGCACCTGCCTTCAGCTCAGGTCATGATCCAGGGTCCTGAGATCAAGCCCCCCATCAGGCTCCCTGCTCAGTGGAGAGCCTGCTTCTCCCTCTCCCTCTCCTGCTCCCTCTGCTTATGTGCTTTCTCTCTCTCCCTGTTAAATAAATAAATAAATAAAGTGTTTTTAAAAATGCAGCTGATTTGGAGCAGGTACCCCATTGATATTGCTCACCTCTGCCCCACAGCCCAAATCTGGCACATGGCCAGTGTTCAATAAATGTTTATTTAAAAAATTTTCAAAAGTGTGGTTAACTCAACATTGCCCAATCTACCAAAAACATAAAGTGCAAAGGTTATTTTTACATTAACAAAGTGAGAAAGTTATGGGTATTTCTCTGGCTTTTCACAGCAAAAATCATTAATTTACAATTGCTGTGCTCTGTTTCACTTCATATGTGGAATTTCAATAGTTCAATAGTTCAATAGTTCAAGAGGATAGGAAAGGAGGGGAAACACCTTTATGATATATCAATTTTGCAATGCCAGAACTTTTTTCTCCCTACCCATGCCCCTCAAGTTACAATTTTGAGGATCACTGGTCCACTAATGTTTCTATCTCCTTAAATTCTTGATCCAGACCAACTACTTAGAATGAGCATGTTTCCAGGAAAGACTGTTAGCCAGGGGACTAGGAGGTGGGAAGGCATAAGGAGGTACATCTGGCAAGGCTCTGACAAGCTTGTACTATAAAATGAAATCATCCCACCAGAAGATCAAAAGTGATAAATGGAGTAAAGGAGGGAGATGTGAACAGAAGACCAAAATGACTCACTGGCACGACTAAAACTCTACGATAAAGGACTAAGTGTGCTTCATGTTATAGAAGTAGTTTGTGGTTTTATTTATAGATTGACTGATTTATCATTTGATGAGTGCCTGCTGTGTGACAGGTACTCTGTCACGAGCATCTGAGAGTATCATCGCGATTACTTGTAATTGAAGGCTGTAGTCCATGACCTTTATAAATGTGTAGGCTTGTTTTATTTCTTTTTATTTCATCTCTAACATAACTAAGCAGTGATCATAAGGCATGGCTGTCAACTTTTTAGCTGGCCTTTTGTGTTTGAGAACTTCCCTTCGTTATGGGTCCACTTCTCCCCCAGATGGAGCCAGAAATTCACCTTTCCAACTTCCCTTGCTGGAATGTGACTCATGCGCTGGGTCACAAACTACTGCATGAGATTTCAATCCAGATACTAGCGAAGAGAAGATGCGGGTGCTGGGCAGAATCTATGCTGGTAAAACCAGTGACAGGACCTGGCCTGCAAAGATGGCAGGGGCAGAGGTCCTAGTGGTGACTTCCAGAAGCAGAAATGCCACCCATGTGTCTGTGCTCAGATGTGGTGCTGGTGGTGTCACCTGTGGAACAATGCTTTGGTATACTTTAAAAATTCTTACTAGATCTGGAGGAGCCTTCAAGTGCTATACTTTGGTCCACCTAAAATTTCTTAGAGATTTCTAACTGAACCAGTTAGAATAATTCTGATTGCACACCTTGTATATACTTTAATTTCAAAGATGGTGGCTTGAAAAGTTTTTGAAACGTCCCCCTTCCTCATCAAAGACCTATGAATGATAGGTAAAAAATTAAAATAATAAATTAATGTATATTGAAAAATGAAAATAAATAAATGAATAAATAAATAACACTGGCACTTGAAAATAGGACAAAACTCTTCATGGACCAGAAACTGTGAAAAATCCTTTGTAGAAGGGATAAGATGTGTCAGTCAGCTATTGCTGTGTAACAAACCACCACAAAAATATCAGTGACATTCTGTAATAAACATTTATTTCTCACTCATGAACCTGAGGGCCAGCTGGGTGGTGTTGTTTCTAGTGATGGGATATGAGTTGGCTGACACATAGCTGATCTAAGCTGGGTTTTTTTTCCTTGCCTCCAGGCCACAGAATTGGTTTGGATCTTTTCCCCAAGTTTTTCAGTTTTCTGGTTCCAGCAGCTGTGCAGGAATGTTCTTCCAAGGAAGGTGGCAAAAGTTTAAGAAAGCAAGATTAACCACGAAAACAAGTCACCTCTCATATTAGGCTTGCTAACAGCTCATTGGCTAGGGAAAGGCAAATGGCCAAGCCTAATCAGAGGTTCACAGTTGCATACTCATTTTGTGGAGGCTGCATGCATGGGGAGTAAATATTCTTTGAATAAGGATATAATACCACAGGACAGCATAGCATTAATGAAAGTTATCACCCACCCCAGCTCACATAAGGGAGAACAGAAGAGTCACTAAATAACTGAGAAAGACCCAGATTATGAAACGGACAACAAACCTAAAACAATAAAACTGTATATATAAGGAGATAGAGTGAAAAATCAAGAATAGGTAGAATAAAACTTTTAAAAGTACATTCAATATTATTTAGAGATAAAGAACTCTATTTATTACTGCATTAATAAATCCAAAAATGGATATGATGAGAAAAGACTAAGCAGGTAACAAACATAATTAGATGAAACATAAAGATAAAAAGATAAAAAATATAACTGTTGGTATGGAAAACTCAGCAGATGCACTCAACAGGATGGATACACCTGAATAATGAATTTGCGCCTTTGAATATATTGTTTTCAGGTAGTGAGTGAATGTTGGATGAATGCATGAGTGACTAGATCAAAAGGGAACCTTATTAGATCATGCAGTACAGTGTTTTCTAGTCTTCAAAATGTGTCGATGTTCTAATGTGACCAGATTCACTCAGTTATATATACACATCTCAAATCTGTTCCCAGTGTAAGCCTCTATTGTCGCTGTCCTACCATCACCATTCCCCTGTCTCACCTCATCTACTGCTGCCCTGTCCTGATCTATTTAAAGTGTAAGTCACTCTCTTTTCTTTTCAAAATGCTTCAGTGGCTTCCCATTGCACTCAGGATGAGTCCCCTATCTGTAGCATTGTCTTCAGGACCCTTCATGGACTCCCAGCCTCATCTCGAGCGCCGTCCACATTGACCGCATGCCAATTACACTCTCCTTCTCTTAGTTCCTCTAACCAATCTGAATAGTTCTAGACTTGAGACCTTTGCACCAGCTGCTCCTTCTATGCAGGATGCTTACATCACTCCCCTTCTCCAACTTGCTTGGCAAATTTCTCCTTTCTCTTGAAGAATCAGTTTAACCTCATCTTAAATATGTCAGCATGAATATTACATCCCTATCTCTCCAGGCCAGAAGAGGTTTCATTATACACTCCCATGGTGCCTGTTGTCTCTCCTTTGTGCCACCTAATCACAGTCATAATTATACATCGTATGCTATGTTTTGTTTCATGTCTGTGTCTCAAATGTGACTGCAAGATATTTGAGGATCGGAACTGTGATGTTTTGTTCACTGCTGTATTGTGAACTCATAACCCAGTGTTGAGCATATGGGAGATGTTCAAGAAATATGAATGAATGCACATTTAAATAACTAGATCAGGGTATACCCAACTGAATCATGAAAATATACCACTGGATTTTGTGAACTTAGCTTTTGTGATTGACTGAATCCTACATAATCATAAAAAGAAGAGCTGTAGGGAATTTTCTAGTATTTGGTTTACCAAGAATAGGAAAATTAGTTTATCCATTATTCTAAGATTGGTTCCGTAGGTGATCAGTTTTTGTCATACTCGTGTTGAGCTTTACCAATGAATTAAATGGCCTTGTAGCATTCTTCAGGAAATACATTCTTGCTTCTCTCCATTAGTTATAATATCGTTACTATCCCCCTCTTCACAGCTTCTATCAAAACTTGGGTACCTCCAGTGATGTGGTACCAGGCATTTTTCGTTGTTGACCTAACATCCTACCCTCTTTCTTCTTGATAGAAGCCTGATTTTGTTCAGGCCTTTCAACTTCAGGGTCAACAGCCCTATAAGGGACAGCTAGAATCCCAGTCCAAGGGGAGAGTCTTGATTAGTCTCAACCAACCATGATAATTAATTGTGAAGGTATTTTAGGCAATTGGGGACTCTGGAAAAGTAGAAAACACACAGACATTTTGCTGTATACACACAGCCACTTTGAACATTTTGTTTAAATCCCTTCCAATCTTTTTTTCTATGCACCAGAGAATTGTTTTAGCATATAACATTCATAATTTTATAGATTTTTGTGTTCTATTTACTTATAAAATATTGTAACACTTTTTCTAAATAATTACACAGATTTAATTTATTTTCAGGGGTTGAATATTCCATTGAGAAATTGTTTTTCAAAGAACACAAATGTGTTATTTTTTGCATTGGTTTCCTAGGGCTGAGGTAACAAATTACCACAAACTGAGTGGCTTAAAACAACGGAAATTTATGTGCTTACAGTCCTGGAGGCTACAAGTCTGAAATCAAGGTGTCTGTGTGGTCATGCTTTCTCTGAAGGCTCCAGGGGGGAGTCAGTTCCATGGGTTCTTCCTAGCTTCCTGTGGCTGCCAGCTATTCTTGGCATTCCTTGGCTTTGGCTTGTAGATGTTTTGCTCCAACCCTCCATGTATGTGTGGACTTCTCTCTGAGTGTCTCTGTGTCTCTTCTTTTCTCCTACGGACACCCGTCATATTGGATTTGGGCCCACTCTACTTCAGTGTGACCTCATCTTAACTTGATGACATCAAAGGTAACATTCACAGGTGATGGAGGTTAGGACTTGAACATACCTTTTTTGGGAGATAGAATTCAACCTATCACACCATTCTTCTGAGGTTGAAGAACTGTTATAATCTTTCGCTATTCTATATACCACAGCATTTAGCATCTTCATTCATAGAGTGTTTTCTATACCTAGAATTACTGACTTAGGATAGATTCCCAAAAGTGGAATTCGTGGGTCAAAGTATGCAAATGGCATTTTAAAGTTCTACAGATTGCTTCATTCCTTTCCAAAACTACCCATTAATTTGCCATTAGTAATGCATGATGTGGTCTGTCTCACCTCACTTTTGCCATTATTTGTCTTTTTTATCTTATTTTTTTTAAGATTTTTATTTATTTATTTGACACAGAGAGAGAGCACAAGCAGGGGGAGCAGCAGAAGGAGAGGGAGAATCAGGCTCCCCGCTGAGCAGGGAGCCCGATTCAGGGCTCGATCCCAGAACCCTGAGATCATGACCTGAACCAAAGGTAGACACTTAACCGATTGAGCCACCAGGTACCCCTTATTTTATTTTTTTAAGACATACACAGATAAAATGGCTGATCAGCAAAAAATAGTATCCCATAATGATCACTGAGGTTGAACACTTTCTCATATTTTATTTACTAACTACAGCTCCCTTTTTGGTGGATTTTTCTTTCCTTTACTGACTCACCTACAGGAGTCTTCATGCCTTTCTTACCTGTTTTCACATTTGTTGAATTATTTTTCATAGTTTGCTAGTTATCACTACATTTTTGTTTATACCTTGTAAGCATTTTAATTGATATGTAATTGTCTACAAGGGTTATTTTTGAAATGTAAGCAAATGTGACATAAGCAAGAATCCATTTCTTGGTTGGGTGTTGCCTGTGCAACACACCAGGATGTGTCTGTCTTGCCCTCTGTGAATTATTTTTAGAATAATAATTCACAGAATTATTAGAATAGAAAATGTTCTCCCTCCCAGACAAAGCAATGAAACTGAATTCTCTTCGTTTTTACTTATAAATGTTATATTCTATAATTAGTCAGAGATGTCTTTTGGTATATGGAATGAGGTAATTATTTAAATGATTGTGTTCCAGATTTTTGGCCGATTGTCCCAGCCTTGTTTATTGAAAAACCTTAGCTTTACTGGGAATTGACTTGTGATGAATTCTTTATCATATATTAGAATATGATATATAGCAGGATCATTTTTCTGGGTTATTGTCCCTGATGTTGTTTTTTGCACCATTGTTACACTATTTAAAATTTAATAGCTTTATAAAATATACTGTACTTCCCCTTAAAAATTTCTTAAATATCCTGTTTACTTTTTATAGGTTAACCTCAGAACCATTTTGTCAATGTCAGGTTTTTTACAATTTAAGAATGTAAACCTTTGCAACACTCCTCATCACCATGTGGTCTCTCTTCTTGCAGTCAAGGCTTCCTTTACATCTCTCCTCAAAATCTTTCTTTATATAGGTCACACAGTTTTCATCAGCATTATTTATGATATTTCATTTTTGTTGCTACTGGAAATAGGCTTTTGCAAAATTATTTTACACGTTATTTTTGGTAATCTTTGTTTATCTTGGGTTTGAACTTCTAAACGTTATTAAATTTTGATAGTTTCTACCATGGTCCTTTGGTTTCTAGATAGATAAGTACACAATCTATAAAGAAAAAAATTCTCTTTCTAATATTTCTATTTGTTTTTTTTAAATTTCTTTTTCCTTGAGACAGAATTCCTCAAACAATATAAAATATAATGATAAGAAGCTTGATTTCTTGGTTCTTGATTTTGATATTTTACCTTTAAGAGACTGCCAACTATTACAATGAAATATATTTCCTTTTTATGCTCAGCAGCTTTTCTTATTTTCATACTTGAATCTTTAAAATAGAAATTGGCCACAAATTTTGTGAAGTGCCTTGCGCCATTTATCCAAATGATATAATTTTTTGTTGCCTTTGACCTATTGCTGTAAAATGTGATAGTAGTAGCTTTATTATTTACAAAGCATTTTTTATGTCCTACTTACATCTTGTACAGCCCTGGTTCTGGAAGGCTGTAAAGAAATACAGTTGAATTACACTGAATAGTTCATTTTATTAATTATTAACAATGGATTTGCTTATCATTAACTACTAATAGAACAGTAACAACTGTTTATTTTTGTCACATGGACCTCAATTTATATAAAATAATTTTATGACCCAGAGAGTAAAAGAATATAGGGCCACTCCAAGGTGAAGATATTACTCATTTATTTATTCATCAACTTGGCACTCATGTATCCCTTTGATGTGAATTCACAAATATTTTCTGAGCAGTTCCTAGGCTGCACAGGACTAGAAGTTCCAAGCAGACTAACCTCTGCCACTAGAAAGACTTGAGTTCACATCCTGGCTCCGTTATTTCCTGGCTGTGTGAACTTCAGCAGGTTCCTCGCAAAGCCTCAAGTTCACTCATCTGCAAGATAGAATAACAAATAGGGGACACTTGTGGGGACATTCAAAAATGGTATCTGTAGGGATGCCTGGGTGGCTCAGTCAGTTAAGCATCTGCCTTTAGCTCAGATCATGATCCCAGAGTCCTGGGATCAAGCCCCCCATCAGGCTCTCTGTTCAGCAGGGAGCCTGCTTCTCCCTCTCCCTCTGCCTGCCACTCCCCCTGCTTGTGCACGCTCTCTCTTTCTCTCTCTGTCAAATAAATAGATGAAATCTTTTTAAAAAGATAGTATCTGTAGAGTTTTTAGTGTCTGCACATGCAATCTTCAAACATGCTATTGCAATGTTATGATTACATTCTGAAGACAAACATGAGTAGGTCTGAGCCCATGTGGGCAACTGAGGTAATGGGCTACCTGCAGATCATCCTGTCCCTCCCAGTCCTCCACTTCCCCTTGCATATTATTCGACTTGCATATTACTTGGGATCTCTGGAATTCCAGTCCACTTCCCTTCCTATTCCTCAAATTGGCACATCCACTCCCCATGGCCCACCCCTCTTCTCCCCCATGTCAAGTCTGCTGGATAAGAACTAGAATAGTTTGAGAATTAGAGAAGTGCAGCCCCATAGCCAGGTCACTTGTGCCGCGAAATCTGATGACCTCCGGGTCGGGGAAGTTGAGGTGAATATACTGATGGCAGTTTTCTTTTAAATGTCCTCTCAGGTCAGTACCCTGAGCACTCACTTCCAAGGGTGCTCTCACCTGGCTTTTTCAGCATGCATCAGCAGCCTCAGCTGCAAGGAAAATTCAGAACTTTCTGATGGCTTCACTTTGCCCAGTGCTGCCCTGATATTCCCTCTCACGGGCTCAGTTGCAGAGGTCTTGGCCTTGACTGCCTGTCAACAAGCACCCTCTGCACTGCACATGCTCTGTCCGGATCACCAAGGATGGGCGGCTGTTATTTTCCCGGTGATTGGGATGATTTATTTTATCTTGCAAAAATGACTTACTGTTCTGACCTCCCCACCTTTGGAGAAGCTTAGCCAAGTTGTGTTGTCTCCTTGGCCTCTGCTCCAACCTTTACTAATAAGTCACATTTCAGAAGGCCCGCCCTCACCCCACTCCACCACCATGGGTAATTTAGATCTCCTGAGTTGCGGGATGGTGTCAGCCTGGGAAACAAGATGTTTGTTATGCATATTGTGTCAGCTGCCGACATAATTCACTAAACTACCCCAGACATAGGATGTCACCAAGTGACACTTCAATTTACAGTCTCTCAGAGGTTCTGTTGGCAAATAGTGCTGAGTGGAAGCGGGGAGGGTTTCAAAGGCTTGGGGCATGTTTTTCAGCCCCTCGGTTCCCCTCCACCTTGCCTCCTCCTTCCCCTTTCTACGTGGGTTGTGCTGTGCGCCCTCAAGATTCTAAGGCCAATTAGCAGGTTAGAAACTGTCAAGGCATATTGACCTACAAAATCACAGTATTAAGTGTCACCATAATTTCTCATAATATTGAGGCTTATACTGGCCCTCTCTGCAGCTTTGTTCAAAGCCTGCTGGTGAGAAGGTCATTTATATATCATAATCAAAATTCTTGAGCTGAGCCATTTTTTAATTATAACTTAGGTAGGGGGAGTTGTGCAGTTTGGGAAAGGAGGCCAGCTGGGAGTTAGCCTCTCTTTGATCACTAGGCTGAGTGATTTGCTTTGATCATGGAGACAACAGTTCATAAAAGAGCCTGGTCTCTTCCTGAAATTTGCAGGTAAACAGAGGGATCATTTGAACCCATTGTGGAATGAGCAATTCAGATCCCAGACAATGGTCTTCTTTGAACTAGATTTAGGGGCCTATTGATTAACATAGCAAAGGGCATTGGTGACTTTAGTCCCCGGGGAAGGTACATCAAGGGGCCACCAGCTCGGTCCTTTGTGGCTGGACTTTCAGGTCCTGCGTGGACCTTTCTGTGGGGCCTGCATGGTGTTCAGGCAAATCGGTGTAAAAATAAGCATTGCAGGTAGCCCTGAAGGAAGGTAACTCATTAAAAAGAAGGTGCTTGGAAGAGTAAAAAGCTTGCAGGCTTTGGAATCAGGAGAATCCGAGATAAAATCTTTGCCTCTCCATTTATTGTGGGGTTCCTTCTGTGCCTAAGTATCTTCATCTATACAAATTGGACATAAATACTTCAATGGTTATTTTTAGGATTTAATGATGTGCCTTTTGAGAAGGGAGCCCTGCTAGGTGCCAGGCATTTTGGGGAAGAAGAAAATACTGAGGTGTCTTAAAGCAAGACTGGAAAATCCTCCTATTGTATCCCTACACCGCGGAGAGGAAGCTTTGTGATGTTTTCTCTGCACGCAACTCTTACCTTAATAAGATACCTGCTTTTCCCAAGCAAATTGTTTTAAAGTGATTTTTTTGCATTATGTTCTGATGGAACTTGTTTGAACAGTTACACGTGAGAATTTCACTTGTTTAAATTAAAGTGTTTGAGCTTTTGGGGTTGTTGTAGCCTACTGCCACATGGACGAAACATATGGCCACTACTGATCAGTTTTAGAACTATTAGCTGGACAGGGATTATGTAGCATTTGAAGTATTTAAATTCTGTTAGTTGTGAATCTGGAGCGTGTCACCTGGTTTGTTCCCCGGGCAAGACCTCGTAACACTAGTCAGTTGCCATCCAACCACAGCGTACAGGTAAGTCACTGCTACCTGATAGTCATGGTGAAAAGGACATTGGTCCTGAATAAAGAAACCAGTGACTTTGGGCAGAAAGGCAGAAGCCCGGTGTCCCCTCTGCCTTGAGACTTCTCAGACAGTTTGTTCATAGGGAGTGAGCACCATCTGCACAGTGGTCCCCCAGACTGCCTTCTCCGATCCTCTCCTCACAGCTACCTACAGCTCTGCTTTCGGCTACCTGTATTCTATGCCATTGCCAATGCATCTTTCACGGAGGAGTCACAGAGGTATGGGAAAGGTGGCCATGTGTGTGGGGGAATACCTAGAAACTCCCGCCATACCAGAACCAGAGGATGCCGGAGAAGCGAGATGTGGGAACCAAAGCCTTTAAGGGCTCCACGTCGGCAACACTATCCCATGCCACTTTGGTGAGTTATTTTTGAACATCGACTGCATTAGTTTGCCAGGGCTTTCATAACAAAATACCACAGACAGTGGGGCTTAAACAATAGAAATTTCTTTGCTCGCAGTTCTGGAGGCTAGAAGTTTGAGATCGTGGTGTTGGTGAGGTTGGTTTCTTCCGAGACCTCTCTCCTTGGTTTGGAGATGGCCTCCTTGCTATGTCCTCACGTGGTCTTTCCTCTGTGTGTCCATGTGCCTGTGTTCAAATTTCCTCTTCTTATGAGGACACCACTTATACAGGATTAGGGCCCATCTCGATGACTTCATTTTACCTTGATTACCTCTTTAAAGGCCCTGTCTCCAAATACAGTCACATTCTAAGGTGCTGGGGGTTCGGACTTTGACCTATGAATTGGGGGTTACAATCCAGCTCATTATATCTGCTGTATGTTGGGTGCTGGGTTAGCAGTTGGGATGCAGTGTAGACCAGACCCAGTTACTGCTCTTGAGGTCTCCATCTCAGCCAGTCGGTGAGACTGGCTACTGAAAGTCAGAGCAGTGTTTCCATGTTCTGTGATCCACTAGACGCTAGAGGCTGACTTCTCCCATTTGGCTGTGCTGAACACACCTGTTTGTCAAACTCTGTCTGTCCTTGGCTACTGAGACAAAGTTCATTCAGGCCTACTTCTTCTTTTACCCCTCTGACCATTTCATCTCTGTATCCTCATGAACAGGTGTCTACGTCCAACCTTGAAATATTAGTGTTCCTACAGGTGTATGTTGTCAATCCGCTGCTTTTTTCTCCCAATATTCTTCCTTGGGGCCTCAAACATTCAACTACTTTGCTACTTAAAGTAGGTCTGTGGTCTGCAGACCAGCAGCATCAGCATCACCCGGAGCTTGTTAGACATGCTGACTCTCAGGACCCATCCTAGATCCACTGAATTATTATCTAGATTTCTAGCAAGGTCCCCAGAGGATTTCCATGCCCATCAAAGTATAGAAAGCATGCTTTACTGATGTTGGCTCCCATTGCCAATAGGTTACCTGTCAACCTCTTATCTCCAGCTTCCAGAACATCTATCAATCTCTACTCATCGGGGCTGCTGCCTGTTGAACATCTCTAAGATGCCCTATGGCCATAGCCAACAGCATCCTCCCGACTGAACTCCTCATCCTGTCTTCCAGTGCTGTCCCCAGTACTGCCCCTCTTCCTGCATTTCTGGCTTCAGGGGTTGGAGCCCATCCAGACCCTCTGTAAGGCATTTGAATTCCTCTTTGTCCTGTCTCTGCATCAAATCAATCAAGTCCTGCTGATTTTTTCTTCTTTTACAATACTCCTGTCTCTGTCTCTTCTCTCCTTTTTTTTTTTTTTTATAACACCTGCCCTAGTTTGGGCTTACATCTGTACCCCTGGATGAGTTAAAGAGACTTCCAATAGACTTATTGGCATGCAGTTTTTTCTTCTACTTTCAATGCCTCTTCCTGTAACCTCTCCCTCACCCCAGCCCCCTCACCTCCAGTTACCTGGCAACACTCACTCAGGAATCCTCTCCAGAACACCTTCTTCACCCCGACACCACCCCTAGGAATCCTTTTCTCTGTCTCCTTAGTAACTCTGCCTCAGTGTCCTCACCTGTGAAATGGAACAAATGATGTTTTAAGGAATAAATGAATTAAGTTCATGAAGCAGCACTTGACACAGGGTTTAATAACTGTTTAATAACAGTTTAATAACTGTTCATTGTTATTTGAGTAAATCTCTTCTTCCTGACAGGTGGTCTGGATATTATTGTTTCCTCTGCCTAGACCATGGTTTCTGAAAGCATGGTCAGGTGGCCACTGGTGTTGATGCCATCAACGGTGGGATGGATCTGAGGTGGTCTCTGGTCCAAGAAGCCCAGCCTGGACATGACCTCTTGGGAGCAGGATTGTGTCTGAGTTACCTGTGAATCCTGGACCCACTTCCACTTGCGGCCCATAGCAGGTGCCCCTCAAGTATTGACCATGCCAGGTGACAGCTGGAAATTTTACGTGGGTATAGTATTAAAAAAAAAAATAGAAGCTACAAATGACTTAGGGGGCATTTCCTAAATGAGGATGCTAAGGAGGAGAGTGCTGTCAGCTTGGCCAATTTATAGTTCTGAATTTGTGCCCAGAAGCTGTTTTCAGAGAGGTTATTTTTAGAAATGTGAAAATAAATACAATTAAATTAGAGAGATGTGTCAAGTAGTTTTTTTCTTATTAAGACTGTCCTCTGACCATTACAGCTTAGGTAATGACAACTCTTTGAATAATGGTGCCGTATTTCCTAATTAAACAATCAAGGCTCTGTGATCATTACTTTAGTGAAGATGGGGTCAAAAGCCTAGAACCTAAAAGAAAGGAGATTTTTAAATGGACAGAAATGGCAGTAAAAATGGAAATATTTTCCCTTGACTCTTTCCTGTGTCTTATTAACTCTTGGTGGCCTGTGCATCTTTTGTCTCCTCATTTAAACAGCTTTTTGCCCCTTGATGTAAAAGTCAGCCCATGGAGTGGGGAAAACACACAGACAGGTTAGAATCAGGCAGGACTGCCTGGGTTTGAAACCCGCCTTACTAGCAGTGTGGTCTTTAAATCTCCAGGATCTCGGTTTTTCTCTCCTTCAGAACTTAGTATCAGCTCCATAGTTTGGCTTTGGGAATTAAATTAGATAATGCATGTATAATGAATAGACTTTTGCTTCATCATAATCAGGGTGTAAGGAATGTTGCTTTAATTCTTTTTCTCTGAGCCAAATCAAATCAACAAACACATACCAGAGTTGGATGAAAAAAAAAAAATCCAACTTTCTAATGACCCCTTCATAGAGTTGTTATGAGTTGGATGAAAGGCTATAGGAGTTCCTCATGCTGGCGACATTATTCTGAGCTTTATCTTCCCCAGGACCACATGGTACAGAGCTCTGCTTGCAGTATCCCCCTCCTACTTATGAGCATCCTTAGCTATGGAGCTCTTTGCCTCGGATCTCAAAGATCTGGGAATAAAGGCAGGATTTCAGGCAACCATGCAATCAAGCCAATCTGAGGTTTTGCCACTATTAGTTGTGACATCTGGAATTCAACTGAACGTACTTCAGAATATAACATGTGATTGTGTGTATGTGTGAGTATGATTGTGTGTGGGGGGTGTGCATGTGTATGTGTGTATGTGTTAGACTATCACCCACATGCTGCTAACCTCCTAACCAGGAGACCACCCTCCATCCTGAAGAACTCTACCGGTACAAACAGGAGCCCCCCACTCTGATGGGGATAGACACAAATGTCTGCTCTCCATATTGGATCAATCACTTGGATTTTGTGGAGTAACCTAGTGAATGTCTGAAATAGTTTTTACTGGTGACATTAGCATGTTCACTAGAATGACACATGTTAGAAATGGATTCTCAATGGTGATGTGAGGGGTAGGTGGATGCCCTTGGCATGATGCCTTGGGCTATCCCTTGCTGGCTTTCTCTCTCTGTCCCTGTTTGTACTACCCGCTTTGCACCTCTCTCCTTGAAGAGCTAGCGTGGAGCTTCCTTCTCAGGGAAGAATCCTTTCTCTCCCTGTGCTCACACAGCTCCCAGGTGTGGAACTGTTACCGACATGCTCCATCAAACATGTGGCTCCTACTCTAACCTCCCTCAGCCCCATCGCCAGACAGATAGATGGGAAGACAGGCGGGTTCCCATGTGCTCTTGGTGGTCTGGGGAGCCAGAGACCCTGACCCTGCGTCATGGTGAGACTGTTAGCATGCTGGCCCGGACCACGGGGTTGCACTGGGCATTGTCCTTCGTCCTGCCCACAGTCTGTTGTGACTTCAGGACCCCTCGCTGACTCAGCCCCTACCTGGCGCATGACTGTCCCTCCTTCCTCAGGGCAGAGTCTTTCTGCTTTCCTCAGCCTACTACTCACTCTCACCTACTAACACAGCCTGAACAAACTACTTTTAAAAAGTTTGCCCTAATGTTATTTCAGAAGTGTTCAACTAATAAACTAAAAGTAGATTGAATTTACAAATATTTAACTCACAAGCAACTCCTTATTCCCATTCATTCCTCCCACATTTTTTTTTTTATGAGTGCTTATTATCTAATAGTTGCTGGCAATGCAGTGGTGCCCCAGACATGCTGCTCCAGCCCTCAAAAAGCTGCGAGTGTTGTAGGACACACAGGCGAGTAAGCCATCAGCACCAACATGATGTGCTAAGTGCCCCAAAGGGAAGTGGGAAGATGAGGAGAGGTACCAGAGCGGGTGGGAGCCACCTATAAATTATACCACTAACAAGCTGCTTTGCAGTGATTTACTCAATTAGGCTTGATTCCCCCATAGGTTCTGTAAGCTAAAGTTGAATCCAGATATTCTGCTGCTTTATATTCAGGGCAAAGTGTAGTTCTGTGTGATGGACACAGTAAGTGTAAAATGACCTTTACTGTTCTGGGAATGTGGCCATGTAAGTCACATTACATGGGTAAGTCTAACACAATATTATTTTTAACCCCAAAGTTGCATGAGCAGAAAGGTCTTTGAAATGAGACCACCTTGAAAGAACGAAACACCATTGTTAAGACATCCTGACAACTGGGTGCCTGGGTGGCTCAGTTGGTTAAGCGACTGCCTTCGGCTTAGGTCATGATCCTGGAGTCCCTAGATCGAGTCCCACATCGGGCTCCCTGCTCGGCAGGGAGTCTGCTTCTCCCTCTGACCCTCCACCCTCTCATGTACTCGCTCTCTCTCATTCTCTCTCTCTCAAAGAAATAAAATCTTAAAAAAAAAAAAAAAAGACATCCTGACAACTGAAAGTAAAAAATTGAGGCAGTGCCTTCCCCCCACCAGTTTGTAGAAGCAGGAGTGAGGGGCCTGTGGAAACCCTTCTGAGCTTCAGAGAGGGAAAGACTCAGATGGCCAAGTGCCCACAGGCACATATATTGGAACAGGGGGAGATCCAGATGTTCTAGTCATACTCTGTGCCTTTCAGCCACATTGGTAGTCTGCCCTGGATGTGAAGTCAGACAGCTGGACATCTCAGGAGAGCGAGAGTATTTTCTTTGAAGATAGATTAGTCCCTTGCTTTCCTGAGGAAGGTTGTTTAGGCTCCAAAATACCTTTCCCTAGTTTGAGTGATTCCCATTGGCAAGGGATTTATACTGATCTTTGTCCACGTACAAAAGAGTTTGATTTTTGTGGTGCCCAAGGGATATTTTGATCTGGAAAGCATAATGTGCAGAGCTTCAGAGAAGGACCTCTGCTCTTTATGAAGTTCTGTTTTGTTACCTGGCTTGGACAGTGCAGCGGGAGTGGTTCATAGTTGTAGTATGTGGTAAACTACATGTGGCATGAAATCCCGGTCTTTCTGATTACTGGGTCTCCTTAACTTCACCCCATAGTCAGGGGTTAGCCTGCAAGTGATAGAAATTGGGCTGGTGGGAAGCATGTGAACCTCAGAGACCTGGGCACAATGCCAGTTTTGCCTCCAACTGTCTGTGTGCTTATGGACACGTTCCTTAACCTCCCTGACCTTCTGTTTCTTTATCTATTACATACAGATGATGATAACTTTCTATGGATTATAGTAAGGTTTAAAAGATAAGCAAAGGAAGGCAAATGGTATATAACAGGTACTGGAAAATGCTAGTTTCCTTCCCTCCCTGCCCTCACCCATCCCTCCAGGAGCCCCTTGACCATACCAATGCCAGCTGACCAGAGCTACATTTGCATGGGTGTCAGAAATCTCATTGAATTGGAGAAAAAAAAATGTAGATTGAAATTAGTAAAATGGTTAGTAAATTAGTTTGTGAATTGACATGATACCAATATAAGAACTGGGTAGTAATTTTACTTTTCAGACCCTGTACTTGATGAATATAAATCTTGGGTCTGTGAGCTCCCCAGTGGGCAGGCAACACTTATTCTCAGCCTCGCCTCTAACCCTACAGGCTAGAGAATAATGTCTTTGTCAAACTCGTACGTGTTTCTATACATTATTATGTGTAACCCTCAAAGAGGCTTTCAGGATTAGATTGGGGAGGAATTATTATCTCTCTTTTGCAGAAGACGAAACTGAGACACAATGTGTTGGTGTAAGGAGAGTCACAGCAGAAAGTGAATTCATGGAGTCCTAATCTGCTGCTTTTTGATTCTGCCCTGGTAGCAGGCACTGCTGCTTGACTATTCAGAGTCCACACCCTCTCCTTTGTCCTTTGTAAAAGTATGCAAATTTTGCTCACATATTCATCTCTCAGTACCTAAACATGAGTTTAAGGAGCTGGGTCTCACATCCTGACATCCAAAGCCAGTGATGGGACATTTGGAAAGAAAAGGGATGCTAAGCAAAGCGGTGTAAGTGGTGACCCTTAGAAGCCACCACTCTGGTCTCATGACATCCTTCTGTGTCTAACAGCAGCACTGACCAACAGCTTAAGGGGCTGGGAGAAGACTTACATCTTGGTCTAGAGCAAAGGTTCTCAAATTTGAATGTGCATCAGAATCACCTGGAAGGCTTATTAAAACAGACTTCTGGGAATAAAAAAAAAAACAGATTTCTGGGACTCCTATCCAGAGTTTCTGACCCAATAGGTCTGGGATGGGACCCAGGAACCTGTGAATCTGTATTTCTGACATATCCCCAGGTAATGCTGATGCTGCTGGTCTAGGAACCACATTTTGAGAACCATGAACTTAGGGAGATGTTCTTAACATTGGCTGCACATTAGGATCACCTGGGGAGCTTAAATAATTTCAAATCCCAGACTGTACCCCAGACCAATTTAATCCAAAACTCTGGGGGTAGATTAAGGTTCAGTAGTTTTTTAAAGCTCCCCAGGTGATTATAATGTGCAACCAAGTATGAGAGCTAACTTGGCAGTTTAGAAAGCCTGTGATCAAGGTCCATGTGTGATTGAGAAGAGGGTGGGTAGTGGATTACATCAGGGATTCTCCATTATGGAAGAGGGAAGTGTTGTAACATTGTATAACTCTTCACAAGCAGACATCAAACTTACTTTTAACACAGTTCTAGTATTAAACCCATTATGAAATTTCAAAAATTAAATAAATGCATGGGATTTGTATGTTTGTCCCTAGGAGGCATAGATCTTGGAGTGTAGGAAAGAGTTCACGTAGTCGGCTTGATGTCGCTCATTAGATGGGCCAGCTTTTGAGCTGATCCTTAGCTGGCATCTAAGAACTTGGCTTTTGGAGTCTTCCCTATATTACTAATTGTTTTGTATGCCTAGGGCACTGAGACTGTAGTACAGCTTGCCTAGACTACAAACAGTGTGAATGGTAAACACCTACTTTCCTTCTGGAGTGATCAGGTGCCTGGGTGACCAGCCCCCTAAAAAAAGCCTTGGACCCTGGGTCTAAAGGGTGCTTCCTCGCACAGAGACATTATGCATTTGGTCCTGCATTTCATTGCTGCAGGAAGGAGCACTTTCTCCATGGCCATTCCCTTGGAAGGGGAACATTGAAAGCCTGTGTTTGGACTCAGACTCCCTCAATAGTATTTTTATCATGCTGATCCTGCTGTGCATCTTTTCACTGTGACAAAACATAGACACGAGTACAACTGCTTCTGAGGCTGGTGAGTCCTTTTGGCCAAGTCACTAAATGTGTTTGTGGAACGTCCAAGAAAGATTCATAAATTTTTTTACATTAGAGATAGATTTTAATATGGAACATATACTAAGTAGGGAGTTTTTATATAGCCCTGTATGTTTAGAGGTAATTTGCATGTGAAATAGAACGTAGACAATTATGGAATTAGAGAAAGGAGATTATGCATATTTGATATTCCTAAAACCACAGCAAGAAGGACCAGGATGAAGTCTGAGCAGATGACAGGGACTAAGCCCATCTGTGGGGACACTAGGTGACGGATAGGTGACTTTACTGAGCCTGTGAACTTGTCCCTCCTGCTGGTGTGGCTGTAACTAGGGAAAATAAACCAAGGATTCCTGAATCTTTACCCTGTCTTATCCTGTTTCTCACTATACCTTCCTTGTGTGTGATGGCAGAGCCCATTTTCTGGGCCACCTGGTTTTCTCTGCCAGCCTCCTGATGCAACCAAAGAGGGACCAATCACCCTCATCCACTCCCTGACAAGAGGGAGTAGAATTGAAGACAGGGTTGCAAATAAAGGTTTTGAGAGGTCAAGAATCACTGGCAATACATTCTCTAAGGATCCTTATGATCCTAAAGGTTTGTGATTCAGAGTCCCAGGCATTCTGAGTCTTGGTCTACTTACCTGTATGATGGGCACAATGCCTACTGGCTGCCTCACAGCAGTGGAAGGAAGATGAATAGATATTCTAAGGAATAACAGATGATCAGAGCTTAGCTAAGATGCCTCATTAACTCTTTGCAACGAGGCAAATACAGAGTCAAGTTGGCATCTTTATATTGAGTGCCTACTGTGTGCTAGATGCCTTATGGATAATATTTTTTTAGGATTTTATTTATTTATTTATTTGACAGAGAGAGCACGAGCAGGGGGGAGTGGCAGGCAGAAGGAGAGGGAGAAGCAGGCTCTCTCCTGAGCAGGGAGCCCGATGCCACACTCAATCCCAGGACCCTGGGATCATGACCTGAGCCGAAGGCAGATGCTTAGCTGACTGAACCACCCAGGTGCTCCTAATTTCATCTACTCTTAAAGCAGCAGGTTCCCTGTTAAACCATCACCAACTATGTGGTAAGTTATTAAACCTAAATGCCAGCCCTAGGGTCCTGAACCCAAACCAAATGCCAGTGATGTAGATTGTAAGTCCAATTTAGGGCAGCACTGATACCAAAGCTTTGTAATCGGACAGGCAAGCCCTCACTGACCGAAATTAGCTCTACCCCTAGTACTTTAGGAAATGATGGTTTCTATTTCCTTCCAAACTACCAGGCCAACCTCAAAGGTTAGTGTTTGGTAGTCACATTAGCCTGAGATTGAATCCTAGTGTAGATTCCCCCAAGATTTGGGCAAGTTGTTTAAGCTCTGTGAGCCAGTTTCCCCATGTAAACAATGAGGACATATATAATAGAACATATCTTGTTAAATATGTAAGATATTCAACAACTAGTCCAGCAAAGACACCAAACTATCAGTATGGACTCTCCATGGTCGTCCCCAGTTGTCCTGGATAACCAGGTGGGAGTAGTTCAGAGGGCCTCTGGGGAGAAGTCGGGGTAGGGCTGCCTGTTGTTCCTTTCCTCTCCATATTTCAGTTTCCCCACAAATGGACTGTGGACATGAACTTGGAGTTGGTAGGGAGTGATTTGGAGGATGGAACAAGGAAAGGAAGTAGGAAAGATGCTGAGAGTAGCCTGGGAGACCTACAAATTGGGAAGACTTTTCCTTGAATAACTAAGAGGCAGTTGCAGTTAAAACCATGGAACTAGAGGGAGGTGAGGAAAGCCACTGAGTGGCCACTCTGGGCCAGGTGGTGTCAGAAGGTAGTGGGGTCACGAGGGCTGCCCTGGACGCAGATGGTCTGGATGTGATCCTGGCTCCATCCCTTATGAGCTGTGTGAGCTTGGGAAAATGCCCTAACCTCTGTGTGACTCACTTTCTTCATCTGTAAAGTGGGCATAACAATCATATACACCACATTTTGATGTTGTAAGAATTCAGTGAATTAACTGGGGTTAAGAATGAGAACTAAGACCAGTGTCTGGAAAAAAATAAGGTTTCGAGGGAAACAAATTCTATGACTGCTCTGACTTTCGGAAACATTCTCCCAGAAGGCAAGTCTAATAACACAACATAGAATTCACACTAGGGAGATATGTAGATGAAATGAGAGAGAAGGTTTTCATCAACACATCTAGGAATGAAAACCTATGGATATTCTGGATGTGAAAAATCCTGCAGCAAGAAATCCAGTGTCACTGTATGCAGAGATTGATTCACAACAAGGTGAAATTCTACCAGTTTGGTGAATTAGGAAAAGCATGTTCTCCTAAAACTAATGATAGAAGATAATGATGCTCTAGAGTGATATATATTTATAGGATAGATTTAATTATAAAGTGTACCTGTATCTGTATTAATTGGGGATATTAAGCTGTGAAATCTGAATAAATGAAATCATTAAGACAATAGGAAATAATGTACTGGCTATTAATATTATCGTTAATATTACATTTGAACATTTTATTTCATTTGATTATATCACAAATTTTTATTATGCTCCCCATTTCATAAATGAGGACACTGAGGTTAAGAGTGGGAAGGATATCAGACAAAGATCACACATATTCAAGGACTGATGCAGGGTCAGAACCCAGATCTTTTTGACTCCAATCTCAAACTCTCCCATAAGCCTGCACTTAGGGAAAAAGTGATAGGTCATGTTACATGAAATGGAATAGGGATAGAAGAGGTTCTAATAATATATATGGCAACCACTTCATGGCATCTAACCAAGTGACAAAAGTGAAAAAAGAAAAAAACAAAACCAAGGTTCAGAGCAGCTTACTACCTCTCGGGTAAATGGGGGGCGGAGGAGACAGGTAGAGGTGTGTTTGTACCACTTGTAAGGGCTGATTGTTAATTTGTCGACCAGTTGACATCCCCATGGGAACTTGCAATTGACTGCCCTAGAAATATTTACACCATCGATATTGGCAAACATACTGAAAAGATAAAAATGAATACAAACTAGTTAACCGTGGTGAAAGAGAGAAGGTGGAGGGATAAGGAGGAGAAACAAGCTTTCTCTGAATGGACTTTTCTATATAGTGTTGACCTTTAAATCATGTAAATACATTGCTATTTAAGAAGTTCAAGAAAAAAATCCTCTTAAGTTGAAAATAAACAAAAGAACCTAACCATATGTCAAGTTGGCAGCATACCCACACAGAAAACAAATTTATTTCATGGAGCCTTAGAACACTGTAATGCTTAAGGGAAAATATTCAAAGAATGAAAATAAGTAAAAAGAAATTTTAAACTTTCATAAATTTTACGGTAATTTCAACATTGATATTCTGAAACTATATATAATGTTGAAGGTAAATGAATAATCATGTTAATATTCTTAGAAGTCATCATTTTCAGTGGAAAGTACAATTATAAAATCAGATGAAATGTTAAAATGGAAATATCAATAAGAACACATGATTTTACATACACATACACACACATACACACGTTTTTCCTAGTTCTATCTAGGAAATGGTAGCAATGAGCACCCCTCTAGCATCCAGATTATGGCTTCTAATTCAATTGCCCTCTAAAAGGAGCTGGAGATTCCTGGAAAAAATGGCAAATTCCAGCTCTGGGGCTGAGATGAACTAGAAACATCTTGTTGTGCCAAAAAGCAAGGAAACTTTCAAAGTTTCATAGTGCAATATAAAAAAGACCCAGGAGTCAGCTTAAAAATTGTCATAAAATGTTATGTGATTGAACAGGAAAATAATAATTATTATAGTAGATTTAAACATTTAATCAATAAAAATCTGTGAGTCTGTAATAATAGTTTAAAAAGAGAAAGAAAGACCCCATTTATTATCATCTGAGACAATTTTAAAAATAACTGATTACTCTGAAAATTGGTAATTATATGGGCAGTGATAAACATTTATCCTACCTTTCCAGTAGAACCTATGTTTTGTTATTACTAAATAGCCTTACTTGATGAAAGAAATCTATATTTTGTAAGACAACATTAATTAATAAATAGAAGGAATGATAAAAATAACAAATCTCATTTTATAAACCCTCTGGAAATACTGATTGAAGCAAAGATTGTCTGCTGGTATTAAAAAGATAAATGAATGTTCACTGGAGAACTGGAAATTGAATAGTGTCAAAGAAATATCTCATAGGTTGCTTTCTGGATGCAAGTGAAAAATAACAACTGTACAATGATTTAGGTAAAATGCAGTCTTAGCCCCTCTCCCCCAAACCAATGATAAGTGTATTAGATTTGCCATAACAAAGCACCACAGACTAGGTGGTTTAAACAACAGAAATTTTTTTCTGACCATTCTGGAGGCTAGAAGTATAAGATCAAGATGTTGTAGGATTAGTTTCTTCCTTGACTTCTCTCCTTGTCTTCTCCAATCTGTGTCTTAACATGATTGTCCCTCTGTGTCTATTTGAGTCTTAATCTCTTCTTCTTCTTTTTCTTTAAGATTTTTTATGTATTTGATAGAGAGCGAGAGAGAACACAGAAAGGGAGTGAGAGGGAGAAGCAGGCTCCCTGCTGAGCAAGGAGCCTGATGAAGGACCCGACCCCAGCACCCTGAGATCATGACCTGACCCAAAGGCAGATGCTTAACTGACTGAGCCACCCAGGCACCCTTAATCTCCTCTTCTTATAAGGACATTAGTCATTTTGGATTAGGGCTCACCCTAATGACCTCATGTTAACTCAAGTACCTCTTTAAAGACTCTATATCCAAATACAGTCACATTCTGAGAAATTGGAGGTTAGAACTTAGACATATGGATTGGGGGTGGGAGAAGGAAGGCAGATATTCAGCCTGTAACACGTCTTCCGCATGGCTGCCTTCTAGCTGTGTCCTCAAATGGCAGAAATAGAGAAAGAGAGACAGGGAGGGAGGCAGGGAGAGAGAGAGAGAGAGAGAGAACTTTCAATTATCTTTTCTTACAAGGGCACTAACCCCATCATGTGGGCCCCACTCATCCTAATTACCTCCCAAAGATCCCCATCTCCAAATACCATCGTAGTGGGATTAGGACTTTAGCATATGAATTGTGGGGGAGACACAGTTCAGTCCATAGCAATCTCTTTAAAACATAATTGATTGTGGTAGTAGATACATGAAACCTACACATGTAATAAAATTGTACAGACTAAATACACACACACATGCACATCAGTACAAGGAAAACTGAGGAAATTTGAATAAGATTGGTCATTTATATAAATATCTGTATCCTGCTTGTGATATTGTGCAACAGTTTTGCAGTATATCACCATTGAAGGAAATTGGGTAAAGGGTACGTGGAACCTCTGTATTATATATTACAGTCTACAATTTTCTCAAAGTGAAAAGGTTAATTAATAAAAGATAATTTACTGTTTAAACAAAAGTAGTAGCAAAGTAGTATGTAATTTGTAACATTACATAAAAGTAAAATGTCTAAAAATGATGGCACCAAGGTGGAAAGGGAAACATAGAGGTATACCATTGTAAGTTTCTTATACTATACATGAAATTGTATACTATCACTTGAAGGTAGACCGATAAGTTAAAGATGTATACAGTCAACCCTAAAGCAACCACTACATTAACACAACAGAGAGCTATAGTTTGTAAGCCAAAAGGGAGATACGATGGAATCATAAAAATATTTAATCCAAAAGTGGACAAAAAGAAAGATGAAAAAATGGAGCCAACCACAGATGGGATGAATAGAAAGCAAACAGAAAGGTGATAGATTTAAACCTAGTTATGTTAAGAATCATTTTAGCACAGGTTATCAGAATGAATAAAAAGTAAGATCCCTCAATATCCTGAGTACAATAAATACACTTTAAATATAAAGGCACAAATAGGTTAAAAACAAAAAGATGGAAAAAGATATAAAAGGCTGGCCCAATGAAAGGAAGGCTAGGGTGTCTGTACTAACTTTAGACAAAATAGATTTCAGGGGAAAGACTCTTTCCAGAGTTGAAGAAGGCAATTTCACAATGGTAAAGGGTACATTCATCACGCAAACATGACAACTTAGACGTTTTATGCCACTGATAACAGAGCATCAAAATACATAAAGCAATAACTGACAGAACCAAAGGATCAAGACAGTCCAGGTTTACGGCTGGAGATTGCAATAGGGCTCTTTCCATAAATGACAGAACAGGGAGACGGAAGACCCATAAGGACGCTGAGGATTTGAAGATGTTGAGAGATGGCAGAAGCAGGATTCAAACCCAGGAAGTTCCACACCAGAGCCCTTACCCTCAGTCTAGCCTGTATGTGGTGGCCATGAGGACATTTCACTGTGTCACGGGGTAGAAGGGCACAATGAACCCATTCAGAATAAATTCACTGAGCAAAGAGTACCAGTCTTACCCAATTTTCAAAGATGTTTTCTTTCTTTCTTAGGGAGAAGGCTTGGGGGAGATGTCATTTACACAGGAGCTTGAAGACCAGGTAAGATTCCCCATCTTCCGAGGCCATCATTCTCCCAGAATAGGAAAAGGCTCACTCCTGCAACATGCACTGAAGTTGATATGGTCCTAGGCTTAGTCAGTCTCTGGAGGAATTTCTTGGATGAAACACTCTGATATCAAAGGAGTAGCTTTGAGCAATTCACATGGCATGTAGAGCTGGTTTTACATATGGCCAAAGTAGCAGGTTTCCTACACCCGGCCTGTGGATTAACATGCTTGGTGGAGGCCCCTCTGCCTCTTGTCTTGCCTTTTGCTTAACTTCTTCGTGCTTTCAAGAATTTTCATCCTTGAGCTTTAAAGTGCAGATGTCACTCACTGGGTTCGTATGTTTGGGCTTATGACTACATGGTCTAATATAATGAATACTGAACTGGGAGTTCAAATCTCAGATATGCTGCTTATTAGCCAGACATTCAGCTACTCTGAATGTCAGCTTCATCTCTTTTCAATTAGGTTCACAATGGTGGTTGTGAAAATTGAATGAGATTATGTTTCCTACTCAGCACCTACTCATCTGGTCCTTCCCATCTTCTGCTTCCTTCTTTCCTAATGAATGAAGAAAAGCATGGAGAAGACCCAGGACGAGGACAGAGAGGAAGAGAAGGGGCTGGCAGTCCATGTGAAAGAGCTAATTTCTTTATCTGCATGACTGTAGACTGCTATCTTATTTTTTTCCCCTGCCAAAAGCTACTCTACATAAATAAAATCAGCTGAAATAAAATTTTTATTTTTTATTTTTTAAGATGTTGCAAAAAAAGCTTGCCCCAAGCAATAATGTTCCAGGCTATGGCAGAATTCACTCTAACTTTACTCCGAGTATTTGATCTTGGAGCAGAAAATTAGCAAATGGAATTGATAATGCTGTTCATCCTTGAAAGTTGCTGAAGGGTTAATTCACTAGGTAGAGGTTTAAAAATAACACCTGAGTTATTTCAGAGCCATTTTCCTAAAGAGGCTGGTGGAGCTCCTGAAACAATGTTCTTAAAAGCTTTTTCAGTCCTTCAACCCCCCAGAGATCATTTAAGGAGAAGAATAAAACTTTATGTGATGAGATGAGCACCGGAGGAGAATGTGATAAGAAGTGTTTAATGACGACATCAAGTCAAGTGTTTGCCAAATGTCTCCTGAATGCATTGACAAAAGAGAATCCACTGAAAGTCCACACGGACGTTCAAGAGAGGGGTTCCTGACTGCATCAGATTTGGACGAAGGATGGAAAGCCACACTTTTAAGTTAAAGTGATACAAGAGAAACAATGTCGTCAGAGGAACTGTTGCTAGTCCTTTGAAGATGTGATATTATTCATTCTTTTTTATGTTGCAGTATGTTGATCTATACAATGGGAACAATAATAATATTCACCTCAAAAGGTTGTTATGAAAATTGAATGAAAAAATTAATTAAAATGTCTTAGAATGGTGCCTGGCCTATAGTAAGTACTCAATAAATTAGCTATTCTTAATCTTATTAATTACTTTCTTCCATCAAACTGTAGCACCTACCATGTGCTTGGTGTTGCGGGAAGACATAGCGTATTAATTGGGCTCATAGTTGCAAAACAACAGAATATATGGTAGCTCATAGAATCTCTGGAAGGGCTGGCTATTGCCCAACACTGACAGCCACAATGCCAATTTCTTCCAGATGACTGCTCCCATGCGCCCTCTGCTCTTGCCTGCAGCTGTTACTGAAAGGCAAATGTCCATCTTGCTGGAGTGGCTTCCACGTGGTCTCCCCTTCTTCAGGATACTACATCTGAACCGAAATTTCTCATGAGTTCGCTGACTGGAGGAGCCTAGCTCACATGCTTAGGTGCCCAAGCTGCAAGGGAATCTGGTGATGTGCATTCTAGATTTTAACTTGGAGTAAGATTCCCCAAAAGCCATGACAAACATCCATTGGACCTAGTCTCTGCCTTCCAAGAGCTCATTCTAGCGCCCAAATCAGAGACACGAATAAATAATTACAATATCAGGAGCATGGATGTTTGTATTACTATTCAGCAAATACTCATTTTCATTCTGCTTGATGTTATACTTGGCCACGTGGCTTGTTTTTGTTTGTGGAATTGTGAGTGGAAACAATGGTTTGCTGTATCCAAGCAGAGGTCTTAAAAGTTCTCACACATATTCTCCAACTTTTATTTTGTATTCCCACCCTCTACCATGAGAACTTAACGTTCCTGATTAGGGATTTTTCTTCAGCCTGGGTACTTGAATGAGAAAAACATGTGGATCAGATCCAGACTCAATCGCAACCTGGCAGGATGCTCCTGAAATGCAACATGAGCAAGAAATACCTATTTGTGGGGGCGCCTGGGTGGCTCAGTCACTTAAATGTCTGCCTTCGGCTCAGGTCATGATCCTGGAACCTCGGGATCGAGCCCCACATCAAGCTTCCTGCTGGGTGGGGAGCCTGCTTCTCCCTCACCCTCTGTCTGCTCCCCCTGCTTGTGCTCTCTCTCTCTGTTAAATAAATAAATAAAATCTAAAAAAAACCCCAAAGAAACACATATATGTATTTGTAAGTCTCTGAGATGGGGAGGTTGTTATACACTGTTGTTGCAGACAAAGCTGACTCATGATACAAGGAGATACAGAAAGATATAGGTATAGACCATGTGCCAAAGGAAACCCAGGGTAGGGAATAAGGGACTGGAGACCCCAGGGAAGGCATAACAAAGGCAATTAACTTGGTGAAACATTTTGGAAGCATTTAGGTTTTATCCAGGTAGAAAAGCACAGGGAAGTTTATTTCAGGATGAAATATCCATATACAAAGGCACAGAGGAGTGAAATGGTCAACCATGTTCTGGGAAATTCAGTATTTCCCAAATTGTAGTAATGTCATCTGCAAGCCACTAGTACAATTTTACTTAACATTTGTGTTCAAATCAGTTTACTTCTCTGCCTTACCCCCTTCCTTAGTATCATTATAAACAGAAATATTTCTAAAATCTTGTTTGTTTTACTAGTCATTTTTTTCTAATACACAATTAAAACAAATGCTTAAAAAGTTAAAACAGTTTTCCATATACCACCAAAGTTGTGTGCCCAATGCTGTGTTCGGCACCACTATGGTCTACAAAATATCCCGTTGTCCCTGCTATCTGCTAGCAGAACCCTGTTTCGTTGGGGGTGGTACTGGGCGTGACTAAAAATGTTCACTTCTCCAGACTCCTTTGCAAACATCCCCTGGGTGCCCACATGACCCAGTTCTGGCCAAAGAAATGTGAATCCATTGGGTGGTGCTTTGGGGAAGGCTATTGTTTTCCTGATGGAAAAAGACAGATTTAGCTGACAGGTGCCTTTTGCATTTTATTATTCTGTTTCCTCTTCCTTTCTTTTCTGGAGCATAGATTCCGTCCCTAAAAGTGTAGCAGCCATGGGCTGCTATGGGATGAAAGGCATTTGCTAAGGATTGGAGAGCAGGAAGCTAGCAGGAGCCTGTTGCTTTCCTTCAGCAGCTACACTAGCCCCAGATCTATTTTCAGTTAAGTCATTACAGATGATGTATCCCACTGATACATATGTTTTGGGAAGCCCTGGGATTGACCCATAGGGTGCAGTTTGGGAGAGCAGGAGATGATGCTTCAAAGGCAGATAAGGGCCACATCCCAAAGGGCCTTGCAGAGCAGGCAAGCAGGTGCAGCTTTTATTCTGTAGACAATGGAGTGGAACAGTTTGGAAGGTAGGGCTTCTTGGATTTAGGGCCTGGTCCTAGTCTTCAGTGTGATTCCTGACTAATCATCTGGACTATATTTAGCCCTTCTTCCACTGTTATCAAACTCATCTAGGACCCTTATTCGAGATCTTGATTCTAGATCCAATTACATTAACCACGAGCTAGAAAAATCACAACAGCTCTGGACCTCAATTTGTTTAACTGTAAAATGCCATGGATGTCTGTATTAGTTTTCTGGGGCTGCTATAACAAAGAACCACACACTGGGTTCTACTAATATTGTCTCAGAGCTGGAAGCTGGAAGTCTGACATCAAGGCATTGGCAAGGTTGGTTCCTTCTGAGAGTTGCAAGGGAGAAATTGTTCCAGGCTTCTTTCCTAGCTTCTGAGGGCCTTAGACATTCCTTGGCTTGTAGCTAGTATTCTCCCCATGTCTTCACATCACCTTCTTCTGTATGTGTCTGTCTCTGTGTCCCAATTTTCCCTTTTCACAAATACATGGTCATACTGGATTGGGGGCATTCTTGACCATCTGCATCTGCAAAAACCTTATTGCACTGCAAAACTAAATCATCTGCAAAAACCTTATTTCCACATAAGATCACATTCCCAGGTACTGGGGGTTAAGGCTTGAACATCTTTTTGGAGGACACAATTTGACCCATAACAGTGTCCATCTCTTGGATTTGTTCATAATACAGGTCATGCATTGGTATGGATTGGAAAACCAGGGGCTATGGAGGGTGAAGAATTGCAAGACATATGTGCTGGTACATTGAAGGAAGAGAATATGATAGCCTAAAGAAGCAAAGTGATGGAAGAGAAGCCCTGGGCCATGAATCAAGACACTCACTCACCAGCCAGTGTCTGGGAAAGCCATTTCCTTACTTTCATTTCAGTTTCCATGACTGTATAATAAACAATCCCACTGGTTCCCTTCTGCCAAGTGTCTTGATATTGTTGGATGCTCTGGGCCAACACTCTGAACTTCCACTGAAACATTTCTTTCCCCAGGGCTTTCTGACATTAAGCCCTGACCTAAGTCAGGTGGGCTCTTGCTGAGGTCTGAGTAGGAAAGAGCACAATGGTGGTAATGAAAGTAATAAGCTTATAACAGTAACAAAGCCAATTGGACCACTCTTAGAAAGGTCTAAGATATTATTTATCTAACTGATGAGAGGATTAGCTTGAGCTGAGAGGGTTTCTGTGGCGCGCAGCAGTTGATTAAGTTGGATGCTGGGGAATTCTCTACAGTGTGAACTGTTTGTTGTGGGAAAAATCTTGAGTACACAACCGATGAAAATGCAGGACAAGCAGTCACATCCTTTATCCCTAGAAAAGACGTCCTATTTCTTGTTCAGTTTCTTTAATTGCTTTATGAAAAAGATTTTTTTTTTCCAGAGTAAAATGTTTTCAATATCGCCTGAATTTAAAATTGGTTACAATGAATCGTGGATCACCACATCAAAAACTAATAATGTATTGTATGGTGATTAACATAACATAATAAAATAAAATAAAATAAATAATAAAATTGGTTAAGGAGGTCAACACCACAAGACCCAACTTAAATGTCCAAAGAGCCAATCACAAGGATATTTTGCATAGATGCTGTGGGCTACCTGGAGCGAATTTTATTTCCAAGACGACAGTTTCATTTAAATTCATCTTGGAACATGAGAGGGGTTTCTATTAAATTAACAAGGGACAATTTCTTATTCTGCCTTTGCTTTTCTAATTAAGGATTCAGGTTTGTGGCTGCCCTTCCAGCCAGGTTCACTCTGAACCAGCAGACTCAACTGTTTGGAAATAGGACTTGGGCTCTGGAGTTTAATATTCCTTGGTTCAAGTCCAAGTTCTACCACTTACCAGTGCTGTGACTTTGGGAATTTCATTTCTGGGACTCAACTGTAAGATGGGGACAATAAAATAAAATAGCAAGTTTAATTTGATCTCTTGAGTGGATGCCCAATAAATCTTTAATTTCACTTATTTTCCTTTTATGGAATCTTCCTTCCAGGATTCTGCTGTACCAAATAAACCTTTGAACCTGCTGCATTTAGTCATCTGTTTGTCTGCCAATCTATCATCTATCTATCATCTATCATCTATCTATCTATATCTATTATCTATCTATCATCTATCATCTATCTATCATCTACTTACCTACCTATCTACTTTTCATCTATCTCCATCCATCCACCTAACCATCCATCCATCCATCTATCCATCCATCCAACCATCCATCCATATTTTGACCATTCCTTCTTCCCTTTTACTACCACCCCAAACGTATTCTTCCTGTGTTCTGTCCTAGAAGCTCTCTGGACATCTGAAATTTATCATATAAGCAAATTCATGGGAGTATTTATAGAACATTTTAAACTCAGGAAGATCTTGAGGATTTTAGTCCATATCTCTTAATTTACTTATGAAAAGAAGTTGAGTAACATGGGTAATGTTTCATGGTTTAGTGGGAATATTACACTAATTTGTGTAGGTTCCCTGGCCTTGAATACAGTGAATCTAAATAGATAAAGTATTTTTCCATGCTGTATTTTATCATGAGGAAAGATAATGATGATGATAATGTTGATGATGGTAATGATGTTGATGATAATAACAGGCATTCTTCTCAGTCCTTTCACAGACCCAGGACTATATTTCTTTTTTACTTCATTTTATTCTCTACAAAACCCTTGGAGGCATATGTTGCAATTTTATATATGAGAAAACTGAGACATAGAGAGGTTAAGTGATTTGCCTAAGGTAACACAGCTGTTAAGTGGAAGAACCAAAATTTGAAAATTCCAACCAAAATTCTTTGTCAGAATTCAAATGCATATTCTTACTCTCTACCTTCTTCACCTGTCTAATCAGGCCAGAAAGTGATGATGAAGATGATGATGATGGTGGTGATGATGATGATGGTGTTGATGATACCACCAAATGCTTATTGAGCATTTACTGTATGCCAAGCACACTTTTGAATATGAATTAACACATTTAACCTTCACACCAACCCAATGAAGTTAGCACTATTATTATGTCTAGTTTTTAGATGTGACTACCAAGGCACAGACAGGAAGTTAAGGAACTTGTCCCACAGCTGGCAAATGGTAAACCAAAATTCCAGCCCAGACACTCTGGTTTTGGTGACCCCACTCCAAACCACTGCATAGAGCAGCCTATTTTGCAAAGGCCAGGAGTCTTATAGGCTGGGCTGTGAAGTAGAAAGCAAGGCTGTAGGGCAGTTCCCACAGGAAAGCAATGTGTACACGTCTGGCTAATGAGATAATGTAGGCAAAGGTACGTTGTAAACTCTAAAACACAATCATGGCTACCACATGGCCGGCAACAGCCTGCCAGGTTGATTACCAGTCAGGAAGTCTTACTGGCTGTGCCTGGGATGCAGACTCTGTCCACTGACAGCTCATAACCAGAATAGTCTGGAACTGGGACTGCAGACCCAAATGCCCATGGCGCCAAGGAAACAGTGTGATTGAGTGAAGGTGTTGGGTAAGAAACACAGCTATTGTTTACAGACTAAACCCATAGGAAAAGTTTTTACTTCAAAAAAAAAAAAAAAAGGCTGCTCACATTTTTCTTAACATACGAAGTCACTTCCTTTATTTTTCAACTCTTGAAAAGGAAAATATTGGAAATCTCACTTTCTTCATAATCCTCCCAAAAGTGGAGTGATAAATAACTCATTTGCTACCCAGCCTTGGAATGGGAGGCAGATGGGTGTTGGGGTAAAAGAGTGAGCTCTGGACTCAGCAGAGGGGGCAACTCCTACTCAGCAATTACTGGCACAAGTACCCTATATTGGTGAGGGTCTATGAGGAAAACCAAAACACATCAATCATTTTGACATGGAGAATGGTAAGGAATGGTTAAGCAGAGACTAGAGGACTGAGAAGACAAAGGAGCACCCTGAGATAATGCTGAGCTGATAACTGCAAGAGGCTGCCACACTGCTGGTGCTGGGGAATGAGTGGCAGAGGGAGGGGGCTTCCTAGGACAGGGAGCTGTGACATCCAATATGGTAGCCACCAGCTCCATTTGGCTTTTGAACACTTGAAACGTAGCCAGTCTGAGTTGTGAAATCCTCTATGTGTAAAATACATACGGAATTTCAAAGACTCAGTATAAAAAAAGGATGCAAGTTATCTCACTAATGATGTTTTTAATATTGATTACATGTTGAGATCACAGTTTGGATAGATTGCGATGAGTAAAATTTATTGCTGAAATTAATTTCTCCAGCTTCTTTTTTAAAAATCGTTTTTAAAGTGACTACCAGAAAATTTCAAATTACTTCCGTGACTTGCATTTGTGCCTCTCATTGTCCTTGTCTCAGACAGTGCTAATCTAGGACCTGAGAGAGGGCGCCATGGAGTGTGGACCCAGGCATCTGAGAGGGAATGCCAGCTGGCTGGTGCCTGAATATCAGTGAGGGCTACAGCTGTACTTGTTGGGAGGTGTAGATAAACCACAGACTGGAACCTCTGCCCTGTCCAGGTCAGGAATGGTTGCTGGGGTGTCAATGACAGGAAGAGGAAGGATCCAGGAAGGTGTGTGTTCTTTCTTCCTCCTCCAGCCTTTCAGACTCTTCGTCTCTAACACCTTCTATGGGCAGAATCTAACAGGAAACCAGCTGGCACAAAAGCAATGTTAGCAGAGTCCTCTTGCCAGCATCATAGACCAGACAATGGAAGGATGGATTTGGGTATGGTTTAATAACCAGCATGCGGGGCATTGTAAGCGTTACTTGTTTTTCAAGAGAAGCAACTCTACATTTCTTTTTATGAGAAATTTTCCGAATAGTTCCAAATGCTGCTGACTAATTAAATATTTTCCAAAACATTATGCATCCAAACAAATTAGATCTGTAGTTCACATTGCCTATGGGCAATAATCTGGGGACTTTAGTCTAGATGTCCCAAGATCCCCTCCAGTTCTGAGTGTCTGTGGTTCCGTGAGCCTTTAATTGAGTGTTTTAAAGATAATAGAAGTTCTCTGGAGAGAGAGCACTGTAGGCTGTGGTCTGGGAAGCCTTCCTGGAGTTGGGGAGACCTGGACTAGGGACTTGGATATTCTTTCTTATAAAAAGACCCTCCTGCAATGTCCCTGGTCAATCATTTATAGCTTTTTCATCTGCTTGCCTCCAGGAGACTGCAAATACTGGTCCCAACATTGTTTATACCTGAAAGTGAGATTTACCTGGGTCACAAGCTGAGTTCCTGATCAGGGCCCAAACAAGGAGGCCCACTGACAACTCCCAAAATGCCTTAGAGACAAGTGATGACTTTCAGACCAGGGGTGGGGGATAAGGGGGCATCTCAAAACTGCTCAGATACAGTGGATCTTCTTTGTTGTGGTATTTTTGTTGTTGTTCATATCAAAAGGGGGTGAATCTCAAAAGTAGAAGTGTTTCCATTTCCAACTGTTTGTGTTTGTTTACTGATATGGGAGGAATAATATGTAATAAATCTTTCAGAAATTAAAATGCTAATGCTAATATTAAAAGTTTAATAAGGAAGACACTTTAAGTGTGCTTATGCAAATCTAATATGGAATGATTATTTGCATTTTAAAATTCTGAAAATTATAACCTGGATCATAATGTTGTCCAAGCCAGGCTTTCCTCTAAGGAAAAACAATATATGCATTCCTTTGTTTATAAGAAAAAGTAGTTGTAGGTATACCCTCTGATTGATTCACCCCTGATTTTGGCTCCTGAGTCTCATGGGAGCCCCACGCTCCTGGATGTCCCTTTCATTCGGCCAGCTTCACTGGAGCCCACTGAAGGCTCCAACTTAAAGAGTCCCTACAGCCCCTGGGGTTTGGAACTTGGCAGTCTTCAGTTCATGCCCTGTTTCCATGCACCTGGTTGGAGGCTACTTCTGAATCTGGTTGGGATTAGCTAATGGTGGCATCTGTAAAGACTGTACATTCAGTGGACTTTGCTCAGGAAAGTGTTTCTAAACACTTCACTTGTGATTTACAGATGAAAGCAGGTCTATTGCACAAGCTCCAGCTGCAGACAATGCATTAACATATGAGCCAAAGGTGACTGACCCAGAAAATTGGCTGTGACATGGCTAGCCACCTCTAGGGTGACTTGGGATAAACTCGAGCTAACAGGGATGCTCCATGCTGAGTGGTGGCAATATCAACAGACCAATATTTTTGTAGAAATAGAAATTCAAGATAAATAAGGAAGGTACCTCATTCAAGGCTTCCTTTTGAAGCAATGACGAGTGTTTTCTTTGACTTTCTGTTGACTTTTGTACATACTCCAATTCAAAGTTGCTGGAATGCAATTGTATGGTTGATTCATTCTTCCACTCATGTATTTATTAAAATGTCTAGTATAGGACAATCACTTTGCTAGACACTGGGCATATGACCAACTACAAAACAGTCTTTACCGTCATAGAACATACTCCCTACCAGTGGGGAAAGACAGTAAGAAGACAACTGCAAGACAGTATGTACCTTCTGTGATGGAAGTAAGCACAGGGTGATATGGAAGCACAGAGAAGGCAACATACCTAGTCTGAGGGTGTTAGGGAAGCTTCTGGAAGAAGTGTGGTGTAAACCCAGCACTGAACAATACATGTGACATAGCCATATGATGATGGGTCATTCAAAGCTATCCCAAGTTTCTTGCAATAAACCTCCATTTCTGAAGGTCACCTGTGCATGACCTTGGGTCTCTAAGGAATTTTTCCCTAGTTGACTAGTAAAAGTTTGGAGCTTAGTGGCCTTAGCAGATAAATCTTTGACATAGAGAAACTCTGATCCAAGCTTCTACCCTACCTCCAGCCCATGTGTTGGACATGTTTGAAAAGTGTGGTGGAGCACCCATAGGCAGTCATTGTAGAGAAGTCAGAAAAAGACAGTGGGTAGCTCAGACCCCTCTCTGACTCGTATGCACAGAACTTCAGGGAAGAATTCGATCTTAGAATACGGAAAAGAAAGTGGCATGCCCCCAGAAGTTTAGCAGTTCTTTCTAAATTAACATTGCTCTTTACTAGCCATGCACTTAGGTATGAGGTGAACCCCAACCTCAATTCTATTCAATTCCTGCCCTGACATGAAAGCTTAATTCAAAACTCATCTCTTCTCCAGGTGGAATAAATACTTTTTTCCTCCTGTATTTCCATAGTGCATGTTCTCTGTTCTCTAACATCATAGCTTTCTGTTGGGGGGCAGGTGGGAGTGGCCTATGGGTGTATCCAAAACCCTGAATAGATTGAGCACCCCCGGAAAGCAAGACCCACTTTTTCTCAAGTCCTTGCATATCATAGGAATTCCAAAAATAATTTTTAAAATGAATTGTTGTGTTGAATTTGCCTTAAGCCACAGCCACCATCCTCTGGACAGATAACTTGGCTTAGGAGCAGTTTTTATGCTTACTGGTATTTGGTTAGGAAGGTATCTACAGATGAAGAGAATGTCGGAGAGAATTTGAAATTTTAACACACATATTGCTCCCAAAACTTGGCTGGAGCTGCACATGACACCTATTACAAAGAATCTGAGCTTTGGAGAGTTAAATTCTGTTCTGTTCTGTGACCTGTATTTCCTGCTGTGATGCTGTCACGAGGACTACTTTCCTGGGTCAGTGTCTTAGGTGACTCTTACAAGAAGAGGTCAAGGGCTATTATAATGGAGGGCGGTGAAGAGTGTGCACTCAATAAATGTTAGTTCAGTTCTTACTATTATCTCACAAATCTGAAGAATTGGAATCTCATAGGTGAACTCAAATGACAGAATACAACATGGTTTTGAGCTTTCTTCTTGTTCTTCTTCTCTATCCCTCCTCAATACCATGACTCTCTGAAACTTCACTCTTAGTAGTTCATTCCTTTGTAACTAACACAGTCCTATATTAAAAGACATTCTCTCCCCTGTGGGGAGTAACCATTCAGATCCTATGAATGAAGCTCAAAGATTGTTTTTGCTGCTGTTATCAGTATAAAGGCATTGGTCTTGGCGGACATGGAAGGGGTCCATTGCTTTGAAAAGGAAGTTTGGATCATAGCACTGGGAATTCAAGTTTTAGCACTAGGAATGTTTACTTTCTAAGAAACTGCTTAATCTTTGGACCCCAGTATTGGAATAGGGGGTAATGGGATATGTGTGCCGCATTCCTTGTGGAAGGAGATCCACTAGCTTAGTGCTCCTTTAGTGTTCCTGACCTCTCTCAACCCTCCTGCCTGGGCAGTGGAGTGTCCTGCTGGATCCATGATTTTGAGAAGGGAAACTAGATGCAACCCTCTGCCCTCTCCTTGCTCTTGTGAAGAAAACACACATTCTGCCAGCTTGGCTTCCTGTCACGTGGAGAGGCAGGCCTCTTGGGGAGGTCTTCAGGTCTGCAGGGCCACCTCTGACTGGCTGACTAAGTCTGTCTAATTCATTCCAGGAAAGCTGCATGCCTGCAGATATAAACCACATTCTCCATATCGGCATTTTCCATAATAAGGCTGTATTTTGATATCCACATAATTTAACCCATATTTAACTCTAAAATGATTGAAAACTTGGTCAGGAAAGTGGCTCCTTTGGGATCCCCCCAACTCCGATATACAAAAATCATCATTCATAATTCCCCCATTGCCTTAGCTGTCAGGAAATCCAGATTCCAAATGGTTAAGTGGTCAACTTAAGTTTACTAATACACAGCAAGATGTAAATAAAATGCAAAAGGATTTTGATATAACTTTCCTACTTTTCTTGTATAAGGAACTGGTGAAATCACTTGACCAGTTGTGAATAAAAGAACTGTTTTTATTTGTCATGGTCCCAATTTCTCTTTATTTGTTGCTCAGGTTCTGCTGGGTTTCACCAGTTTATCCGCCATAACGTTGGTCCTAGGTCAGTCGCCAGGGTGTTTGCTTTTCCTTGTCTATTGACATGATGTGAGACTACAGACCAAAATCTTGGTTTCTGCATACCATTGTTCAAAACTAAAATTATAAATATAAGCACTTAATGAAAACTATTTCTGAAAAGGTATTGTCCCAAGAATGGATGCCTTGTGCCTTCACATGGCCCTGCCCATCTCAGTCTCTGATAGTCCTCTACATCTGCATTTCTTCCTCTCAAGTCTGCCTGGTGGTGTGTTTATATTCCACTCTTCTCGGCAATAAGAGCAACCCTTTGATTTGGGTCTGATCTGAAAATGGATTCCTCCTTTGAGCAGAAACTCAGACGCTATTACATCGACTATAAAAATGATTAAACATGTCTCTCTCTTTCCCAAGCACAGCAGCTAGAGTTTTATTGTTTAACCACTTCATGCCCATGGTCATGGGGTTTACAGCTTCACCTCCCCGAGCCTCCGATTTTTCAACCATGAGGAACCAAATATATGTTCTCTGGCCTCCGAGTCCCTATTTCCCCTTTCTTCCTTTCTAAGTGAATCAGGTATCCATGGAAACAACTGAAGATTAATACTCAAAATAGACAATCATTCGTTACTCTCTGAACAATACAACAAAAATAAAGACGGTATTAGGAACGATCTCAATTCTTACAACAAATTATGAGGTTCAGTTGCAGAATAGAAGTGGAAAGGAAGAAGTCACCCCTCTAAACATTTTTTTGAGCTTCTCAATATAAAAATCATGAAGTCCAGAGACAAGCAATTATCATACAAAGGAGCACCAACTTTCATAAGCACTGGATTTTGTCACTTAACAAATACTTCCTAGGATCAGGTCCCGCCAGATTTCAGTGGTGCTGTGGTGCCATCCATATTTTTATGATAGAGGGGACCCGGGTCAAGCTGGTCCTACTAGGGCCCTGACTAGAGCAGCTGCAGGAAGGTTCTAGCCCATTTTCTTGTTTTGTGTTCTTTGTAGCACCATAACCATCTGAGATTACTTACTTATTTTCTTTCTTCCCCAACTAGATTTGCTGGGAGTGATACCTGAATGATCTATCTGGATCACAAGCCACATCCTTGGCTATTGGAGAGTCGAACTCCTTGATTTCCAGTCCTACCAATATGTCACCCAACAAAGAATTAAATAGACCATTGTTACTAGAAGGAAGGAGAATGGGTGCTACAAGGCCAGAAGACAATCCATGTCAGTTACAGAGTAAGAGAGAGAGAGAGAGCACATGCAGATGCAGAATGACTGCACTGAGCCATGACAGAGGGAAGCAATGGTTCATGGAAATAGTGGGGAATGAGCTAGAATTCCTCTGGCTATAAAACTTGGAGAGTGAGTTGAGTTAGTTGACTACACCTGATATCTAAGATACAGGTAGATGGCTGCTGTATTTTTTTGATTACCAATGGGTTGACCATTTGTCATATATTTATTAATAAACATAGTTTTATAAATTGTATCATACTCTGCCTATTTTTTCCTGTTGTATCATTTTTGCAATTAATAAATGATTTTTATTTTAATAGAAATGGTAACCATTCATGTAGTAGATTTGTTATACTTAATTCTCCCAGTTAATGATTTCCTTTTGATCTTCATGTTGTGAAGAAGTTTTAAATTTTTACAACATAAAGTCAAATAATTTTTTTCACAAAATTTTCTCTATTGTTATTGTGCTTGGGAAGTTGGTCTCTTAGATCAGAGAGATATTACAGCTATATTTTCTTCTTATTTTATGCTTTTTTTTAAAAAAAAGATTTTATTTATTTATTTGACAGAGAGAGACAGCGAGAGAGGGAACACAAGCAGGGAGCAGTGGGAGAGGGAGAAGCAGGCTTCCTGCAGGGAGCTCGATGTGGGGCTCGATCCCAGGACCCTGCCAAAGGCAGACACTTAACCAACTGAGCCACCCAGACACCCCTGGAATAGGTACTATTATGGGACTCATTTGACAAATGAGGTCTAGAAAAATTACTTATCTTTCTGAAAATCACATAGCTGATTAGAGGCAGAGTCAGAGTTTAGGCTTAGGTCTGTCTCTAGTACTTGTATATGAGAGAGTCCTCCAATTGCTTTGTGTATTTTATTTTTTTTTTATCTTAGGAGAGTTTTATTGTTTTGCCCATAGATGTTTTGTGCTTTTAAAATTAAGATTATTAGAGAATAAATAAATAAAATTAAGATTATTTCTAGATATTTTATATGTACTTTCACTTTTGTTTATTCTATTTCTCTATGGTTATTTGTGACATATATAAATCATGCTCATTTTTATATTTTGCCATTTAGAAAACTGTTAAAAATGCTTCCAAGGGGCGCATGGGTAGCTCAGTCAGTTAAATGTCCAACTCTTGATTTTGGCTCAGGTCATGATCTCAGGATCATGCGATCTCAGGGTCGTGTGATCGAGATAGAAAGTGGGGGGTGGAGGGTTAGAGGGTGGAGGGGGAGAGAGAGAGAGAGAGAATGAGAATCTTTTTTTTTTTTTTTAAGATTTTATTTATTTATTTGACAGAGAGAGAGAGAGTAGGGGGAGTGGGAGAGGAAGAAGCAGGCTTCCCGCCGAGCATGGAGCCTGATGCGGGGCTCGATCCCAGGACCCTGGGATCATGACCTGAGCCAAA